>NC_141046.1:13923925-14523925 GCF_041138505.1 Cibotium barometz
CAAAACAATTGCAATATGCATTTTTGGGGTAGGTTTTTCATGGCACTTTCATGTTCTTTTTTGTTTTTGTATCTTTTGCTTTGCTTTTACATGGTATCATTTTCTTGATTTTACTAATAGTTTCTTGGCTTACCTATTGCTCTTACTTTGAATTGCAGACAGAAATAATGCGACCCAAGTACATCATGAAAACGGATGATGACACCTTTGTGAGAGTTGATGAAGTGCTTTCAGTTTTAAATGAAACAAAAAAGAACAAAGGCCTTTTGTGTGGCTTGATTGAGTTTGATAGTCAACCACATCGAAACCCTAACGACAAATGGTTTATAAGTACAGAGGTAAGGATGGTGTCATGTAGGCCTCTTATCATGTGTATTTATGAGCAGCCTCTTGCATTCTTTAAATCAAACTCTTTTTGTTTCTATGATGGGAAGAAAGTAAGTATTTGTAGGGTTCTATCACTATCACTTCACCTCACTTCACTTCACATCAGTTGCCATCTAAACTTCACATTTGTATCACTTCATTTCACTACCACCTCAATTTCACAATTTTATCACTTCACATTACTTGCCACCTCAACTTTACAGCCACCTCAATTTCACTCTAGAGTATACCTTCACATTACCTCGTTTGTTCACTTAAGTTGCCAGGCTAGAGTCTATGGAGCTCAGAACCAGGGATAGTGAGTATTTGAGCCGAAAGATAGACTAGTCGTCAGTTAGAGTAGGTAGTTGGAGAAGAAGGAAAGTGCACGGAAGTAGGAGTAGGAGTATGCAGCTTTGTGGTTCTTGTTCTCGCTCTTGTAAGTGACAGCTAGAAGTGGGAGGAGTGGGTAGATCCGCCCGCCCGTCAATCCATCCCTAGCCCAACTCGCCAATCTGCCTGCCTAGCTCCAAGCTACCCCAAGCCTCGAAGCTAGTCTTGTGTGCATACCGCACACAGTAGATACACTCTGTGCACATGACAATAGGGCCAGAGGTCAGAAGAGAGTAGACTATGATGAAACCTTTTCTCCAACTTCAAAAATGACAACTAATCGAACAGTCACTGCATTGGCAGCTCACCATGGTTGGAGTAAGCATCAGTTGGACATAAAGATTGCATTCTTGAAAGAGGATCTCTTGGTAGAGGTGTATGTACAACAATCTCTAGGCTTTGTGGCTGTTGGACATGAAAGTAAAGTGTCTTTTAAAGAAGGCACTCTATGGTCTCAAGCAAACTCCTCGAGCTTGGTATGAGAAGATTCATGCACGTTTGGCCAGCCAGGGACTCCAGAACAGTCCTACTAAGTCTTTCCTGGAGTTTGCGCTTTATTGGCCAAAGGGCGGCTACATTGTTGTGGTGTTTGGACAAGGTTTGGACGCCCGGTGACCGGCCAAGAGCCTATAAAAGAGTGGCTTGGGTCAGTCAGTTAGTCAGAGTCTCGCAAGGTTATGCGAGAGCTCTGCGGTCAGGAGCCTAGATCTAGTGCAGACGTGCACCTGCTTCATGCAGCCGAGGCAAGCAGCAATCTCGAGGCCCGTGAGGGTAGCTTCGTGGCGGTATGGGATGTCATGGGGTAGAGGCTGGTCGGTACGTCTAACTAGTTAGCTCAACTCGTGGCTCGGTGGGGACAGCCAGGTCTTGTGGGCTTTGCCGACGGCTGTCATGGTTGGGTGGTGATTCGTGAGTCAGGCCTGCACCCCCTTCACAATTTATGACTTTGTTTTGTAGGTTTCGGGTCTGGTTTTAGGATTGCTCTACGAGGAGACCTTGGGGATTTGATAGTGGTATCAGAGCATGCCTCGGAGAGCGAGCAAGTTGGTAGGTAGGAAAAGAAAAAGGTCAAGAAGAGGTATGAGTTCGGCTACACTGCTGTTTTTTTTCAGATTTCAGCGTGTTTTTTTCTTTAGTTTGCATCGTTGGAACCCGAGGTGGGTTGTGATCATGGAGAGGGTCGACTTGGATAGCATGAAGAGAGTTGGGCAAGGTGAGAAGAAAGCCAAGCTTTGTCGGCTGTGAGTGAGAGAGAGAGAACCGATAATTTCTTTCGTTTGCTGCTGTTCTCAGGTGGCGGGCAGCCCAAGCAGCCTAGGTGCACCGTTTTTTTTAGCCCTCCCGATTTTTTAGAACTTAATGTTTTTTTTTAGCGTTGATTGGATTCTCACACGTTTTTTGACGGCAGCCCCCTGTTTTTTTCTTTAAAAAAAACGCATGCAGCATGGCTTAAACAAAAACACGTATCCGGGTGGCCTTTCACAAAAAGCTTGTTATGGGTTTTTTCTTTTCAAAACCAGTGTGGCAGTTTTTTTTAATTAAAAAAACTAGTGTGCGCTTAAAAAAATCAGCGTGGAAGTTAAAAAATAAACTAATGTGGGCTTAAAAAAACCAGTGTGGGGCTTCTACAATTCAGCACGGCAGTTCTTGTGAAGGCTTCTTGCACCATCTCGAGTTGGCAGTGCCTCCTTGTTTTCTCTCTTCCTTTGGCAGCCAGCTCTCCTTAGTGCAACCCGAACCCTTTGTGCGTGGGTTATCTCTTAGCTTTCGGTAGCTTTTGCTTTCTCTTTGTCTCTCCTCTTCTAGGATGTCGACCCAAGAATCAGATATGGAGCTTGCTCCCGAACACGAAGACTTGTCGGCTCCCGAGGCTACCGATGGCAATCTTTTCGAAGATTTCGTGACTAAATCTGATTTTCGGAAGTTTAAAGTTACTTTCGAGGCTTCTTTTGTAGAGCATTAGGCACAGGTCACCGTGTAGATGCAGACTTCCCAAAATTCTCTCTCTCTATTGACTACTACTCTGTCTACTCTCTCGGGCATGGATACCTTGGTGTTTAGGCCCCAACATCACTCCGGAGCAGTTCGGGAGCAAGCAAAAGTAGCGTAACAAGGAGATTGTGGACATGTGGCTACATAAGTGGCAGGTCCACTTCCAGTTTCATCCATATGGTGATGACAAAAAGATTTAGTTAGTAGCAGGTTTCCTCTCGAACAAGGCTTTGCTTTAGTGGAAAGAACTCAGACCTAAACCGACAACCTGGGTACAGTTTGAAGAAAGAGTTCCTCAAGAAGGAGGATGACTACGACATAGTTGCTCAGTTTGCCAGTTTGACCATGACGGTTGACCTTGCATAGCCTCACTTATGAGGTCTACCTCCAGAAATTTAGAGACTTGCAGATGAAAGCTATGAAGATGGATTTTACTACTCTATTGGGTTTCTTCGTAGCAGGATTACCCGACTTGTACCGTTTATAGTTCAAGAATAACAAGTGTAAAACTTTGGACGAGGCCATTTACTATGCGTGTATTTATGATGCTACGATGTTCTCTTCTAAAACCAAGACCGTAACCGAGTAGGGGAATAAGCACCAAAGAAAGTTCTCCGCACCGATGACTAGCACGACAAAAGAAAAATCTTCGGGCCAACCTTCGAAGAATTCTAATTTGACTTTAGCGAAAAAAAACTGTCTCTTCAAGGCTTTGAAGCTCAAGGAGGAGGGACGTTGCTTCATCTGCGAAGAAAAAGGACACATGCGTAACGAGTGTCCAAAGAAGAAGGATGCTAAGACAAACACAGGACCCATGACGAAGGCAGCCAACTAGTTATCTTTGATAGGTACTTCAGTCAATGTACTTTATAATAGCCCGGTTATCACTATATAAGTTCGGGCTCACTTTTTCTAAAACGGGAAAAAGATCCTTCTATTAATTTAAAAATGGCAGCCCGAGGGCTAGCCGTACATGCTCAGAATCCTCAAAGGAGGAAAATTACAACTGAATAGGGGTGTTTCCCTCCATGGCTGGCCGCTCTAGGAGGGAAACTACCTCGTAATTAAGGAGAGAGAGGGGGCGGGGGGGGTGGGGGGGCGCTGGCGACTTATAACGCCAAGTAATCTCGCAAATTAGCAGCATCAATCCACTCCCACTCACCAGGGTCCCAATGAAGATATCTAATGGGGAAGCCACCATACAGCCATAAACACCAAGAATTTCTTCCCTGAGCGGCCCACTACTCTCACTGGATGAAGCACATACCTAGGTATGCGACCCACTACTCACTGGATGAAGCACATAGCTAGGCATAATCTCCTACATGTCACATCTAGCCAATCACCACCCTGGCTGAAGAGAGTGGAGCGTTGAAGCTCAGCTCTAACAATGCATAAGGTATCTGATCCACTGGGCGTCAGGATGCTTTTCATGTTCCCTCTGCAATGTGGATAATCTACGTATGATAACTCTCTCCGTGTTAATGACATCTTGTCTCCTGGCCAGGGCCACCTTGTGTTAAAAGTCACTGGTTTACACGCTCCAATGCCGATGCCACACTCTGCCAAGTAGAACAATGTGAGAACTCCATACATCACCACCTGCTGTGAAATCATAAAAAGACTCTTGGGATATGCACTCCCTGGATCTCTAATGCATAAAATCACCAGGCAATGGTCAGATTTGGAAGTTGCAAGGTGCTATGAGTGCATACCCACGTCTGTCAAGAACCCACTCATCAACAGGTAGGCGGTCTACCTGGGCATAAATGCAACCTGCATCCCTCCTTCGGTTAGCCCAAGAAAAGAGGAGAGAGTTTGGCTTCCTGTGGATGTCATCCTCTAATCAACAGTCCTGCCATGTACAGAGATGATAAAACTCTCCCATGATGCCATCTACAATGCCCTCATATCCCCCTTTTTTGTCAGCATGTCACTCAACCATGTTGAAATCCCCTCCAACAATCCAATGATCTGCATGAGGAAGAAGATTGGTGAGGGTTTTCCAAATGGGGTATGCTCTCCCCTCTATGATTAGGAGCATACACGTTCAAAATGCCCAATCACACCCCATCTTGCAGAAGAATGAGCCACTGTGCTCTGGCAGGTGCAAAGACCCATGGCCAATAATATCAAGAAAAATAGTGGTTGACACTGAAATACATACACCTCCTTTGGTCCCATCAGCTCCTGACCAAAAAATGTCCTGACAAAATCTTGCCAGATCTAGTACATTGACTGTCATCAAGTTTGTATTCCTGCAAAAAGCAAAATATCCATAGGAACTTCCGTAACTACCGAGTGAAGCTGGTCCCTAATGAGCTGCTTCGGGTGGCGATGAAAGATGCACCAAGCCCCTGCACATTCCATGTGACAACTCTCATGGCTTCTGAACGTGAAATCTACTACATTGACTGGCTTCAAGTTTGTGTTCCTGCAAGAAGCAAAACATCCATAGGAACTTCCCGTAACTGCAGAGTGAAGCTGGTCCTTAATAAGCTTCTTCCGGTGGCGAGGAAAACTGCACCAAGCCCCTGCAAAGTATCACCAACTTTGTGTACTGCATCCTCACCATCATGACTACCCAACTGAACCGCATCCTCATCATGCGCAGCACCAGGGATGCAAAACGGTTGGGTGCTCTACTGGGGGTTCTGGCAACAGGTCATGAGTGGGGGTTTGGGGACGCCTGGCAACCCGTTTCACCCAATTCCCTACAACATATCGTTCATGAGTGGCTGGAGGTGGAGCCGTATGATGGGGTGCCTGACGGGCTCGTTTGCGCCATCTCCTAGTGTGGTGCTACATCTAGGACAATCTTCGGCAATGTGTTCCTGTTGGCAACAAACACGACACTGGTCTGGCCTGCCAGCAACCTCCGTCCATTTTGCCAACAGAACACCCTTAACTCCACATCCTCAACCATCCACACCACAAGCACCCTGATCTCTTTCCACTATCATGACAATCAATGATGGGTGCCCAAGAATCTTCTTGTAGCTCAAGGATTCTATGATGGCTACATAAAACTCTGGATCCCAAAATGGCCAGCTCAGAAACACGAGCATGAAAAGAAAACCAAGCTGACAAAAACCAACGCTAAGCCAAACCTTCACCATTGGCTAGTCCCTGACCGCCTGCTTCTAAGAGCACAAGTGTCACGTGCACACCAGTCAGGTGTACAGTAACATGGCTTCATTCTAGCATCATTAGCATCATCAGGAATCATCAGGGTTTTAATCATGATTTATTCAGGCATTTTATGGGCATTTTACATCAGCCGACTAGCATTTATGCTATTAGTGGCATTATTTATGCAGTCGTGGACATTCAGTAGGCTGGCCGACTGTAGCAATACTGGCCGACCAGCATCAGTACCCGCCTATAAAGGGAAACGCATCCTCATCTGTTCATCATGCGTTTTCAGCCCATCATCATCAGCATAAGCAGTAACCAGTTCAGCATATCATCATCAGCAGCAGATAGATTAACGCATCACCCATTCAGCACTCAGTCCCTCAGCGTTTCTGCTCCAGGAAGGCTGAGAAGTGTAACGCATCTCCATCAGCATCATATTCAGCAAACGCAGCAGCATACAGTCCAGATTCAGCCCTCAGGTCTGCGTTTCATCAACCCCTCAGCATTCAGCATCTGTTCCCAAGCCTCCCTTCAGCGTTTCCTTCCCAGGAGACAAGGGAAAGAGTGGACAGCAGTTCAGCCCGCATATTCAGCATATAGGCAGCATATTCAGCATTACAGATCCATTTGGATCATCATTGTAACATCTTTCATTCATCTAATATAGCTGCATTGCATTGACACATATCTGTTTGTCTCTTAAACATCATTAAGTGCAGTTAAGTCAGACTAAGGTTGTGATTACTACGGTCTTAACCACCCACCATGTCACATTGGTATCAGAGCGTTACAGGGTAACCAGCCTTAGAGCATGTTCATTCCAGCAGTCATTCAGTCAGTCATCAATTTTATCGCTTCCGCACAGTTAAACCCAGTTCTCAAAATTTTGCAAGCCACCCTTAGGGATTTTCCCTTAGGTCTGCATTAGTAACCCATCCATCTGCATTCTTGCACAGCATTTAGGGTTGCACATGGCTTGCATAGCAGTTATCATAGCAGTCATCTTAGCAGTCATCCTAGCAGTCAGTCCTGCATACATGTTACCCATGAACTCTCAGGGAAGAAGGACATCCATCATCAAAGGAGCACATAAGTTTTGGCTTCAACTGGCAGCAGCAGCGGGTTTCTCTTCCACAGAAGACGGAAGTTTGCTCCAACATCGCCTCAGGAGGTTCAGAGCTTCAGGTACGACGGAGATGGTAGGTGAAAGGTTTCCAGAGGCAGGTCAGGGGTGACTCAGGTAGTTGCCATTCAGTTCCCGCAGTACATAGCGTCTTGGCTCAAGGATTTCACTCCTGCAGACGGCCTCAGTCCCAGCAGAAGACAGAAGGGGGTAGTGGTTCGGAGGAGAAGGATCGCAGAAGAGTCAAAGGTTGCCAGGTATCCACCCAGCAATAGTTTAGCAGCGGGGAATGTCACGTGCACACCAGTCAGGTGTACAGTAACATGGCTTCATTCTAGCATCATTAGCATCATCAGGAATCATCAGGCTTTTAATCATGATTTATTCAGGCATTTTAAGGGCATTTTACATCAGCCGACTAGCATTTATGCTATTAGTGGCATTATTTATGCAGTCGTGGACATTCAGTAGGTTGGCCGACTGTAGCAATACTGGCCGACCAGCATCAGTACCCGCCTATAAGGGAAACGCATCCTCATCTGTTCATCATGCGTTTTCAGCCCATCATCATCAGCATAAGCAGTAACCAGTTCAGCATATCATCATCAGCAGCAGATAGATTAACGCATCACCCATTCAGCACTCAGTTCCTCAGCGTTTCTGCTCCAGGAAGGCTGAGAAGTGTAATGCATCTCCATCAGCATCATATTCAGCAAACGCAGCAGCATACAGTCCAGATTCAGCCCTCAGGTCTGCGTTTCATCATCCCCTCAGCATTCAGCATCTGTTCCCAAGCCTCCTTTCAGCGTTTCCTTCCCAGGAGACAAGGGAAAGAGTGGACAGCAGTTCAGCCCGCATATTCAGCATATAGGCAGCATATTCAGCATTACAGATCCATTTGGATCATCATTGTAACATCTTTCATTCATCTAATATAGCTGCATTGCATTGACACATATCTGTTTGTCTCTTAAACATCATTAAGTGCAGTTAAGTCAGACTAAGGTTGTGATTACTACGGTCTTAACCACCCCCATGTCACAACAAGGCTACTATGAAGGCAACATTCATCTCTTGCTACCCAAGAATGCAGCCTGTGCTCATCCACCACAACAACTCCCCAAGGAGCTGTGACAAAAGGCCCAACAACTGAAGGTTATACAACCCCAAGCATAGCAAAGGTCCCAGTAGCATAATGTAATCATCATGAATGGAGGGATCATTTACGAGGACCGTGACTCGAGGTACCCCATTGAGGCTGGTGGTAACTGCTGCTGCATCTGTGATGGGTACATCCAGAACCTGCCCAAACCTGGATCCTATGGAGGCCAGTAGCATCCAACATATCCGGAAGGCCATGGAATCCGAGAAAAATTGGAGGGAAAACTGAAAAATGAAAAAAGAAACTAGCTACCTATGCTATGAACGTGTGTGGATGAAAAGGTCGTAAAAGTAACCATGTGGCTAAAATGAGATGCTAGTATGCACAAAAAGAGAGAAAAAAAGAAAATTCTACACTGGTGGCTAAATCACCTTTTTTGATACATAGAGCGTTGTGTTGCTGGTGGTGACTGCAGGAATGGCCTCACCCTTCTTATCCACCATGGGCTCTTGGTCCAGGATACATCATTTCCAAGGACATAGCCAATTTCATTGTACAGGCCCATTATAACACGAGCTTGAAGGTATATAGTCTTTTTTTCCGGGGTACAAGTTTTTTGGCACATATTTGCCTCTTTATGTGTTTCAAAGATGGCTCATCTTTTGATGTACTTCCGTGTTTTACAGCTATTTAAGCTCGAAGATGTATCTATGGGAATTTGGATTGAAGAATACAAGAAGCAGAATCATACAGTGCATTATGTTAGTGATAAAAACTTCAACAATATAGGTTGCAGTGATGGGTATGTTATTGCACACTATCAAAACCCCAAGCATATGGCTTGTTTATGGGGTAAACTTAGAGAAGGTGCAGGACCTGTTTGCTGCAAGGACCGTTGATGAGACCAGAATCACTATCTACTAACATGTTCATAACAGTTCCTAAAAACCCATGTTAAATAGCCTAATCAAGAAGAGTGTACCATACTGCGGTCATGCCCCTTAGAGTGGCAAGGCAAGTGCCCTGCAGTTGTGGCATTTTTTACCAGCTGTGTGCAAGGATTAACAAAGTCAGAAGTATGGGCTTTAAAAACAAAAAAGAAAAAAGAAAAAAGGGATGTCGTCCAGCTTCATTCGTGGTGCGGAGCAGGATGTAACAATTGGAGAGACTGCAAAAATTGAGTTCTTCTTTTGGCTCAAATCATTAATAAATTTATAGTGTTATTTGGATTCTCTGCCCTAGCTATGTGCTAAAAATGGATCTGAACAAGGCCTTGTTAGTGAACGTGATCGTTGTGGATGCTCACTTTTATGTACAGTATGCGAGACTTTCTTTGCTGAAAATACACAAGGTTATGTGTCCTTTATTTTGAGTTGTTGAATATTGTTGAATTGCCTTCAACTGTGGTGCCTTGCTGGGTTGGGTGATGTTCGGCATGAGCATGGACGTCGTTCCTTAGTCACTTAGGCAAGGTGATGATAGTGCATCACATTACATCACCCTAGATATTTGTCTGGCCCTACTATGTTGGGGAGATTACCAACATTGCAGTGGAGCACTATTGTCAGAAGACTTGTTTTAGGATAGGTTGGTTGAGTAAGCTACAATTGAAGTATGTGAGAGCTAATGATTAGAGAGGTACTACAGAATGGAATGTCTCTTATAGATTCTTGCTAGCTTGCCATGAGAACTGCTTCTAATCTCAATGCAGTTTTCCAAAAGAGACCGTCATGTGAAGGTGGCTGAGTGTGAGCTTCATCTAGTCCTGTCAACATAAAGTTATCTAGTCTTGCTGGCATTGATAGGTGGATTACAACTGTCAGGAAGCCGATCAATTTAACACTATCAAAGACTCCTGCCTTACTTCAAGTTAATCATGTCCAACTGGATCTGTGGCCATAGTCCAACACTCATCTGAAGCTGAGAACACAAATGAACATTTCGTCCATCACATATACATAGTGGCGGGCTGTGCACCGACGGGCTTCAAGTACCTGAAGACAGATTTAGTGGTCGTCTAACTGTAATAGAGATGGTAACCTTCATGTATGCCAAGATTGGATATGATATATGCAAGGTGGATGATGCTAGGGATGCAACTTTATAGGAGGTGAAGGAATATGTTGAAAGAGTGCATCAACGTAAGGATAAGACAGCTCAAAAATTCGGATAACCTTTCAAAGATGTTTGGGATCCATGCTATCATTGTTGAGCCGATGTGTATCTTTGTGTGGTGTAGAGCAGGTGAAGTTGGTGGCTACACGAAAATTTACAAGGATATATGATGTGTCATGTATCAGTTGTCAAAGGGATTTTGAATGTTGTTATTAGCATTGTGGTGTGCCCTCTCTCTCACCAGCGCAGGATAATACAAGTAGTTTTGGATGGTGATACTAGTTTAGATATAATTGTTGCATCTGCCTCCACACCTCCCACAACGGAACAAGCCTTGGGTTAATATGGATGCATATGCCCATACATTGGTGGCACTTCCCGTGAAAAAAAGCATATTTTCTCATGTAAAACTACCAAGTAGGCTTGGAATATGGTTGTTGTGCTTTACCAGTTACGTAGTAAACAAGACATGAGTGGCCTTCTCTCTCTCTCTCTCTCTCTCTCTCTCTCTTATCTCCATCTCTTTGTCTCTCTCTCTCTCTCTCTCTCTATTTCTCAGCCTCCTTATATGCTCTCTCTCTCTCTCTCTCTCTCTCTCTCTCTCTCTCTCTATTTATATTGTTCTTCTCTCCCTCTCTCTCCCTAGCTCTCTCTCTCTCTCTCTATCTATCTATTTCTACTCTTCTTCTTCTTCTTCTTCTTCTTCCTCTCTCTCTCTCTCTCTCTCTCTCTCTCTCTCTCTCTCCTGCTTTATTGAGAAGGAAGTGAAATCATTGAAGAATTTTGTAAGCCAAAGCCAAGATCTAATTCTATTGAGGGTGCCTTAGGGTAAACGACTAGAGCACTAGTATGACATTTTAGGCTTTTCTTATTTTTGTCCTAGACTTGACATTAGGCATAACACCTCAGTGGTTCTCTATGATAATATATGTTTCGTCTCATATGTCATTTTACCTTTTAAAGATAATAGAATGACTCTCTCTCTCTCTCTCTCTCTCTCCCCCCTTACACAATCCTCTTCTTCTTCTTCTTCTTCTCTCTCTATCTCTCCTCCTTAAACTATATCTCTCTCCCTTCTCCTCTCTCCACCCCTCTCTCTATCTCTCCTCCTTGAACTCTCTCTCTCTCCCTTCTCCTCTCTCCACCACCCCTCTATCTATCTCTCCTCCTTGGACTCTCTTCCTTCTCCTCTTTCCATCGTAATCTCTCCAAACCCTAATTCCAACATGAAGTCAAGGCCATGATCTCTAATCCTTACCATTAATCCATATTCTAGTAGGCTAATCACCTTCTTTTGCAAAAATGTAGCTTTTACTAACTTGCTTGGTTCTTACTCCATAGAGCTTCTCTTTGAGAATCAAGCATAGAGCTAGGCTTCCTCCCAATCAAAGGGCTCTACCTAATTCGAAGACAAATGTAGCAAAAAATGATGTTTTTCAATGCAAAAACATAGTTAAACATTTACAAAATCAACGCTAAGTTCTTCTAATTCCTCATGGGCATCATCAATTAGATGTATGAGGAATATACAATGAAGAAAATCAACTAGTTCATTGAGGAGATCCAAGTGTTTCATCAGTTAATCATCCCATTCATTATGGCAAGTGATTCACACTAATGACTGAGTTTTTTGGGGGTTTTAAGCTTCAAAAAATCACATGTCTATGAGTTGCTCTAACTCTAATTTGCACCTCTCATTTTGTGCATGATTCTCATCCTCCAAATTACACTTGTTTTTTGCCTATCTTTGTAAGGGGAAGATATGCACTAATCAATCATTAAGGTGTGTCATTAAACCTGGATCCAAATCACACTAGTATTTTGCCTATTTTCTTTTTAAGGGGGAGATATGTACCAATCATTATTAAGATGTGTCATTAAGCCTTAAATATCTATTGTAAAAGGGATTAGACACTGCCACTCAGCATCTCAATTGGTAAGACCTTCCCACATCAAAAAATGGCATCTCATTCCAGGAGTTTGGATATATTTGATGGCAATGTTCTCTACACTTGTAATATGAAGATCAAGCTTACTACTCCAAAAAAATCTTCAACAAAAGGGCCTAGCCTAATCATGAAAGAAAGGGTTACTTCATAAAAAAAATATCATCATCATCAAAACAGACCTTGCAACAAGCAATCCAAGCAATGAAGAAGAACCACGCTTTAAAGAAGTTGCTTAGCCAGCTTTTTAGTGTGAATTTGACCAATCATGTTGTTGGTCACACATTCTGAATTTCTTGATTTTTCTCCCATTGAAATTTTTATGCATTTCAACCCTATCTAAGGTCTAAATCTTTACTTGGCCTTGAGCTGTAAGCTCAGTGACTCTAAAAGGTCACCTCCTTTGTACTTTGACAATTTGTGTTTTGTACTTCCAACACCATACACATAAAGACTAAATCTTCCTTTTTTAAATATTTGTCCTTTAGATTATTATCAACAACTACATTGTTTGTAGTTTCTCAGCCATCATCCCATGAACTGCTCTTACCTTCATGTCATCATAAGATTCTTTTTGCTAATGCATTTTCGTCATCCTCCATCACTCGGCGCAAGCTAGTCACTAAGTATTCTAGTGGCATTATTGTCTGAAGGCCAAAGGCCAATTGGAATGGTGTCTAGAATGTAGCAACTTTTTATGATGTATGCTATGCCCATAGAAGAGAACTTGTGCTTGTGCTCCTAATTTGATCTACTGCTTATGTTAGAATAGCAGACACTGATCTTTGCTTGACATTTGCTTGTGAATAATAAGGTGATGATTTCCTTTCCTACTGTGAATGCAAGGAAGATGAGATTCTAGTGGTTGAAGAGAGTGTCCTTCTCAATATTTCCAAATATGCCTCCAATAAATTGAAAAACTTGGATCAAAGATTTAATTCTATTAGGAAGAGTTTCACACAAAATGTCATTATGAGAAAGGTGTTTCACTGTCATTGACCAGTGGACTACTACCTAGTGTTAGCCATTCTTATTACCTAGTGTTTCACTGTCATTGACCAGTGGACTACTACCTAGTGTTAGCCATTCTTATTACCTAGTGTTTCACTGTCATTGACCAGTGGACTACTACCTAGTGTTAGCCATTCTTATTACCCTGGCCTCCACACACTTGGTGAAATAATCAATCACTACAATTATATATCAAGTTTGTGAATTTCTCTTGGAGCACATGACTAATGGGGGTACACGGCTAATGGTTTCTATAAAGTCACTCCATTTCTAAAATGGTTGTTAATCCACATTTAATCCATAATAGGTGTCAAAGGCATCCTATGCTTTTGTTGAGATTGTTGAGGTAATGCAAATCATTGACACTCATTATGACCCTTAAAAAATTCAGTTGTATTGCCAAATAAAGTTGGCCACCATAGTTTTTCTTGTAAAAAATTCAATTGTATTACTAGATAAGGTTGGCTACCATAGTCTTATAACACTTTTCTGCTTTATCTTCTATGGCATAATTGTATTGCCAAATAAAGTTAGCCCACCATAATCTTTCTTGTAACACTTTTCTACTTTTTTTTCTATGACATAATGCACTCTTGCTACACTAGAGTGTACATCAAAAAAATCGTACTCTTGGTTACATAAACATAACACATCATGTTTTCTTAACTTATATAATTGACCACCAACAATCAATTGATAAGGAGCAATTTATTTGATTAAGTTCTTCATTTGATCTTAATTCAAAGGTTTATTGTCAAGGAAAAATCTAGAGATCTCCTCACTCCATTCAAGCACTAGATCAAGTTTCAACTACAAGTGCATCATCAAGTAAATCAAATCTTCCACTCCATTGCTTGATTCACCATTTGGGATTCGTGACATATGATCAACAAGTATTTGCTATAAAACTTTCCTCACACTATAGTGAAATAAAATTCTAAAAGAATAAGCATAATACACCTAGTTTAAGCTATGAGTGCATCATCAAGTAAAATAACTCCTCCACTCCACTGAAATCAAATTCTAAAAGAATAAGCATAATGCACCTCGTTGAACACAACATAAGGTAAAACAAGGCTTGATAGTCAACAAAATATATTTTTTGTTAATTCAAAGGTAATGTTGATAGTTCTTTTACAATAATAGCTAACCCTAGCATGGTAGTGTAATTCAAGAAATAGGGTACAATAAGGCTTGATAGTCAACAAAAAATACAATTTTGTTGGTTAAAAGTAATGTTGATGCTTATTTTGGAATAATAGCTAAGCCTTCTTTTTCCATGGTAGTGTATTTCAAGGTGCAAGGTACAACAAGGCTTGATAATCAACAAATTAAGTAACAAGAATGCAACACATCTACCTTGAATAATACAAGGTACAACAAGGCTTGATAGTCAACAAAATTTTGTTAAGGTAATGTTGATACTTCTTTTACAAACAACAATAGCTAACCCTTGTGTTTCCATGGTAGTATAATTCGTCATTGCATCATTTAATTTCTAGCTTGCAAAGCACACCTGGATTCTCTAATTTATATTCTTTAAGCTATGTATGTAGCCATTTTATATGGGAGTGACGTGTGGACATAAGCTAAAAATGAGGGGTCGGGGAGGTCTTTTTTGCCAAGTGTGTGTACACACTACTCATATGAGTGTGTGCGTGTGCAAGTGACCTTAGCATGTCACTTATCTTGTACTCATTCTCATCAATCTACTTTTAGTGTCGTGCTTCTATCTCGCTCTCCTTGCTTCCTATATGTCTGTGTGTGTGTTGCTACCTTTATCTCCACTTGGTATTGGAGCACGTTCTGTTAGCCCTCAATCCATTATCATCTTCTCCTCGAGATGCTCTTCTAATTATCTTAGATTGAGCTATCCTCTTAGATGAAGAAGATACTATGATGTTAACTATGTTAACAAAGTTTTTGCACATTTTTAGGCACATTAGCATGCTGTAAGGTTTCCTAGACATCCTAGGAGAGTGTCAATTTAAACTCTCTCTGTTCAATATTAGGTGTTTTTCACTGTGCGACAGCATACATTTGGTGTACAGAGATAAGGACGTCATCTCATCAACATCGACATTGTATCTTTGAGCTCATCATCAACAGCTTTCATAGCATTGTCATCATCATTGATTTTTGCATCTTGTTAGTAACATTGTTTCACACTACACTCTATTTTTTCATATACTTTACAGGTTTCTTCATCGTTAGCCATCTTGGTTGCATTCTTAGTAAGCATTGATCGTACTACATTGGGAAATTTACATTTTGTGTGAGAGATTTATTAATTTCAAGCTGAAATGGTAGCAAGTGATGTATTTGGGATGCTTTTGTTGAGGATAAGCTTGATGAGACCAACTACCCGTTGTGATCCTATATGATGCGTCATGTATTAGTTGTCAAATGGCTTTGGAATGTTGTTATTGGCATTGAGGCACACCCTATCTCTTACCAATGTAGGAGAATATAAGTACTTTTAGATGGTGATATTAGTTTAGATTCAAGTGTTGCATTTGGCTCCACACCTCCCATAACGGAACAAGCTAGGTGGGATGGTAGGGATGCATATGCCCATGCATTGGTGGCACTTTCTGTGAAAAGGAGAATTATTCCTCATATTTTCTCATGTAAAACTGCCAATACGCTTGTTGTGCTTTACCAGTTACGTAGTAACAAGGCATGAGTGGCCTACTTGCACCCAACCATCTCTCTCTCTCTCTCTCTCTCTCTCTCTCATTAGGAGAAATGTGGACTCAATTTTGGGCCCTGTAAGAAGTGCCAACTCATCTTAGAGAGAGAAAATAAAAAAGGTTTAAAATATATCCAAATTTGCAATTCGGTTCATTTTTTTACTATTATAATAATTAGTTTAAATATATTAAAATATACATATTCTTTCAATGAGGTTTCATCATGAGAGGCGGCATTCTTTGTTGGATACACGTAAAACTTGTCAGAACCAAGATTTCACAGATTTGAGGTAGTTATGCATTTAATAGATTCGAGGAAAGCTTTAATCATCATCTCGACCATGGGGGTTTTCCTGCTGAAACTAAAAAAAATTTCCTTACTAATCGAGTTAATTCTTGTTTAAATTCTTTAATATGTTTTCTGATGATAGAAAATACTAGCTTTGAAAATGAGAACATTAATCCAAATTTGGGGATTCGAATTAATCCACCTTCAATAACACATGGAGACACTCAAATTCTCAGTAACAATAGTAGAAATGGTGTATGTAAAAGAACATATGATACTTACCATCTTCATGCGGACATACAATCTGAGTACCAACCTTTGAAGACACGAAATAAGAGATTTTTTTAATGTTATGAGCAAAAAGAGCAAAGGAGGAATAATGGAGAGCATCATTTGGACTTGTGGACTGATGGGTCAATGTATCCCAAGGATCCATTTACAAATGCACCACCTCCATTTTACAACATTACAAACCTACTACATTTCACAGGTGATGGTAGACAAGGTTTGCTAGGTTATGCCCAACACTTGGAAACAAAAGCGATGGTTACAAAGAACAACAGAGGGATTTTCTACAGATAGAGAAACTTAAAACAAAAAAACTAAATGGGTTGTATGCAGAGAAGCTTATGGCAAACAAAGAAACAATTCAAGACTTGGAGAAAAGGATTGATGCTTTAAGAAGAAAGAACACAACACTAGGGCCACGTAAAAGAAGAAGGCAACTTTGCAACATAGAGAAAATGAAAGTTGGAAGTGGAGGGATGAAGAAGGGAGTACAGGTTGTAAGGTAATGTTAATTCTTGTTTCATATATATTTCTCTCTTTAGATTAGGTTCTTTGTTTGAAACTAGACATAAGTAATCAGATTTGATGTTATTCTATTTTTAGATCTTTACTTCATCCAGAGTCTAAGGCACATTCCAAAGCTGGAGTGCATTACAGTCATTTGGTACCAAAAGGAATAGTGGAAGAGATGTAGTATCAAAATAAGTTTCAAAAAATCAATGAGAAGCATGTGTCTTCTTTTATGAACAAGAACCAGCTCGATGCAACTCAGGTGCAAGCAATGATGGATGAGATTGGCATTTCTCAGAAAGCATATAGCATATTGTTTAAGGCACTAGCAGAGAAATGTCAAAGTAAGAAGCATAAAGGTTTGTTAATTCCAAAACCAATGCAAATAAAGTCTGCACTACACCAACATGTGAACTCAGATGTGTTTGAGAAGCCTGGTTCACCAGTACATATATTGAAGCAACATTCGTTGTTATAAAGACAGAGAGGTACTCTTTAACCAACACAATAATATTTTCTTTGATCTTGAAGCTTTGCAAAGGTACGGAGTTTAGTTCTTTGAGATTAGTCAAGAAGAATGTGAAGGAGTTCTAAAATTTGTTTTGAAACTGGATGAGTGTGAGATTTTAAAGAACAAAAAAATGGAGAGGGTTACTATCACTCTAATGAATAGGGCCTTAGACACATCAATATTACAAAAGATGATGGAAGATATTTCAGTGTTCAATTGGAGAATAACATATTGCCACTTGGATCTTTTGAGGTATCTTCTTTATCATTGATTATAATTGTGTATTACGTTGAAATAATTTAAACATGAAACTTGTATTAAACATGAGCTTCTTCCTAATGACACAAGTGGATAAAAAAGACTTTGAAATTTTGCATTGGGCTTTTCATCAAACTACAATTCCATCACTGATTAGTGAGCAAAGAAATGGAAGGGCTCTTCATGTGCCTGGGTTCGGTGACTATAAAGTGGAATGGCACATGGCAGGTGATTTAAAGACTCTAAAATGCATGTATAACATAAGCAAAGGTGAAAATGCAAAGAGTCCATGTCTATATTGCATGTCAAGTGCCAAGACTTTAGATCGTGTACTATGGAACAAAGCTCCTGACAGGCATTTAAAAGATAAAGATTTCAAAGCAGTGCTTGATATTCCTTTATCCAAAGTGCACATATGCACATTGCATGCACTATGTAAAATTGTAGAGAAGCTAGTGTATTTGTACATATGCTTTGCATGGACGTTAAAGCCTAAAAAAAGAATCTTTAAAAGCAATCAAAGCAATAGAAAAAGTGTTATCAGACATTGGCTTGCATGGGGGGCATCTTAAAATTGAGGAGGACGACAAGTGGTCACAAGGGGGTAGCAAAGTACCAAAAAAACCATCAAAATCGGTGGTGTGAAAGCTAAAAGATTTTTGTCATACTGCCGAAATAAAAACAAGAAAAAGATGTTTAATCGATGGAAAGATCTACATAATGCAGTCAAGGACATTGGAAATGAAGGTTCAATCCAAAATCGGAAGGCAGATGTGTGGATTTCACTTAACAAGATCTTTGCATTCATGGAGAAAAAGAGCTGGAGCAATAGTGAGATAAAATTATTTGAAAACATATTAGAGACTTGGAGGAAGCATTCATTGCAGGATGGAGTGATCAACATGTAACTCAGTACATGGTAAAAACTGCTGCAATCTCAATACTGTGAGACCAACTAATACATACATCCGATTTTTTCTGTTTTGTCATTGATTGCAGCATATACTATATAATCATACACCATATTTCATAAAGACATAGGGTTCATTGTCAATATGGTCAATTCAAGGCATGGAGAAGTCACATTACATGGCAAGAATAGGTTACTTTAAGCACACTAGACATGGTGAAAGATCCTTGCCCCCTCCGTGCAACGGATTCAAGGGTGCTAGCAGTGGAAGTAGCACTTCTTGCGCGGGGCAAGATCCCTCACTCAGGGCCTTGCCCACATGGATATCAGGACAAGAGACTAATCCCTTGGTTCTTCAAAAACCGAACCCGGAAAAACTTCCCCCTATTGGAAAGTACGGGCGATTCCTCCAGGATATTTGTACTCTAACGTAATTATTGACCAAACTGATCCGACTGAACCTGTGAGTCACTTGGTCAGATCAAGGAAGAAACTTGCACTTGGATCATAGAAACTAACGCTTTTTTCACCATCGAGGCACAACCGTTCTATAGAACAATTACTATCCAGGATTCATCTATCGTACTATAACAGAATTGAGTCTCATTTTACGGATCCATCAATCCAGACTAACCCCATCTAGTCCCATGGCTTAGCCAACTGCCCAGCCATTGTAGTGATGGGATCCAATTAGGAATTTGTTTAGGTTTTGTCCTGGGTATAAGGGAAAAGAGTTCCTAGGCCCCTAGCCAGATATTCATGCAAATTTAACGCCAGTCACACCACTTACACACCCAATATGAAATTGCCTTTTTCACAGATTCAGCTATCTTTAAAACAATCATTTAATAAAACCATAGTGTCACTGATCATAATCTTCCAAAATATCTGGTTGAATCCTCATTTCCAATCATTCCTTCATCAGTGTATCTATGGCATCATTGGCAACTAGAACGCTCACCACCTGTCCACTCAGGGGCCTTTTCGATAGTTCCTAGCTCATAGTACCGGCAATATATTCACATATCAAAAATGGAATTTCCGTTGAAGATCAGGAACCTCAACCAACGAATCCATATAAAAGAGCCATGGACTTATCCCTTGAGGTCCAGCAAGGTCAATCAACCAGATCCATGCCCGAATTCAGAAAACAACTCTTACTCCTTGTTCCAATATCTTCCCCGACGCACGCGTGGGTATACCTAGAGCCCGAGCACCGTATGGTCAGCACCCTCTAGGATCCTTCGCAGGTGACCTAGCGCTTCACTCATAGGCTGCTTCCTTGGTCCCTCATCTACCATACCGGAAGCTCACCATTTAAATCGAACCGAGGCTGGTCAAGACCTCGGCCGACCTTGCTACGCGAGATGTCCTCCGTTGACCGTCATAGCTATTGCAACTTTATTAGTTAGGTCTCCACGATCTCATTCTCAAGACGGTCATTGACATAAAACAATCATTTAAAAACACGTCATAAATACAGTTTCTATAATGAACTCTCGTCTTTCACATTGTTCCACATCTGTTCACATTACTTAATCCATATCCAATTCATATGTATTCCTATTCTCATCCAATCACATCATTTTTCATCTCATCACATCTTTTCTCATTTACCCTCATCACATCTCATCCACTCGCATCAACCCATATTCACATCCCATCACACCTCATTCATTCACATCTATTTCAATTTACATCACACCTCATCATATTCATTTCACATCTCATCTCATTCATTCTTATCCCGATTCACATCACGTCACATCTCATCCATTCACATCCCATATCATTTATTTACATCCGATTCATATGACATCACATCTCATTCACTCACATCCGGATTCACATCACATTACATCTCATCCATTCACTCACATCGACATCACATCCCTTTTTATACACATCCACATCCATTCTTTCACATACACATCCATATCCATTCTTCCACATACACATCCACATCTGTTCTTCCACATACACATCCACATCCATTCTTCCACATCCATACATACACATCAACATCCATTCTTCCACATACACATCCACATACATATCCACATCCATTCTCCCACATACAAATCCACATCCATTCTTCCACATACACATCCACATCTACATCCGTTCTTCCATATACATATCCACATCCATTCTTCCACATACACATCCACATCCATACATACACATCCACATCCATTCTTTCACATACACATCCACATCCATTCTTCCACATACACATCCACATCCGTTCTTTCACATACACATCCACATCCACATACACATCCACATCCATTCTCATTACATCACATCTTATCACCATAAAAGGGTAAATATGAAGGCCGTGTAACAGCTAGAAGGGGAACTAAGCATGGAGGTATAGGGAGATCCTGAAGATCTTCATAACAAAGGAAATGTGCATGGAGAGCATGAGAGAAATGTGTGGCAGTTTTCTGGTAGGAAGGTAGGAGAATGAATGCACTTGTTTTTCTCTAAATGGAACTTTTCTTAGGGCAAGGAGGGCACATAATAGAGGAGATGTTGTGAGAGATCTCATTGAAGAGAAGGACACACCAGAGAGCACTGAGAGAAGAGAAGGAAATAGTGTGAACAAGTTTGGGCAAGGCTAGAGTAGAGGGAATGTTATTGAGTCAGAGAATCATTTAAAGTTTATAGAGGCAAGCCTAGGATTCCTGTTTGCACCCCTGTTGGAACTTGGTGCTACCCAAGTCTTTGTTCTACTGTTGGTTTCTTTTTGAAAAAAAAAGATCTATAGAAGTGTCTGTAGGGTCCATCACATGAGCTTGGAGCTATGGATATTCTCTCAATTTTCATCTTCCTCTCTTTTGATTTTATCTATATGTAGAAGGATGAGTGTTTGACCCTTGAGTTTGTTGTTGTGAATAGATGATGGAGATTTTTTGTTTTGTTGTTTTGGTTTTGATGAGGATGTTGTTTTGATGGAAATTATGGAGGAAAATTAGTTGTGAGTCATAATCTGAAGTTTGTTGAGTCAGTTCTGACTTAGCCAATATTAGCTAAAAGTCATCAGAGTCCAGACAGGGTTAGCTGAACATCAGAATCAATCAACTGAGGGTGTAGAAGGGTAGATAGGGTCTTTGTGGATTGAAAGGGATTCAACCAGAGTTAGATCTAATAGCCCGAGGTATGTCAAGCCCAATCAGACAAATTTTTGACTGGAGAGGGTATTTAACAAAGTCTAGCAGGGAGTCATATGTAGTCAGATTAGAAGCTATAAGACTGGACCATTGCAGCAAGTTAGCTGGGATCAATTTAGGTCAGTAGGAGTTCAGAGGAGGTCATATGAGGGGTTAGGGTTGAAGTTCAAACTTGTTTAAAGCTAGATCTAACCCAAGAGGACACTTTGGTGGATTAGTTGATTCAGATTAAGAGGGTTTAGGTGTCAATTTGATTTAGTAGAGGTTCTATGAATAACTTTGCAAGGCTATTGGGTGTCCTGTGCTGGATATTTTTAGTGATTTAGGTGCTATAGAGGCAGATTGTGTTTGCTCTTCCCAATGTTCTATAAGTTTTATTCCCATTCTAATACTTCTACTTAGTTGTTATGCTTTCTTCTTTAGGCTACATTCTTCAGGTTTGATTCCCATTCCATCATGCTTTCTTTGACATTATTTGTACTACTTTCTTTGACTTTTTTAAGAGATTTTTTCCCAACACTTATACTTTCTTTAACATTTTCTCTATCCCTTCTTCTTTCTTCAATTATATTTTTTGGTGTTCTTAATGTTTTTTAAATTTTTACTCATTCTTGAGTGTATGATCTATACACTTATGTCAGAAAGGCTACGTTACCTATGTACACAATGAAGCAAGGCTTCAATGGGGTTATGATCATACACTCGTTCTCGAGTGTATGATCTATACACTTGTGTCAGAAAGGCTACGTTACCTATGTGCACAATGAAGCAGGGCTTCAATGGGGTTACCTTGGTGTGGTAGGCTTAGTGAGTGATTATGGTAACCATGAAGAAAAGTTTAACTTTGGTTATAGTGAGTCAAGGCATGTTTAAGATGGTGGTTGAATACAATGGGTTTGATGTTGTGCGTTAAGGTAGTTCAAGATGGTGGGAGTACAATGGGTTTGATGGGTTGAATCTAGCATGAGCAAACTGTCTTTGGAAAATTTCGATATTTTTGGGCCCGTTCTTCAAGGTTTTCTCCGACACTGTACTTCATCATGTCTACTTAGTAGAGTTATGCTTTCTTCTTTAGGCTTTCTTCAAGTTTTATTCCCAGTCCATCATGCTTTCTTTGACATTATTTGTTCTACTTTCTTTGACTTTTTTCAAGAGAGTTTTTTCAAACACTTCTGCTTCCTTCAAAATTTTCTCTATCCCTTCTTCTTTCTTCAACTTTTTTTAAAATTTATTGTTTTTGTATTTTTTACTCATTCTAAGGTGTATGATCTATACACATGTTGGAAAGTCTACATTACCTATGTACAGAATGAAGCATGTCTCCAATGGGGTTACCTTGGTGGTAAGCTTAGTGAGTGATTATCACAATCACTCACTACGTTCAGTGAGAGTGGTTGTGACAACCATGAAAAGTTTAACTTTGATGCTATCATCACTATCTTTGTTGGTGCACTTGAATTTGCTTTGCTTTTTGGCCTTTTAGTTAGTAAGTTGGTATTACAATGGGGCTTTCATGGGACCTAGGCATTGACTGATGCTTTCATGGGACGTGGGTGTCAAGGTCTATGGTGGAGGTGTATGATATAACTTTTTTTTAAATTTATATCTATTGGTTTTTTAATGTTTTTGTTATTTTTTATTCATTTCAAGGTGTATGATCTCTACACTTATGTTAAAAAGTCTACATTACCTATGTACACAATGAAGCACAACTCTAATGGGGTTACCTTGGTGGTAAGCTTAGTGAGTGATTGTCACAATCACTCACTAAGTGGTGACAATCACTCACTAAGTTTAGTGAGTGATTGTGACAACCATGAAGACAAGTCTAACTTTGATGTTACCATCACTATCTTTGTTGGTGCACTTGAATTTTCTTTACCTTGGCCTTCTAATTAGCAAGTTGGTATTACAATGGGGATTTGGGGCTTTCATGGGACCTAGGTGTCAAGGTCTATGATGGAGGTCTGAGTGTGTCTTGGTCAAACTTAGTGAGTGATTGTGAGACAACCATGAAGACAAGTTTAACTTTGATGCTATTGTCACTATCTTTGTTGCTTCACTTGAATTTGCATTGCATTGGCCTTCTAATTAAGTTGGTATTATAGTGGGAACTTGGGGCTTTTATGGGACCTGGGTGTTGAGGTCTTGTTATCAGACTTAGTGGTGCCAAAGGGGGTCGGCACACTTAGCAATATTGCACATTTACTGGTTCAAATGTGATTGGAGTGGTTACTTATGTGGGCATCACTTATACAAAAGTGGTTTTACCACTTGATTAGATTAGTTACTTGTGTGATTGGAGGTTACTTGTGTGGCCATAACTTATACAATGGTTTTACCACTTGATTAGAGTAGTTACTTGGGTGGCCATCACTTATACAAAAGTGTTTTTACCACTTGATGTGCTTGTGATTAAACAAGACTTTTCTTGGGGGTGATGTTGCTTGGTTTATTAGTAGCCTTAGCTCTCCATGTTTTCTTCAGCTTTGGGGATGGTGTCAGAGCCCTCCTCCATCTTAGATTTGGCATTTGATTGATGCTTTGAATTAGGATCATAGTTTTTTTCAAGAGGGTGTCTTGAGCTCCTTGGGCTGATGCTTTGGCTTGGGATATCAAAGATATTTTTTTGAGAGTGTGTTGGGTTTAGGGACCCAAATGTATGGGTTACCTTCATAGTAGCCTTTGGATACACATAATTTCTTTGGGATCAAGTGGCACTCCTGTCTGGGGTTTAGTAGTGGTTTTTCAAACCTCCACTTGTTGTCTTGCTTTAGCTTGTGGTGGATGTCCTTGGTGGTTTTAGTGTCATGTATTCCTTCTCTAGCTAGTGTGCTTGGGATATTCCTTTGGGGGTTGTTGAGGTTGATACTTGTGTGATGGCCTTCATTTTAGTTGGCAAGGTTTCGGATCATGAGGTAAATAGTTTGCTTTTTCCTTTTGGGGATTGTTGAAGTTGATACTTAGGTAATGGCCTCGGAGAGGTTTTGGATCAGGAGAGTAGTTTTCTTGGGTTGTGGAGTTAAATGAGCTAATGGTGGGAATCACTTTAAAGATTATGCTTGGGATGTTGAATGGTTGGGGTATCCTCATCTATTAAAGGCATGGCAACAACTTTCACTAGTTTTGAAGTATAGAAGTTTGAATGGATAATTAAATATGAAAGTTTTATCTTTACTCTTGAATCATGAAAGTTTTAAGTATACTATTTACTCTTCAATCATGATTTTTTAATCTTGACTCTTGAATCTTGAAAGTTGGATTGTACCTAGAATCTACATGTTCAGACTCTTAAAAGTTGGATTAAACTCTAGAATCTACATGTTAAGACTCGAGCACTGTGTTATGCATGTAACACCGTAGAGTATGCAACTTGGGCCATGAAAAACTTAGATAATAATGAAAGTTTTATCTTGACTATTCAATCTTGAAAGTTGGATTAAACTCTAAAAATACTATTGACTCTACAATCTACATGTTAGACTCTTGACTCTAGAATATACATGTTAGACTCTTGACTCTAGAATCTACATGTTAAACTCTTGACTCTAGAATCTACATGTTAGAATCTTGACTATAGAATCTACATGTTAGAACTCTTGACTCTTAAATCTACATGTTAGACTCTTAACTCTGGCACTATGTGTTCATGTAACACCATGAGCATACAACCTGGGCCACACATGTAGAACTTTGAATCATGTTTTTAATTATAAATTAATGCATATTTTAAATGTTCTTTGTGATTAAAGTGCCTATTCTTGTTTATTTTTAGAGCTTGTACCCCCTTAGTGAAACGTTTTAAGAAGATATGAAAAATTTTAAAAATGATTATGAAACACACTTTTTGAAACTCCTCTCACGCGATCATAAGTAGAGTTCTCTCATAAAGTGGACCTTACTTAGTAGAGCTAGTACCATAGTGTGAGAGAGGGAGGCATTGATTTTGAATGCCCTTCCTTAATGTCCACCCACCTCTTAGTATAATTCCGAGTCAATGAATAGGCCATTCTAGTACCACAATGTGAGAGGGGGGGCATTGATTTTGAATGCCCTGCCTTAATGCCCACCCACCTCTTGGTATAATTCTGAGTCAATGAATAGGCCATTCTAGATTATCTAAAAAAGGTATGAAATATTTTAGTAATGTTTATGAAACACACTTTTTGAAAGTCCACTCACAAGATTGCCATTAGAGTTCTCTCATAAAATGGACCTTACAAACTAGATCTAGTGTTTATGAAACACACTCATTGATTTTGAATGCCCTCCCTTAATGTCCACCCACTTCTTCGTATAATTCCAAGTCAATGAATAGGCCATCTCAAAAAGGTATGAAATATTTTAGAAATGTTTATGAAACACACTTTTTGAAACTCCACTCATCACAAGATTGCCATTAGAGTTCTCTCATAAAGTGGACCTTACAAACTAGAGCTAGTGTTTATGAAACACACTTTTTGAAAATCCCCTCACAAGATTTTAATTAGAGTTCTCTCATAATGGTGGACCCTACAAACAAGATCTAGCTAGTACTCGCATAACTATGGAGAATTGATTTTTAACACCCCACCTTAATTTGTCTACCACACCCACCTCTTGGTATAATGTTGAGTCAAAGAAGATACCACTTTAGATGATCTAATCCAAGAGCCTTTATGAAGATATTCACTTGATTCTACATTGTTGCATAATCATCACACTTATATGAGTGTTTCCACCATAAGATCTCCTCACACACACACATACATATATGAAGAAATTTGAGTACATGTAACCCTTGTCACCAATGCATAAATATTATCAAGAGGATAATAGGTAAATTTGGCACCCAGTCATAGGCTCAAAATTGCACACACAATGGTTGAATCCTTCATGTTACGATACATACACAAGTGTGAACAACATCACAATAAACGCTTCTAGGCTTCACATATCACACACCCATAGCTAAATCCTTAATATTATCCATATTAGTTAATTGTATACCTATTTGAATTTCTAATAAAGTATAGCATAACAATTATTATGAGGAAATTTAAAGAATTGTGTGCTTTCCTTTTGTGAGATTCATATACAAGGCTAGATCTTCCAATTGGATACTTAATTTTATTTGGCCTTTTGATCATGTTATTTGGTAAGTTCAGGGTTTTGAATATCATCTCTTTTTTCTTTCATGCTAATGATTTTCATGCACTTGAAGTGATCTTCTTTTAGAAATCTTGTAATTAAAACAAGTGGCTTTTTCCCTCTCCATGCACTTCTCATGTTGCTAAATAGGTGTTGAGTCAACTTTGCCTTCCATTTCCAGTCAACATTACCTTCCATTTGCAATCAAATTGCAAGTCCAATGTGGGTTGAAAAGTAGAAAGTAAGAATGCAAGTGTGTTTATGGAAGGAAGCATAGAGGGAGTAACCCTAGCAAAATAGTCGTGACATTAAAACATCACTTTTTAGCAACATAAGTTGTTTTAACTCCACCTTTTGACTCTTCATATAAACTTTACAAATGATCCTCTAAAACAAAATCATTCATTTTTAGAAAACCTTTCCCTCCTCTTAATCAACACATTTGGGGGAATAGTTTTCCTCCCCTAAATCACACTTAACATACCCACATTTTTAACAATATTGACCTTTTAAACAAAGAGTACGTCTATCCCAAAAGAAAAAGTATGTGTATATCAAGGGAAGGGTACATATACCACCCCAAAATAAAGAGTATGTGTATATCAAGGGAAGGGTACATATACCACCCCAAAATAAAGAGTATGTGTATATCAAGGTAAGGGTACATATACTACCCCAAAACAAAGAGTATGTGTACTGACCTATCTAAGGAGGGGTATGTCTATCTTAAAAGAGAAGTGTGCATACCAACCTATCAAAAGGAAACTATCCCAAATAAAGAGCATGGTGTATTGATTATGAGAAGAGATGTATATCAACCTTTCAAAGGATGTGTACTCTATTCTAAAGGAAAGAGTATGCATACCATCCTATTAAAAGAAGGGTACATTTGTACGTACAAACTAATATAGATAAAGCATGCATGTGTATCAATCAATCTAGGAAAAGATTACGTGTATATTGACTAATCCAAACATTTGTATGCGATACAAATCCATGAGAAGAGTACTTAAATTAATCTTTGAAAGAAAGGGGATGTCTATCCCCAAACTAAAGAGTACCCATATTGACCTATCAAAGGAAGAGTACATCTATTCCAAAATAAAGAGTATGTGTATTGACCTATATAAGGAAGGGTACATCTAATTCTTAAAAAAATGTTATGCACACCAATTAGTATGTGTATCAAGTAGTATGGCCTATCTAAGGAAGGGTACATCTAAGTAGTATGGCCTATCTAAGTAGTATGTGTATTGGCCTATCTAAGGAAGGGTACATCTAATTTTAAAAAAAGGGGTACACACACTAATTTATCAAAGGAATTATAAGTTTATCTTATACGAAGTGTATGTGTATCAATTTTAAAAAAGGGGTACATACACTAATTTATCAAAGGATTTATAAGTTTATCTTATACGAAGTGTATGTGTATCAATTTTAAAAAAGGGGCACACACAATAATTTATCAAAGGAATTATAAGTTTATCTCTTATAAGAAATGTATATTTATCAATTTTATCAAAGGAATTATAAGTTGATCTTATAAGAAGTGTATGTGTATCAATTTATCAAAGAAAGAGTAGATCTCTTAAAATAAAGAGTATGTTTGTTAAAAGATGAACCAAAGTTGAGCACGTCTCTTTTTAAAGAAAGAGTGTGTCTCTTGAAAGGTGTGAACCAAAGTTGAACACATCTTAACAATAAAAGATGAGTACAATTATTCCTAGCTACATAATGAGAATGTGAATGCTAAACTTGAGAGTCCGTACATCATACCAATCATGAGGGTACTTCTATCCTAAAAGAAAGAGTACGTGTATTGACCTATTAAAAGAAGGGTACAGATCTATCCTAAAAGAAAGAGTACATGTATCAACCCATTAAAAGAAGTGTACATCCAATAAATCTAGATAAACCATGCATACATGCCGATCAATCCAATAAAGGCGTGTGTGCACTTGTGTACCAATTGACCCACAGAATTCATACATTATATTAATCTAATAAAATCATATGTGTTTACCAATAATTAATCCATAGAATTTGTACATTGTATATTAATCCAATAAAATCATCGTACATATGTATCGATCCAAAGAATTTATGCATTATATTAATCTAGTAAAATCATATTTGTCAATAAATCTAGAGAATTTGTAGAGTATATCAATCCATAAGGAGAGTATGCCTACGAATATTTAAAACAAAGGGTACGTATTTACCCTACTATCAGAGGAAGCGTAAGCCTATCTTATAAGAATAGTACACCATACCAATCCTTGACAAGAGTAGGTATACCAACCTTTAAAAACAAGGATAAATCTATTTATGCCTCTCCTATCAAAGGAAGTATAAGCCTATCCTAGAAGAAGAGTACACCATACCTTTCCGTGTGGTGACAAGAGTATGTATACTAACCTTTAAAAACAAGGATAAATCTATACCAAAAGAAAGATTATGCATATTAACCTATCAAAAGAAGGGTGAACTTATCCCAAATGAAAGAGTATGCATATTAACCAATAAAAATAAGGGTAAACTTATCCCAAATGAAAGAGTATGCATACCAATCTATGGAAGAAATGGTATGTCAACTAAAATAGATCAAGTTTACTACCAACCTACTAAGGGAAGCTACATTAGGAAGAATACACATACCAACTAAATAAATAAAGGATCTATAATTATGGTTTTTATATTTATACTACACAGTATTAGATGTAAAGACTTGAGAATACACTAATGTGTCTATTAAGCCATGATGTGACTTTCCTAGTTAATAAAATTGTATATTAATGTGTCTATTGATCCAAGATGTGGCTTTCCTAGAAAATGAAACTAAATATTTTAAAAAATAAAGACACTCCAGTTAACATGGTCTCACCTCATCCTAGCTTCTGTAAGGCACTATGCCATATTTTTGTAAGGAAGCTTATCTTTATTATTATAAGACACCACTGGAAGATATAAAGTGGCCTTACTCTGAGCTTAATGTGAAATAGGGAAAGCTAAGGACTTCATTCTTATACTTGCTTTATACTAGAATAGATTGCCATGGATTTTTAGTCATGGCCGGCCAAGTGAGAACATTATCTAATTATATAAAAGTAATTTTGACATTAAGAAATACAACTTATTCTCGTTCTCCTCTTACAATATGATTTGTGAGAACTCTCCTATCTTTCACCCACTACTCACTTTCATGCATTATCTTGATTCATGGCTTGCTAATCGAATCTTGTAGCATGGATGGGAGTGATTTGGCTCCCTCTTTGTATGAATTTCTTTCACCCACCTACTTGAGTGAACTGAGAATGCTAGAGTCTTCTCCTTACCTCCATCAAGGTGGGATTAACTCTTTCCTCTCACAACCCATTTGCATGGAGATCTCTAGTGGAACAAAGTGAAGATCTAAGAGACATCACAACAACAAGAAGTTGCCTTGGTGGCTCTTTGGCAAAGTTTCCATGATACAATGAAGATTTGGCAAGTATCACCATTGAACACATACGGTGCCATTGCCTAGGACTTAGCTTTAAGTTAATCAAATTCCAAGCTATTAGGAGAAATCAATATTACTTGGCATATTGAACTAGGATGTCACACTCCAAAAACATGCAATATTATAGTCAATGAGTGTATTGTGTTATTTTTTAATCTCATTTACATTAGGAAATAGTTCATTTAAGTTTGCGAGTAAAGGGTGAAAGCCCTAATTTTCTTGGCTTCTTACAGGTTTAAGAAGGGTGAAAACCTTGCCTTTCTTGACTTTTACATGTTTTAATTGCTTAAATCTTGGATTTCATTACGTCGGGTTAAGAAGTTCTTAGATACAAGTGTTCATTCTAATGTAGTGAGTTTGTGTGCTCTCAAGCTTCTCTATCTTGTGTGTGTGCATTGTTGCAACCCTAACCCTAATTCCAACAGATGGTGCTCTAGAAAATCTCTCCCAAGAGCCATTATGGAAATATTTGCATAATTCTCTATCATTGGGAAGTAGACAAACTCCACCTCTTCATCCATGATAAGCACACATAATAATATTATATCATAATGTGCTTCATGTGATCATGAAACACAGAGATCTTGGCAATGGCCATGCAACTTTGATTGTTGCATAACAACACTATCACTCTCTTTTAGCAACACCCATGTCCCCTAAAATCCTTCTCAACCAGACTGCTTTGCATGAAGAAAAACATGATGCCTTCTATGTAGAAGAAAGTGTCACTATAGACTACTTCTTGCTAATCCAAGATGTATTTCTAGCCCCAATAAGAAAAAAGTAACTAGAAATAGATTTTCTGCTCTATCACAAACTCTTGTACAATGCAAGTCATAAAATCCACTACTACTCGATGTGTAAGAGAGATACTATACCTAATGCTACCTTTATTATACTTTAGCACCCACATCCCTGCCTTTTATTGGTTCTCTCAAGGCTGATTTGAGAACCTATTAAGGACACTAAGTGCAAAGCTGGTGTTAGTAGGCCATGTATCATAGAAAGATTAAACTCCCCACCAACTTCCTATACTCCTTCATATCCATAAGTGGAGAAGCATCTTCTATATAAAGCTTCTCACATCAACCTCCATGGGTGTAACTAGTGACTTGTAGAGGCTGATTTGAGAACCTGCTAAAGACCCCAACTAGAAAGTTGACGTTAGGCGCTATATTACACCAAAAGATCAAACTCTCCACCAACTTTGTGTACTCTACAAGAAAGGAAATTTAACTCACTTTGTATATATGGCCTTAACAAATGCTTATCTAGTTTAACTCACCACTTGTTCTCAACTAATTGGAGAAGCATCTTCCATAGAAAGCTTTGCATCAACCTCCATGGATGCCAAATTCCTTCATTTCTCATACAATCTTTTCTGAGAAAAATGAAGGTTTAATCTCTTTTCAGAGCTTAATCCCTAAATAAAAATTCATAAGCTCAAGGTTTTTTATTTCAAACTTTGAACCCAACATCTCCTGTGTTTACTTGATCTTCATGGGTTTTCCTTATCATAAATGAGGTCATCCACATACAAGTATAAATGAGGTCTGTTATTTCAAACTTTGAACCCAACATCTCCTGTGTTTACTTGATCTTCTCTTCATGGTTTTCCTTATCATAAATGAGGTCGTCCACATACAGGTATAGTGATCATATATATGCCTTGCACAAAGATATACAAATTTACATTTGGCTACTTTTAAAAAGAGCAATACTTAGAAGTCATCTATCTGTTGATATTGGGTACCATGCCTTATGATTGGCCTATTTTAGCCCATACGATGCCTTTTGGAGTCTCAAATTTTTTTTATGAACCACCTATCTCAAATTTGATTAACTACACCACATAAACCTCCTCCTTAAGATGGTTATTTAGAAATACTCACTTCACATTCATTTGCAATACTCGCCACCATGAGCGGCTAGCTAGTACTATGATCAATTTGATCAATCTAGTGGTGAGGGCAAATATCTTCTAAAAGTTAACCCTTCATTTTGTGTAAAACCCTTTACCATCACACGATCCTTGCCTTGTACTTATCTAATGTACCATCAGACTTGTACTTGTCCTTCTAAACTCACTTGGTGCCAATAACTTTCATTTTGGAGCATGATCCACAAGATTCCAAGTGTGGTTTCTCATAACTGAGTCATACTCTGACTATATGGCCTGACCGCCGTAATTGAGTCATACTCTGACTATATGGCCTAACTGTAATTGAGTTATACTCTGACTATATGGCACCCCTCCAATTTGGATCTTCTAATGCTTCCTGTAAGCTCGTTGGCTCTTGTACCTTCATTATCTTAGCCAGCAAGGCCATATTAATAATGTGAGTGAAGGCCCTCTTCTTCTCCTCTATTCTCTTAGATCCACGTGAAGAGTTATTGGCTCTTGTTGTGTGATTGTCGATTGAGATTTCTCGTTGAAAATATGTTCCACCCATTTAGGATATGTCCCTTCTATGTTGTTGCATTCTTCTCTTCTTCATTATCTAACAAATCCACCTTTTTTGGAGTTGGTACTATCACTAGTGAATGTGTGTGTTGGGGCACCTTTCCTCATTGAAGGATAGTCTACCTTCTCCTCCACCTGTTGTGCTGCTGATGGGGTTGGACACCACATCACAATTGACAATTATCTTCTTTACCTCTAGGTTGTATAGTTGGTAACCCTTTAGCCCCAAGAAGATACACTCCTACTCTTATAATCCCACTTGGTTTTGGATGAGTTTGAAACAAGTACAAAAAAACAATCACACAACTGAATATCTTGAAATATACAACTAAAAGTCTCTTACCAAAATAAGCCTCTGCAAGTGTCATTCCCTTTACTACTTTTATGTAACTCATGTTAAGGATATGCACTAATGTAATGTTAGCTACCTTGCCCTAAAATAACTCTCTTAATGTGTCATTCCCTTCACTACTTTTATGTAACTTCTGTTAAGGATATGCCTTGGCCCAAAAATAATTCTTCTGCATTCCTTTGAGTATACTCATCTCTACATGTGTGTAATTCTTATGCTCTCTCCAACACCATTTTTTAGCAAATTAAAAGTAAATGTTATATCTATCTTAATCCCGTGCTCCTTGTAATAGCAGACATTGAATTCACTTGATGTGAATTCTCCTCCTTCTTGATCTATTCAAAACTTCTTTAGCCTCTTTCCTATCTCATTCTCTACCAAGCTATGCCAGATTTTGAATTTTTAAAAAGCTTCAACCTTATTCCATACACTCACATCTTCCTATTGTTGAAGTCAATAAGTCATCAAAAAGTAGGAAGAACCACTGTTGAGATCCACACTCGAGTCCATAGTTAAGATATTGAGCTCAACTACTGTGAATTTTGATGACACATGAGGATACACTTATGCCACTAGCATGGTTGATGAGATTATAGATGGTATATTGCCAGTGGTTTACAAGTTGTGTGATAGCCACATTGGTTGTTATGAGACTGACAAGTAACACTAAAAGGTAAGACTAGGAAACATTATTTATATGTAAAAGGTATAAATAAGGTTCAGGGGATTTCAAATAGGAAATACCTAAGCAATGGTTAAAGAAAAAAGGGAAGTAGATGGTGCACAATGGAATCCCAAGGTGCACAAAAGTAGGCACCCCCTTCTAGGGGTAGTTTAAGAGGTATTGGACAAGAAAAAGGCAATCTCTAGCCAATGAAAGGTCAAGGGGATAAAGTTGGAAGGTCATGCACCACTTAGTCCTATATAACCATGAGTTTAGGGACTATTTGGGATGTGGTTGGGTGCAGAATCAAAGTTCTAGTCTTACAAGTCCTCAACCTTATAATGCAAGGAGCATTACATTGGTTCTCTCTAGATTTAAGGCATAATTATAGTGCCACCTCATGTAGTTGGGTTTATGCTATAGGACACACTTATGCCACTGGCATAATTTCAACGTGTCATTCCTTTTTTATGAGGAAAGGGGATCAGATCACATCCTTGATGAGGAGTCTAGGATCTTGGTTGTTATTATACCTAGTGTACAAAGAGCCAAAGTAGTGTTAAGAACACTTGGCAATGAGTAGTGATCCAAGTGTATGCAAATCTATGAGGGTCAGATATCCGCTGGGCAAGGTGTTAAGATATGATGGGTATACAGTCCATCATTATATGTATATGGTTAAAGAAATACAAGAGATAGAGCCCACATGCACTTTCACATAAGCATTGGGAAGATATGCCATGTATGAACAAAGATGTAGGATTTGGTGTCTTTTCCTAAGGAAAAGAAGGAAATTAGATGCAAGTGGTTCTACAAAGTATAGAAAAATGCAAATGGGTCTATGGGTAGATATAAGGTAAGATTAGAAGCCAAAGGATATGAGCACATATGAGGAGACTTTTAGTTTTCCGTTGCTAGGATGGCAACTATGAGAGGAGTAGTCATTGCTTTGCCTACAACTATGGGCGTTACCACAGGAGGGGACGGCCTCTGGCTCACCACCCAGCCATAGAGGAAGAATGAGGATTGCCCCTCATCCCCCAGGCTATATAGTGTGTGGCCTGCCATCCACACTAGCCTGGCCGCCCATGACTCCGCACGGGCGTCCTCTCCCACTGAACCCCGGACATGGCCATCCGGTTTGCCGTCGGTCTCACAGGCGTTACAGCCTACGTGACATTACCCCCCCTTAAGAAGAGTTTTCGTCCTCGAAAACAAACTAGGGAAACCTTTTGGAAATTACACTACGGCATTCCTAGGTAGCTACCTCCTCATCCCTATCTGTCCATTTAACAAGTACCTCCTGGTACACTTTATGTCGGGTTTGTCTATCACGATACTGTAGAATCTTTTCAAGTTCATGTGGTATCTTTGGTGGCTCTATCAAGTCCACCAAAATCTCTGGAGAAACTGTGTTCTCTAACCCGTGAACTGATTTCTTCAGTTTACTGACATGGAAAACATGATGGACTTGAGAACTCTCCAGTAACTCAAGTTTATATGCTACGTCTCCAATCTTCTTAAGGATTTTAAAAGGATCATAATATCTCGGAGAAAGTTTATCACACTTTCCCGTTTTCATGGTTTCTGACTGCGTAGGAATCTTGAGGAATACAAAGTCACCTTCTGCAAAGGTCACCTTTCTATGTCCTTTATCCACATAAGTTTTAGCGCGATCCTGAGCGCTACAAATGCTCTCACGTGTGGCTCTGAGCATATCATTTATATCTTCAAGGAAATCCTTGACAGATTGAATCTTCTCCTTCTCTAGGCCTACAGCCATTGGAGATCTTGGCCGGCTGGAATCCATACATTAACATGAATGGTGTAAATCCAGTCGATCGCTGAATGCTTGGAGCTGTTATAAGCAAACTCCAATATGGGCAAATATTCTTCCCAATTTGATTGTTTCTTACTTTCATAAGAACGCAACATATCCTCGAGTATTTGGTTAACCCTTTCTGTTTGACCATCAGACTCCGGATGATCTGCCGTACTCATACTCAGAGTAGTATCAAACTTTTTTGAAGACTTCCCTCCAAAAATGACTGTTGAACTTTTTATCTCTATCTGACAGTATATCTACGCAGGCAGGCCATATAGCTTATAGAGATGTTCAATAAAGAGTTTTGCCAACTCTGGCGTTTTTACCATTTTCTTGGTGGCAATAAATTTTGCCATCTTGGTTAACCTATCCACCACCACCTAGACCGAGTCATTCCCTTGACTTGTCATGGGTAAACCGGTGATGAAATGCTTTCCCATTTCCCTTGAGGAATGCTTAAAGGATGGAGCAAGCCCCCAACCTTTAGTCTTTCATGCTTATTGACCTGACACTTATTGCATTGCAGCACATAAGTCTAGACGTCCTTGAACAAACTAGGCCAATAAAATTGTCATTTGACTAGTGCATAGGTCTTTTGTATCCCGGGATGAAATGCTTTCCCATTTCCCTTGAGGAATGCTTAAAGGATGGAGCAAGCCCCCAACCTTTAGTCTTTCATGCTTATTGACCTGACACTTATTGCATTGCAGCACATAAGTCTAGACGTCCTTGAACAAACTAGGCCAATAAAATTGTCGTTTGACTAGTGCATAGGTCTTTTGTATCCCGGGATGACCAGCACTTGGACTATCGTGACTTTCTCTAAGAATGCATGCTCGAAAGTCACCAATAGTTGGTACACACACCCTACCCTTGTAGAGTAAGTACCCGTCGTCAATGGAGTAGTTAGAATACTTCTCCCCCCGACGAAGTTTAGCATCATCCTTTGAAACTGTGTCGGAAAACAAAGGTGATGAAGGGCCTACGTCTGAGCTCTCCGGCTCAAAACTATACCCCGAAGACTCGGCTAGCCTCTCCGGACTAACTCTCGCTTCGCTACCCGCCGCACCTACGGCCAGTCTCTCTGGACTAGCATTACGTGCCGGCGAGGAAGGTGGGCATAGCTGTGACAAAGTGCGTACGCGTACAGCGCGCCAGATCTCTGTAAAGACAGGATCATGCTCACACAAGCCACAGAGTGATTCCAAGAACTCATTCTTGAAAACCGTAAAGCTTAACTCATTAATTTGTGGCATGCAGCTAAGCGCATCCGCCACAACATTATATTTACCCCTTTGGTAGCGAATCTAAAGGTCAAACTCCTGTAGGAGCTCCGCCCACCGAGCTTTCCGACCTTTCAACTTGTTTTGACTCGAAAGCCATGCCAGGCTTTCGTGATCCATACGTACTTCAAAAGTGGCACCATATAAATAGTGTCTCCACTTTTTAAGTGCATGTACGATGGCCAGTAACTCCCGCTCGTAAGCCGAGTAGTTACGCTGAGCCCTATCTAATTTTTTCTCTCAAATGCAACAGGGCGTCCCCTTTGCAAAAGCACGGCTCCAATGGCCTCACCACTAACGTCTGTCTCCAAGACAAACGGCTCAGTAGGGTCAAGTATAGTCAAAACAGGTGCAGCTGTTATGGCTACCTTAAGTTTTTAGAAGCTTCTTTTGTTGGTCTCCCTCCCAACATATATTCTTTGTTTTTGTCCGCAATTGATCTGTCTCAACGGGACTGCGATCTTTGCGTAGTCCTTTACATACTATCGGTAAAACCCCGACATGCCAAGAAAAATCTGCAGTTCTTCGAGATTTTTCGGGACTAGCCACTTGAGAATAGCTTCCACTTTCTTAGGTTCCATCCGCGTACCATGGGCGGATATAATGTGGTCCAAATAGTGAATTTCTCTTTTCAAAAAATTCACATTTGCTCTCCTTCGCAAATAGATTGTGTTGTTGCAATAACTCGAACACTAATTGCAAATGTGCCAAGTGTTCTTTACGCGTTTTGCTATACACAAGAATATCATCTAGGAAAACTACTACGAATTTTCCTAAGTATGGACGTAAAACACTGTCCATCAGCGTCATAAAAGTCGCTGGAGCATTGGTTAGCCCAAACGGCATAACCAAAAACTCAAAGTGACCGAATCGTGTCCTGAATGCTATCTTCGCAACATCCTCGACCTTAATTCTAACCTGACGATACGCAGATCTTAGGTCTATCTTAGAGAAATATTTCGACCCATAGAGTTTATCAAACAACTTGTTCATACGTGGCATAGGGTATTTATTCTTAATCGTGACTTGATTAAGAGCCCGATAATCTATGCACATGCACATAGAACCGTCTTTCTTCTTTACCAGAAGAATCGGTGATGCCCAAGGACTCGAACTAGGGCGAATAAACCCTTTCTCTAAGTATTCGGTTAAGTGCTTTTCCACCTCCGGTGCCTCAGAGAGTGGCTCAACCTATAAGCAGGCTTGCTTATTGGTTTGGACCGAGGCATAACTTCGATGCCATGGTCTACTTCCCTTGATGGTGGTAAATCATCTGGAAGCTCTATAGGAAAGACATCTTGAAATTCCTGCAATAAACTTTTCAAAGCATCTACGTACTTTGTTTTTAGAGTTTCTTTTGCCCTGGACTTTGCTGTTTCATCATCACATGCATGCCAAACAGGGTTTTCAGAAAACAGTGGGTCTCTTCCAAGGCTTTGTTTTCCATGTTTGTCTACGCAAACATTACTTTCAGTTTCAGTTACGGAAACAGAATTTACAAGAGGGTAACAAGCGTATACTTGTGTTACCTGGCTGCTGCGGACCGCGTGGCATAACTCAAGTGATGATATAAGTGGTGAAAAGGGGACACTACGGTCTCCCTGTACGGTGATGATATTACCCCCAGACTCAAACTGTAATGTGGTGTGTAAATAACTCCGAACTAGGCTAGGACCGAGGCTATACAGCCACTCCCTGCCTAAGTAAACATCTGCTCTAGCCAAATGCATGACCTGGAAGTCAAGCACGGCCTCATAGTCCTGCATGATCAAAGGGACTCCCAAGACCACTGTTTGGGACATCATAGCATAGCGGAGGCTACACTCCAACCCACACACTTGTCAATCTGTGAATGCAACCCGGTTAGCGCATAGAGGCTATCCCGAATGGGAGAAGAAGAGTTAACCACACACCAATGACCTCTAGTCCTACTCAATCCTTCTCAACACTCAAGCAATCAATCTTACATAATCAAAGCATCAAGATTAGGCTACACTTAAGCACACAAATGCAACTTATGCAAGGAACCTAATATGCAAAGAGCTATCACACAAGCCTCAACTACACATTATTTCAAGCACAAGCTTCATTACAAGCACTCTACAACTCACAAATCAAAACATCATTAAGAAATCTAGATTAGCAAGAGTGTAGACCAAAACCTCATATCATTGAAAATGTAAAGAATAGAAAGTACATGATTGAAACAAGAATGGAGATGGAGAGCCTTGGGAGAGCACTTGAGAAGGAGCTATGGAGCAAGCTCTCTCTATGAGCCTCTCAACCAAATGACCAAAGAGTGTGCTCCCTCTCTCAAATGGGCCACCTTTTATACAAAAATTCTAGAACTCCCAAAAGTTCCCATGTGGGATTATTGTCAAGCCCCCTCCCACATTCATCTACAACTTTGAACTCTTTTCAAGAGCCCTAAGTGTCTTTTTTGTTGCATCCTTGTATTAATCTGTCATGCAACACTCCCCCCTTCCTATTTTGCGCACGTCCTCGAGCGCGGTAGTAGCAAGAGCTGCAACAAAAAACAATTGATACATTAAAGTCTTTTATTGAAAAAGAAAAAGAAAAGAAAAGAAAAGAAAAATCAGCAATGATGATTTCACACGTGAGCATACAAGTGCAAGGCTGATTAAAGTTTTAATGAGTCCTAAAATAGGTGAATAAAGACTAGTCAAAGTGACACTTAAGTAGTAGATAATGCTATGCAAAGGCAAGTGTGCTTTGTACACCGCCGGGTATGACCGTAGTCTCAATGTCCTACCAGTATGTAAGTTACTCCTAAATGGCATACCTACTCCTAAATATGAGCAAAGGTGATTGGAACTCTCGTTTTTTTTTTTAAAAAAAAATTTTAATGATATGTGTGTAGAAGGTGATAAAGATTAAGTTTCTATCCCAAAGAGACCCAAGCAATGGCCAAGAGACCTCCGCCAAGAGAATCTAAAGGCCGCCAAGTATCTCAAGGGCGACACACCCTTTTTCATTCTTTTATGACCTAAGGAGTACCCCATGAAGATGAGGGCATCGGTCTTGAGGGCCCATAGTGTACCCCTGAGTCCTACCAACATCTATCAAGGCGATAGATTCCTCAAAGTTCTTCTTCTGAAGTTTTTAGACATCAATGTTCACCCCATGGAAACCAAGGCATCGGCCCCAAGGTGCTAAGACAACCTCAGGTCCTACCAAGCATTTCACATGGCGGTAGACACTTCATGTCTCAATTCACTTTGTATATATATATATATTTTTAGGGTATATTTTCATAAATTTTTATGACTCCTAGCACCTAGCTCATATCTAAGAGGTAACTACCACTAGGGATCACTAATATACCTTGAAAACATAAGTACTTGGCATACTCCATTGGTATATATCCTACACTGTCTTTAGATAGAAATATCTTTTACTAAGTCTTCTAAGACTCTAGAATTCACTCACCATATTTTAACAACTAATCAAAAACTGAAACCAGCCAACATTGGGTGAACATGCAAACCATATATTCGAAAGATAAGAGCACAAAAAGAAGTAGAGATTAAGATTTGAATACACCTGTTGTAGTGCCATGTTGATGTTGTTCGTTTGCATTGATGCATTGCTGATTTTGGTGCAGACTGCTCCTCCTTGATCCTTGTAGGCGTAGCATGTCTCCCCCCTTCCTAATTTGTTTGCACGATAGGTGGACTAGTTGATGCTCTTGTTTTTTACGGAGATTTCTGTAAAATTTTTATTAACAAACACGAAAAGAAAAGAAAAAAAATAAAATTTGCCATTGGTGCCAAACACCGAATATAGCCGAGGGGAAAAACCCAATGGGAGAAAAGTGCCCTGGCTTGTCGATTTTATTATGGATTCGTTGAACTTACCCTTGCACTGGTAGTGGAGATCATCTCAAAAAGAACATAATCCTTTAAAGGCATAAGGAACTACACTATTCAAACATTGATCGACCAAAGAGCTTCATTTGTAGTGTTAATGCCTTATCTTTGGTTTTAGGTATGTCCTTCTTGGGTGGGAATTTTATCAATTGTCGAGGAATTTGAGCAAGATAAGAGGATTTAGGCATTGGAGTACCAGAATCTATGCTCAAATGAGACTCCTTTGGACTTGCCTTAGATACACCAGTTGATGGTTGAATTGTGAAACAAGGAGAAATAGGGACAACAGGTGTCTCAATACATGTTTTAGGAAGATCAACACAAGTTGTTTTGTAGGTGCTATCACAGCCACCTTTCCTTTCTTGAAGAGTTTGTGTTGATTTCTTTTGTACCCACTGATATGGAAAATTAAGGGAGGCTCTTGGAACCTTTCTGAAACACTCTTTTACCTTTAGCAATCCATGGCATTTTGGAAGCCAAATTGATGTTGCACCCTCATAATAACCTTGTGCTTTAAGAACCCGTTTTGGGACCCATCGAGTAACAATCTGAGGTTTGGGCTTGGAAATGATGTGCTTCTTAAGAGGCTTAGCAACTGGACTAGATGGTACAAGTTTGTACGCATCTTTGGGTAGCCACATTGATAATTCCTTCTTACCTGGCCTTCTTTGAGCAGCAACTAGATTAGTTGGAACATGCCAGCCATGGCCCTCACTTGAGTACTCATCAATTATCCACATCATTTGTGTTGGATCTTGTGTCTCTTTCTTATCAGCATCATTAACAGATTTGAGTGTTAAATTCTCAACTGAGACTTCCTCGACATGCATAGCTGTTGTTTTGGATGTATCCCTATAGTACAAATGATCTAGAAGAGCACGTGGTTGTACCATTCGTATAGGTATAATGTCATATCCATCTGAGTCACAGAATTGAATTGGCTTCGGTAAAGCACATGTCGATAATGTTGCAAGGACATGACTCCATTCTAATGGATCAATTAAATGCTCAGGGAAGGGTTGTGGAATGTATGCCTCATCTGATACACTTCGATTACCCTTAAGTCTCTCAGTGTTGAAATCCCTACATGAGGCTCCGCACATCCATAGATCTTCTCGCCCATCTGACAATGTAACTTTGGAGCCCTCAGATGAAGCAGAATCAAACTCATCTATCGGAGACCTTGTTACATCACGATATGAGTGATTCCTTAGGTTGACCCTTGTGATGACAGAATCATGTCGGAGGTACAAGTAATTGTATCCCCAATCTTGAATCATTTGAAATTGTCGCATGAATGGTCTACCCAATATCACTTCATAGTTTGGATGCTTTTCGAAATCCACTACTGCAAAGGTATGCTCATATTCAATCCCACATGTGGTGACCAATATGTTCTCGAGCAGCCCAAGGGGATGTTCTAAGCTTCCATCTGCTAGCTGTAAGCGCATCCTGGTACTCCTAATAGCTGGTTTGCCCCATTTCTCCCAAATGGACCTTGTCACAATGCCCACTCCTGCACCACTATCAAGTATTGCAGTTGAAGATACTTTTCGCACTTCTAATGGGAGGGTAGCATTTCCCTGATCGTCTTCACAAAATTTTCCTACTTTGTTGATAGGAACTGGCATTACATGCTTTGTCTCAGGGTGTATAGTACACTCATGGGGGTGGTGACCCTTTTGTAGCAATACCTGCTCTGACAAACATGTGGCAATATCATTCCACAACTCAGGTTTAAGCTTTATCAACTCAAGCAAAGGTAAGGTACAAGCCACTGGTGCTGACAGAATAATACAAGGATGCAACAAAAAAGACACTTAGGGCTCTTGAAAAGAGTTCAAAGTTGTAGATGAATGTGGGAGGGGGCTTGACAATAATCCCACATGGGAACTTTTGGGAGTTCTAGAATTTTTGTATAAAAGGTGGCCCATTTGAGAGAGGGAGCACACTCTTTGGTCATTTGGTTGAGAGGCTCATAGAGAGAGCTTGCTCCATAGCTCCTTCTCAAGTGCTCTCCCAAGGCTCTCCATCTCCATTCTTAAGCGGACTTCATGCTTGGGAGTCTATGGGGCTTGCATAAGCTATGGAAGAGCTTAGCAACGCACCTCTTTTCTTTTTTTTTTTTCTTTTTTTTTTCTTTTACTAATCACGTGTTAACGAAGAGCATGAAAGCATGAAATGGCAAAAAACAATGAATGTAAGCATAATGACGGTACTTGAAAAAGCATAAAAGCAATAAAACATAAAAAACAATGCGGGAGAAACCTCAACCGCTCAATGGTTTTTTTCTTATCCTAACCTTATCCTCTCACACCGGGATCGCACACCCGAACTTAACCTAATCACTCAATGGTTTTGCAACCAAAAGAGGAAATAGTGGTGGTTTCCACACACTCTCAACCGGATTTGAGTCTTTTCCCCGGCAGCGGCGCCATTGTTTGGGACATCATAGCATAGCGGAGGCTACACTCCAACCCACACACTTGTCAATCCGTGAATGCAACCCGGTTAGCGCATAGAGGCTATCCCGAATGGGAGAAGAAGAGTTAACCACACACCAATGACCTCTAGTCCTACTCAATCCTTCTCAACACTCAAGCAATCAATCTTACATAATCAAAGCATCAAGATTAGGCTACACTTAAGCACACAAATGCAACTTATGCAAGGAACCTAATATGCAAAGAGCTATCACACAAGCCTCAACTACACATTATTTCAAGCACAAGCTTCATTACAAGCACTCTACAACTCACAAATCAAAACATCATTAAGAAATCTAGATTAGCAAGAGTGTAGACCAAAACCTCATATCATTGAAAATGTAAAGAATAGAAAGTACATGATTGAAACAAGAATGGAGATGGAGAGCCTTGGGAGAGCACTTGAGAAGGAGCTATGGAGCAAGCTCTCTCTATGAGCCTCTCAACCAAATGACCAAAGAGTGTGCTCCCTCTCTCAAATGGGCCACCTTTTATACAAAAATTCTAGAACTCCCAAAAGTTCCCATGTGGGATTATTGTCAAGCCCCCTCCCACATTCATCTACAACTTTGAACTCTTTTCAAGAGCCCTAAGTGTCTTTTTTGTTGCATCCTTGTATTAATCTGTCATGCAACAACCACGGTATTCCATACCTTTTTATCATAACCTTTGGCCAAACCAACGGTATACTCATGATCACTTGCGGTCTCTTTTAATTTCAACTTCTTGACCAATGAATAGTTCAAAAAGTTATGGCTAGCCCCATCGTCTATAAAGACAGTGACTCTACGGCCACCTATGGTGCCATACATGCACACCATGTCATGCCACATAGCTGGTGTCACTGAACAAGCGTGACACTCGTCACAATGACTCACCGTAACCTCTCTGAACTCTCCGGCACTGAGAGGTAGCGTCTGTACCGTGTGCAACTGCCTAGAGGATTTACCATCACTCTTAGGCGCCTTGCCACTAGTGTTTGCTTTTAGCTTTGGGCAATCAGCCTTGTTGTGCCCCACTTCATTGCAGTTGAAGCAACAATTTTCCTTTTGTGCTTGCAAGTATTGCTCCTTTTTGTGGGTTTCAGAACTTGGTTTTTTCTTGAAGGGTCTTGGTTTTTTCTTGAAGGGTCTTGGTTTTTTAGACCAACGACGCCCTGACTCCCCTCCGTCCTCTCCCCTGTTTTTTCACTACGGAAACCCTTTCTTTTAAACCCCGACCCCTTTTTTTTCTTTATCCATTGATCTCCCTGCCCCATCTCGCGCACCACGACGCTTGATGTCATCAAAGATTTGCGCATACTTGATGGCCTGAGAGAGGTCCTTAGGCTGCAAGGGCTCTACATACTCAAGATAATCATTTGTTAGGCCTCGTTTGAAGCCCCTCAATGTTTGGAATGCATCGATTCCCTTCAACTTGAGTATGAGCTCTCTATAGTCAGAGATGTACTGGGTGAGGGTCTTGTGTTCTATCGAACACTTGTCCCACGCATCCCAACTTCTCTCTTCTTCATTGCCTAGCAAAAACTCCTTTCGAAACATTGTTTTGAAAGCTGCCCAAGTGGTAGGGCGAGTGGTAAGACTCATCCACCACTTGTATGCCTTGCCAGACAATAAGAAACTAGCCTCTACGGGCTGCACATGACTAGGTTGCTTACGCAGCTCATGAATGTCCTACCATTTCGCTAAGAACATATTAACAGAATCCTTGTTACACTCTCGTTCCTCGCCGCCAAAACTAGGCAACTTAAAATCTTTAAGTAACGCCGAGGCTGTCTCTACGGGCGACCTCGCAGGCACTGCGGCCTGTCCTCCTGGGACCACAGGTGAGGCTGTGCTGACGCGTGTCGCAGGCGGGCGTCTATCACGAGGAAGGAGAGAAGATGTCGAAATAGCGGACAACACGTCTAGGCATGTGGAGATGCCCTACAGCATCGTGACGTCATTCTGGACCCTCTGTAAGGTCCATGTTAACATATCTAAACATCCCACTCGAGCGCTCTGTCTCCGTGAGGATGTCGGCAGGGTTAGTAAAGTACTAGTCAAAGTCGTGGTCTACCAAGAGGTCATCGTCCCCCTCGGCGATGTCAGTGTCCATATAATCCAGCTCATCGGTCGGAGCGGGGTCAGCCAGGTCGGCGGCCTCTACGGGCATGCCAAAGTCAAGGGCACGGTCACGAGACATGGAAGGCACCTGCGGGTCACGAGACGTGCCCGGAGAGTGCCCCTCCGAACGGGAGACGGCCTGGCGTCTACGGCCAGCCAACTCGGTCGGGGTAAGGCCCGCGAGCGCGGAGAAGTCCTGAAAAACCTACCGGACTAGTGGGTGGGGACACACTGGGAGACGGGCAGACATTTTTATTTACTTGCAATGTAAACAATGCAATAAACCAAAAATACACAACAGTAACATTAAAAGAAAGAGTAATAGTCACCCCCTGCAAACAAGACTCTCGTCCCCGTCGAAAAAACGTCCGCGATGCAACGATCCACGAAGGTCGAGGGTTCGAGCAAGTAGTAAACTGAAAAACAAACACACTTGAAAAAACAAGGTAAGAATGTGTTTGTACAAGTTTAGTTACTCGACGCTACGGTCGAGGAGATGGCTTTTGTTTTGCAAACAATTTACAAGGCACAATGGCCTTCGACCACTTGCTCTAGGCACTACGGCCTAGGAATTTCCAGGCGGCGCTACGGCCGTATGTTTTCTCCTCTAGGTGCACACATGCAGTGCACACGTGCTGGATGAAATTTCCTCTAGGCGCTACGGCCATAGAAGTGTTCACTAGGCACAACGGCCATAGAACGGCTCTCTCTCGAAGGACTCGGCCATAGAACAGCTCTCTCTCGAAGGACTCGGCACTACGGCCGTGGGATTTGTCTCTCTCTTAGCATGCGACGCTACGGCCGTGTGCGGTTGGTCTCTTTCGTGGAAAACGGGCACTGTGGCCACACGGCGCGACGGCCGTGTTGGGTTTGTTTCGTGGGGTGTACCGTTGTTTTGTGTTTTTTTTAAAAAAAACAACGGGCCGGGCCGGCCCTCGCCGCTTGGGCGTGGCCGCCCACCCGTGGGGAGTGTCCACAAAAACGGGGCCGAGTCTGGCCCCGCCACCGCCGCCTGTCTAGCCGCCGCCGTTTGGCTGGCCGCCCGCTGTGGAAGTCATAATTAGCTATGGCTACAACTGATAGCAAATTCTAGAAAGGAAATTAGATAACTTCTTTTAGTATCACCATTGCTAGAAAGAAAATAAATGGTACTTGATCCCATGGCTAGGAATTTGCATCATTCCCTAGTGCTATCACGGGATGGACTCCCCCATAGGCTTAAGGGAGTTGTAAAAGGCTAACATCTCATACAAGTTAATGCAAATTAATCTCCCTGTAACAATTACCCATTGGCATCTTTATTGTTTTGTTTTTTTATGAGGCAAGGTTTACATAGCATAAAATGTGTCACGTAAACTCATATAAGAAGAACACTTTTGTTACTAGTTTCATATCTATGCTCACACTAGGAAGACTATCTACTCCCGTTGGGGGTAAGATCAACCTAGCATCGTAAATTGCTCTAGGTGGCGATAGTGAACAAATACTATGACCAAGTACTCCTGTTAGGAGTCCATATATTATGGGACTTTTGCTGACATCTGTGATGATGACTGCACACTAGCCTTATTAAAGAGAGCCTTCAACTGACATTTGTGAGATGACTGCACACTAGCCTTAAAGAGAACCTTGAAGTAATGATCAACTCTGGCTATAAAATTGATAGCAAATTCCTATTGATGTCTGGCACATAAAGGATATTCAATAACTTCTTAATATCACTATTGCTAGAAATAAAATAAATGATACCTCATCCCATGGTCATGTGTTCCTAACTGCTACTAAGATGGACTCCCCCACTAGCTTCAGGTAGCTATGCAAGCCCTTTTATCTGGTTAGGATTGTCGATGATGATAATCCATGAACCATCGGATGTTGAGGAATATTGTACCTTTACATGGATCTCTTTGATTGCCCCACAATAGCTCTAATTCCCCACTTTACAATGTTCATAGGACTTATTAAAAGTGTCATTCTTCTCATCTGCTTTCTTTAGTCTACATGATTTAACTATATGACCAGGCTTGTCGGATAATAGAAAAAATTTACCTTTTATTTCTTCTTCTTCTCAGAAGCGTTAGGGTTACCACAACCCTTCCCTTTCCTTTCTTGCATTTGCAGTGTATCACTACCATCTTTGGATTAAAATACATCTCCTCCTCCACCAGCATGGCAACAAACTCCTCAAAAGTAAGGGGTGGCCATGCACTTATGTGTGTTTAGTGAGGTTACCAAATTATCCTACTTTGAGGCAACACTATGATGCACCTAGATTCACTGATCTTGGTGATCCCCAACATCGTCATATCTATACTACTATGTCTCCAATATTATAGGACTTGAAGTACTCCTTCGGGCACCCTACCTTAGGTCTTCTTCTATGGAGGCTCAATGAGCTCATTAAGCTTTACTTCTTTCTATGTCTCTACCTTAAGCTTGTTGAGATTTTCTCTGGTAGCTCAACATCACTTATTAATCCACTAGGCTCTTAATAAGATTTTCTACCTTAAGCTTGTTGAGATTTTCTCTGGTAGCTCAACATCACTTATTAAGAGCCACTAGGCTCTTTATCACTTTTTATGGCTATACTACCTTAGCTGAAAGTGTTACTAAATTAAGATATGTTTCCCAATGCTTTAAGTAGGTCTCATGAGAGTTTACAACTTGGACATAGAGCGAATGGAGGCCTATCTCTCATGAGAGTTTACAGCTTGGACATAGCACGAATGGAGGCCTATCTCTCATGAAACATAGACATAGTGAATGGAGTCTTGTCTACATGGGAGTTTACAACTTGTACATAGCACGAATGGAGGTCTCATGAGAGTTTATAGCTTGGACATAAGTAGGTCTCATGAGAGTTTACAGCTTGGACATAGCATGAATGGAGGCCTATCTCTCATGAGAGTTTACAGCTTGGACATAGCACGAATGGAGGCCTATCTCTCATGAGAGTTTACAACGTAGACATAGTGAATGGAGTCTTTGTCTACATGGGGAAAACGCACTTCTTAGGCTTTCTTTGTGGTTTGATTTTTCTTTGTCAAGAGCTGGTGGTCATGAAATGGTTTGATTATTCTATTGAGGAATCTTCACTAGAAGAGTCACTAGCTATCCCTAGTTCAAAGCTATTATTGGCTCCTAGCCTACATATCCAGCATAAATAGGGAGGCTATCTTAGTCCCATTTGGGCTTGCGAATCTTGATCCAAGTTAAACTGTCCATGGTTGCTAGGACATGAAACTGGTGGAGTCATCCAAGGCTTTGAGAATGGCTCATAATCCAAGCTCTCATCTTCACTATCTACTAATAACTTGCTTTGCATGATTGATAACTATTATCATATCCCCTTCTAGCCTTGGAAATATTATTCCAAGTTAGAGTGTCCATAGTTTCCAAGACATGAAACTAGTGGAGTCATCAAGGATTTAAGAATGGCTCATATTACAAGCTCTCATCTTCTCTATGCTACAGGATCGATAAATGTTAATCAAAGTGGTTAGAGATATTATCCTTAGACTCTACCTCTACCCATTAGGTGTGTTTTCCATGTTTACTTTCAAGGTCTAGTCACCCTTGAAAATGTATATGTGATTATTGTCATCTCAATCAGGAACCAGGCTTGTATCTCACGTGTAAGGGTCTTCCAAGTATCATGTTGTATGACTCTCTTTGCTAGAATTTCATTGCCATAAATTGAAAACTAAACATAAAGAACTTGATTTTAATGTCCTGAAGAATTCCCATAGGTTTTTTTGTATTCCTATTAGCACACAGTGAGCTTAACCACCCACAAGACTAGTGTATACGAGTGGTGGCTACTCAAAGTTTCTCAGCAAAAACTCTTGTTGGTGATTATGCTAACTCTAGCACCACCATAAAAGATTATGGTTACATGATTTATAGTGTACATAATGGGGAGAAATTTGTACATAATGGGGAGCACAATGTTTATTTTTTTGCTCTCAAAATAGTATCCAGTCCATGGACATTTTAGGCAATCCCTACTTGGTTTTAGGATTAAAAGGAGGGAATGCTTCAATTGCTTTTGGATCTTTGATATGGGCTTTCAAACTTTCATTCATTAAGTCCAATAAGTCTCTCCACAATTTCATGTTTTCTTATAAGTGACCACTTAACCTTTCAAGGATAAGAAGGTTGTGAGACCTATAATGTGCCTTGGGGGGGTACTCTCAATTACTTAGAGGTGGTATAGGACCTGCAATTGTGTATAATATGCATTAAATCTTCCCTTCAAGGTGGTGCCTCTAAATAAAGTCATTGACCTATAATTGTATACAATATGCACTAAAGCTTCCCTTCAAGGTGGTGCATCTAAAGGGGAGAAAATAAAGTCATCGGCAATCACCTCCAAGGACCTGGTATGCTAAAACCCATTGGAGGCACAAAGAAGAGTACCAGATTGCTCTTGATGAAAAGTGGCTTTGAAGTCTTTAGACGATTGACATCATCAACCACCATCATAGTTTAAAAAAATTTGGGTAGATTGTAATGCCAAATTTAAAATCTTCAAAGCTGATGATCTAGTCTTGTGGATGGGTTTACATCTTGAAAAGCTAAAGCCTCACTGTAGGGGTCCAATAGTACCTAATATCTAGAAGAATTAGATCCAAAACTTTTGAGCTTACAATGCTTGATGATGTGCAATTGTCAAAGTTGGTAAATGGATTTTGTCTTAAAACTTATTTTAGAAATTTCCTTATATCCATTCCCTCGTAATGTCACATGCCACTCGTGCCTCAATTTGTGTAAATCATTCCCTCGTAATGTCACCTGCCACTCGTGCCTCAATTTGTGTAAATCACGATCTACTATTTAATTATCACACTTATGGATGGGATTTTTCTTGATTTTTTCTAGTGTCATATCATCTCGATTTGTGATTTTCTTTAATTTGGCAATCATGATCATGTGTGCGATGAAAATTCTCGTTATGGTACAGTCACTGATGCTTCATTCTTTTCTTTCTATTGTTCATTATCATGTATCCCTCTGGGGTATGCTTTATGTGTGTGTTCTGTGTGTAGCTTTTTCTTTCTTTGTTCATTTTTTTGTAACCATTGTGGAATTTAAGAAACTCTCCACCATCCTTAATGTGAATATGATGTGAAAGTTTGTAACCATGGTGGAATTTGAGAAACTCTCCACCATCCTTGATGTAAACATTGGAAAGTCATTTGCTCAATGCTTCACCTTGTGTTGTTATTGTGGGTGATGAATGTGCTCTATTTTGTAAGGCCCCCTATATAAGAAGCAGCCCTTGTGGTGATGAGCACTTGGGCAAGCCCAAACTTTCCTCCCAATTTAGACACTAGATGGTGTCCAAGTGTGATTAGGAGACAACTTAGGTAGATTTCGCACTCTGCAAAGTAGGATGCATGCTTGTGCAAGTTATGTGACCACTAGTGAGTGATGAGGACACATTGTTCTCTGGTCGTAGGGCCCAATCGATCTTAGATGGTTGTGGGAGCTACTTAAAGTCTCTAGAGGTCTTAATTATAGAATACTAATATAGTCCCAATCAAATGATATGGTTAGTTCGTTATTTTAGACTAAGTTGTGGGGGCCAATGTGGCCTACATGTATCTTGACCGTGGACACAATATATATGCTAGTTTGGTAGCCTTTCTTCAATCATCAAGTTCATTCTATTCAAGTTCTCATGTAAAAAATACATCCTCCATTTTAGAGTGTCTAGATCGCCATCAAAACTCCTTACCACCACCACGGAACACATGGGTGGGCACGTAATAAAAGTTTATAAGCAATAATATTATTTACTCTCTCCACTTCTTTCTACAATTTAGTGCTTTATGTTATGTAGATCTAATTCCACTATTGTGTTTTCATACATGGTATCAAATCTTAGGCTCTAGGCAAAGCTTGTTTTGATAGTTTACTATTTGAAGGTAGATTTAGGAAAAGGATCTAAACTGACAAATTACACAGTCGCTTGTGCCTAGTTGCTCATGTCCTTCCTCCACCATTTGGTGATGGAAATTTAGATGGGATAAACTATACTCTTTTAAATTTCAGGATTAGTTCTATTCTTGATTCATATGAGTTGTAAGAAATCACAATAGTAGGGGATGGTGCAAAGTCGGGTCTTACTTTGGATTAACATGTCCATCTTGCTCTTGCTTTAGCGTGGAGGTGAAGGAATAAAGATAGTTATCACCAACATCATTGATTTTGTGATGATCTTGATTTAGCATACTACCATAGCTTCTAAAGCATGGCAAGTTCTTAAGACCTAGTATGAGACAAAGAATTAGACAAGGATTCAAAACCTTGAGAATCAGCTTACATCAAAAAAGCATTCTGACGATATGGTAGGGATCACCAAGATCGATATTTCATATCATGGTGGGAAAGATTTCATATCACGGTGGGGGCAAGATTCAGACATGTGAATATATATATAAGTTCTCTAAAAAGAGCGAAAGTAGGAATCCATAAGTCTCATGTACAAATGTCATAACTGGTCCACGGATCAATCATCAAACTAATCGAAACAAAATAAAAAACTCAAGGGCTCAAACCTCTATATCATCCATGTCCTCAACTTCCTTTATGTTCTCATCATTGGAGTTCTCAGTTGGGTGTAACTCTATGTAGAAGCAAATCATGATGCCTCAAAACTATTAGGCTTTGCTACCTACTCATGATACATATGGTTATCACACAAGCTAATACCATCATCTCCTCAAAGAGGAGTGCATAGATGTCCACATTCATATGTGTACATTCATGTGGCATAGCTCAATGCATTGCTCCTTCAAAGAGGAGTGCATAGATGTCCATGTTCACACGGCATTTCTCTATGTGGCATAGCTCAATGCATTGCTCCTTCAAAGAGGAGTGCATAGATGTCCATGTTCACACGGCATTTCTCAATGTGTAACACACCTGCATATATCAAAATCTAAATATCTAAGTCTTTAGGAAGCACACATGTAGTCACCCAAATATATGGGTAGGTTAAGCAGTAGTGTGAGGATCACCTTCTCACTTTACCATAATCTTGGTATCATAATGATTATCCAATTTGCTATCATACCTGAGAACTAGTGAGCTCTTCTCAAACTTCTCTTTCTTCACCTTGTTATTAAAATCCTCTCTTGTTTTTTGCTGATTGGAGTGAAAATTAGACCAAGAATCATCCTTAGTTTCATCCAAGTCTTCCAACTAAGCAAGTCTTTAGCATGACCAGTGGGCCAAAGTTATTGAGCCTAGATGCATGTGGGTGTGAGTCAAGCATCATTTTCATGTGTGAATACCACTTTTAGCAAGTCATGGATTGGCCAATAGCACTCAAGTAGGCCGACCAAGCTACCTTCTTCCCTATATATGTATGAGTGGGATATTTAGCCAGATATCTACTTTTTAGAAGCATTTGAACCAAGGAGAAATTGACTCTATAAAACGAGTTGTTTTGCAGAGTGATGAGTGTTGAGGCCTATGGTAGCACAACAAGCTGAGATGTGGGATCTACATTTTAAGTACCATTTTATATTTGGAAAACAATTGTAGAGATATCTTTTCTTACACATCAATATACAATAGGAATTAAGCAACATGTACTATGCTTCTATTTTCTTTTTCGTTCCACTTTTCTTGTTTGATACATGTAGTCTATACTATGGGATTACCTCTTTGCTCAATGAGAAAGAGGTTGTAATGGCTAGAAATATTGGGGTAGGGTGCTGGAAATGTGAGTTCTGGTGGTAGTGTTGGCAATGTACACACACCACAAACCATAAACTATTTCAATTCAGACATTGATTCATCTTCTTTATATGGAAGAGGGCCCATGTGCTCCACTTTCTCACATGACTTGTGCTTTATAATCCTATAAGAGATCTCTAACTACGAGGCATCTAATTGCATGACATTGTTATCATTAAGAAGACTGACAAAATAATATGTGACTACTAACTACATTATAAGGTGTAATAAGACACCAAGTACTAGTAGGACCTATCACATTAGAGTCTTGACACTCACGGGAGAACCATGGAAGGATTTACTCCGGATCACAGTTTTACTCTCACCCTCTTTTATGGTGGAAGCTTAGTATCAAATGGATCTTCTCAGCTACACCCTTATGCAAACTTGGTACCTCCTTTTTGGAGACAAGTTTGCAGCTACCCTCTTTTGATCTTGGGAGGCTCCCAGTTCTTTGCACTTTGAAGAGCTGACTTGGAGTGTGCCTTGGTTAGCCTCTGATGTGGAACAAGCTCACCTACTCCCCTTCAAAGTCACCACCTTGGAGCCTTTTCACACATTGCCAGAGGAGATTGTGGACACCTACCTCCCTTCCCTCTTTGATGTGGAACAAGCTCACCTACCTCCCTTCAAGTCACCACCTTGGAGAATTTTTGAACACATTCTCGAATGAGACTGTGGGCACCTACCTCCCTTCAGGTCACCAACTTGGAGCCTTTCACACATTGTCGAATGAGATTGTGAGCACCTCCACCACCTTGGAGCTTTCTCACACAATGTCAGATGACTGTGAGCACCTCTACCACCTTGGCGCCGTCTCACACATTATCAAACAAGAGAAGTGTTGGTAGCTAACCAACATCGCAAGGAAATCTGACAATTCAAAAATTAATTAAGTCTATCAATTCTTAGTATACATGAGCACACAACCCATTGAGTTATACAAAACAAGCTATATTAATCATAAACACAACACTTAATGTAGCACAAGAGCGTGAATCAAAGGCATAAAGTGATCAAATCTATGGCAAGCTATGTGCTCTCTGATAGGAACAAGAAAACTAACTCTACCTCTACTCTCTCTCTCCTACATATCTAAAGAAAAACTCTATGCATTTTTCTTATCCCACATAGTGGCGAAGCATTCTTGTTATAAGGTCAATATCAAGCATCAGTTGTTACAATTGAGCTATGATGAATTCAATCTTGGGGTGGTGCTTGTTCCAGCCTCCTACTTGTAAAACCTATGTGGGCATAGTGACCTGATATGGCCGGTCCTAAGTTGACTTCTAGTCAGGTTGCACAATGGATTATCCCCATCAGGTGCCACAAGGGTGGTGGTTAGAGTATGAAAATTTATAACTGGACTCCACTTGCTTGGTTTTCTATTAATATATGCTTTGTATGTTCTTCTTCTAAGGTTTTGTGTATGCTTGGTCATCTGCCTAGACCATCTTTGTACTTAAATTGTTTAACCTAGGTATTTTAACTCTCATGAATTGTTTAACCTAGATAGTCTCTCTCATGAATTATTGTTTAACCTGGATGGTATAACTCTCATGAATTATTGTTTAGCCTGATGGTATAACTCTCATGAATTATTATTTAACCTAGATAGTCTGACTCTCATGATGATTTGTTTAGGTTAGATAGTCTAACTCTCGTGAATTATTGTTGAACCTAGATAGTCTGACTCTCATGAATTATTATTGAACCGAGATAGTCTAACTCTCATGAATTATTGTTTAACCTTGATAGTCTGACTCTCATTACTTATTATTAAATCTAGATAGTCTTACTCTCATGATGATTTGTTCATGGGAAATTTCTCTTCCAATTAGGTAAACATCGGCAGTTTCTCTTCCAGCTAAGCATGATGCGTGAAATCGAGGTAGATGCATCTACATTATTTAGAGCCCTTAATGTGCTTGTGCAGCTTTTGAATATAACTTATACCCTTTATGTTCCTTCAATTCTATTTGTTGTCTCTTCTAATATGATAATAGAAGTCTAAAAATCATTTTGGAGGAGGGGGGAGGAGAGAGAGAGGGGGGGTGTACTATTTGGGGGTGAGGGATTAGGTCCTTCTCCAACCTTGGTGGGTAGCCTTGCAACAATGCACCACTACCGCTTTGTTTTTTCTTCTTTGTGGGTAGTGTGCTCTGTTACCAAAGCTTGCCATAATCCACCTATATGCTCACCAACTTATTTTGATGTTGCCCTTGTCATCTTGCACTCCTTTAAGATGTCATGAAAATGATATTAAAGAACTTTAAGGAAGTGAACTAAAGAACTTCTCTTCTAATGAGATTTCGTTCCCAAGTGTTGATGTAGCCAAGAAGCATGTTAATGACGATCACACTTTGATGAAGGTGCCTCCTTGTGAGCCGGTCCTAGACATAGAACCATTGTCAAGGGACCACTGAGGTGTTCTCTCTAGTCTAGGCATTGGGGAGTTGATGGAATACCCATGGGAGGCCACCCATGGGTAGATCTTGTCTCTCAACCAAACCCTTGAGCAAACAAATAAAGAATAAATAATGTTCTATTATAACTAAAATGAGAGAAGAAAGGAAGAGGGAATAAACCTAATCTAAAAGGAAATGAAAATGCAACACATCACACTGACCACAACTCACCACACTCTCTCCTCCACACAAGGACTCATCCTCTCCTCAAGCAGCAATGTCACCCACCTTCCTAAGGCAAAACTAACATCGATCCTGGTACCATGTTTAACACAAAGCATTCTCCAAGAATCTATTAGTTCACCTTAGGCAAGGCTACCCCCTACCAACCAAGGCATCGGTCTGGAGTAGAATACTCCTCGCCTACCAAGTATCAATAAGGCGATAGGCCAACATTAAAGCACATCATAGACTTGTATTGCCATTTATTGTAGGCTTTTTTTTTTAAATTTATTGTAGGCTTTTTTTTTTTAATTTAAATTTCTTTTGATCTTCGCTCCTGAACTAAAATGTGTTCTTACATCCTTTCGACAAGGGGTAAAAGCTATGTCCTAGAGGTCAACACACACACAGCCAGGTGTCAAACATTAAGATGGTTTGATCCTAGACCTAAGACAATCGTATTCCAAGGTTAACTAAAGACTGCATGCATTTTCAAGAATATATCCAATAAGGTTAAACTCATTAATGATTCACACTAGCACGTCATGCAACTTCAAAAACTAAGTAGTACATTGACAATTTCCATGTGGTCATGCATTATAGTTCATGCAATTAATTAAAGAGAGTGGGCATGGAAGAATTACACCTGAAATTGGAGATCTCCTTGATTTGATGAGACAGCTCACAATTTGATGTAGATATATTTTGATGAACGTTGCGGCAGTCTCAGGACTTGGAAGCGAACCCACCTCAAACTTTTTAACCTGTACAATCAACTAACAAGCACTATACCTCGAGAGGCACATCAGTGTGAAAAATTAAAGACTCGTTTAAGGAATCCAAACTAGAAAAAACTTGAAAACACTAACCTACCTACCAGTCACCACACTACTACGGAGGATACGGTAAGAGGATGTTGTAGAGTCCTGGCTCTAGCCCTAACGCTAAGCCTCTATCCGCATCATCCAAATAAATAAAGTCAACCTCAGTAGTGCCATGAGTTTCATCCGTCCATTCATCATTGTCAGATATTTCCTTTTCATTTTCCCATCCACATAAACTCATCAAGAATGTAACCATGCGAGGATAGTCATCTTGTGGAAAAGGAAAGCATTGGGCTATCGGGGATATGTCCTCTATGGAGTAGGGGTCAGTCATGGTCAATAGGTGAATTAACCATTCTAATTCCTCAACATTTTCCTCTGTGGTGGCTAGTATATCTATATGATCCCATTCAGTTTCAATTACAGGATAGCACATGTGAAATATCTGAGAAAGGTACAGATGATACCTCTCATCAAAGGTGGGAGTGGTGAAGTGTATGATGATCGTGCATCTGCCATATCTACAAACACAGATATAGCATCAGTAGGTTTATGACAGGTCAATCTAGTTCCTGATTACAAGTATACGGATAATTCTCCTCTTTTTGTGCTCTTGCTCTTTTTACTATTTTTTGTTTATTTTTTGTTTATTTTTTTTAAAAAATGTAGGAAGCTATATATATACATCCCCTTGAATTTGGCAATTACATGGTCAGGGGAGAAGGTTGAGGAAGCATTAGAATGTTGAGCGTGAGTACATGCTCCCCCTTTCCTTGGGTAGATCATATTATTTGCAATGATGTTGCAGCCTCTTGGAACCAATTTGTCCAGTGGGTCATAGGTTGTGATGTGGGCAGATAGCTTTTTATGACCCTTGTGGCCACATCCAATTGCAGAGATGGTAGTGTACGCTCCCATTGACGAATGGAGGAAATGGTTTCCGACGATACTATTTACAAGGGGAGACGTAGACTCGTCGGTTTTTTGTTGGGTGTTGACAAGAGTAGGTGTAGAGCATGTAGAAACTTCTATATGAGTGTGTGCTTGGCATGGGGAGCTAGAAGCTTCATGTGGCTCCCCCCTTCCTGAGCTAGGTGGTATTGATCGATATCATTTGGGAATCCAAACTAACTCTGGAAGAAGTGGTGCAGAGCACTCTGTTACCTTTTCCTTACCACGGTCTTGAATTGTCATTAGGGTGGCAACAATTGGTTTGCAAGGTTTTACAGGTGATGTAGAGGGATTCACCTTATGTTTAGGGACCCAAATGTGGTCATTCCCCTCGTAGTACCCTTGGGCTACTAATAATTTTTTAGGGATCCATCGCGATGTTACATTGCCCTTTCTCGGGTGGGTAGCTGCTTTCCTTTTACGAGGCTTCTTGGGGCTGAACGAGATTGAGTAGGGGAAGTAGCTATTAACGAAGCTTTTGGGACCCATTTGTATGTGTTTTTTGGCATAGTAAGCGGAGCTTTAGAGACCACCCTGCATGTTTCCACTCTTGGCATTGAAGCGTTAGAGGGGTGGCAAACAATCAAAGATGGTTTTGCCACTGGACTTGGTGAATTTTCGTTATCCAGCATTTTGTCCAGAGTCGATGGCTTAGGAGCAGGATTTTGAGTGGTCATACTGAGTGTTGGTTCTTGCGTTGTGACTCGTCTGGTTGCCCAATCGATATTGCACTTGGTGGCCAACATCCATTTGCACCCTAAGCTTACAATGCCTTCCATGGTACCAGCAGGCATAACCAAAAACTTTGAATTACGGTCCCCTTATCATAGGCAACCGAAGTGTGCAGAATTCCTGAGACAGGGGTTTTCTTCTTGTTGATACCTTGAACTTGGATAGCACTCTTGGATAAAGGTGGTTTTCCAAGTTGACACCACACGCCATATGATAGCAAATTGTGTTGTGCTCCTGTATCCAATAATGCATTATACAGTACCTCCCCGTACTCTGTAACTCAATTGGGTATCTTAGAGGCGGGTCAAATTCCAGTGCATCCTCCTCTGCTTCCTTGAAAAATACTTGCGTAATTCCCAAGTTGGCTTCTCGTTGTCGCCTAGCATGTTGTTGACGTTCTTTTTCTTCGACTCTCGCTTGTATCTTTTTAAGCTTAGCTTGTTCTTTGGCTGCCTTCTTTTGATGGATGGCATGTAACTCCTCTTGGCTCAGGGGATCATAGTACCTTTTGAATTTGCTCCCATTAAGGAATCCAATGGTTTCAACTCCGTCGAGAGTCTCCACTCTGATGGTACCTTGTGGGGTAATTTCACATACTCTATACGGTCCCTTACCAGCATATTTGAGCTTCTTCTTTTCGTTTCGCACTCCATACATCAAGACTTTATCCCCAACCTTGATGTCCTTGTCCTTTAGGTGGCGATCAAACCATTTTTTCCTTCTATCCTTCTCCACAAGGGCATTGTACACAGCCAATTGTCTTTCTTCGTTTAGCCGCTCAAGGATATACAGACGCTCTGCTAAGGGATTACCATCCCAACCCTCTTGAGTAGCAACACGAAGACTAGGAATGACAAATTCCCACGGCATGACTGCTTCTTGGCCATATACCATTTTGAATGGTGTGCAATTAATAGACACTTTGTACGTAGTACGATAGGTCCATAAAGCTGTCGTAAGCTTTAGATCCCAATCCGTGCGGTGAGCTTCAACTATCTTTGTCAAAACAGAGATTAAAGTCTTGTTGGCACTCTCAGCTTGGCCATTCGCTTGCGGATAATAAGGAGTAGATTTATGATGGGAGATCATGAAATTTGTTGTGAGCTCCTTAATCACTTCATTTATAAAATGCGTACCATTGTCGCTCACAAGTTCAAAAGGACAACCGAATCGTGTGATTATATTTTCAAAGAGGAACTTGGCTGTTGTCCTTGCATCTGCCTTACGTGTCGCTTTCGCTTCAGCCCATTTGGTCATATAGTCAGTGGCCACAATAATATAGCGAGATTGTGTGTTTCGGGCCGCTGGGCTAATTGGACCTACAAAGTCTAAACCCTACTTTTCAAATGGTTGGTTTACTTTGATTGGATGTAGGGGCATCTGATCTTTCCGTTGGGGTTTCTTGTATCGTTGGCATTCATCGCAACCCTTCACAAAGAGTGATGCATCTTGGAACATAGTGGGCCACCAATACCCTGATTGTAAGATCTTTCGCGTAGTTAAGTCTCCTGAGAAGTGACCACCAGCTACGCCCATATGTGCCTCTTGCAAAATGTATAGATACTCATCCTCTCGGGCACAACGCCTAAGAACGTCATCCTTTCCTCTTTTATAAAGAGTCCCGGCTATCAGGCAATAGGGTTCGCATTCTTTGATTAGCTTTCGAGCTAGATCTTTACGAAGCTCCTTGGGTGGAAAGCCATTAACCAAAAAGTTAACAATCTTCTCACTCCATTCAGGCATTGTCTCCACCATGAACAGGGAAGTGTCAGGTAAGTCATCATCAACCCCCGTAGGAGTCTCACCATTAGGTATGCGAGACAAATGATCAGCCATAACATGTTTTTTGCCAGGTCTCACAACAACAGTGAAATCAAACTCAAGAAGAATCAATAGCCATCGTGTGATTCTTCCTGTGGAGCATGGTTTGTTTACCAGATACAACAATGCTTGATGATCCACATAGAAAACAAACTTGGTGGCAAGGAGGTAATAACGAAATTTCCTTACTGCATATATCATTGCCAACCCTTCTCGCTCCGTAGTGGTGTAGTTCATCTCAGCATCGTTCAACTGGCGACTAGCAAAGCTAATGGGGTAGTCTAGCTTGTGTTCTCCAGGTTGAGTTAACACACACCCAATAGCAAAGTTTGATACATCAATATGCACATGGAAGAGTAAATCCCAGTTAGGCATTCTCAAGATTGGAGCACTCGCCAAGGCCTTCTTTAATAGCTCATAGGCACGATCACATTCTTCGGTCCAAATAAACTCGATGAGAAGCTTATACAATGGTCGAGCTATCTCGGCGAAGAAGAGAATAAACCTTCGATAATAACCAATGTGGCCCATAAAGCGTTGGACTCCCTTGTAGTTGGTGGGTGGTGGCAGTTCCAGAATGACCTTGATTTTACTCTCGTCCGTGGAAATCCCATTTTTGGACACTATATGCCCTAAGATAACTCCGTGTTTAACCCAGAATTGGCATTTGAAAGGATTCAAGGAGATGCGATATAATCTACACCTTTCAAATATTTTTCGTAAACACATCAAGTGCTCATCCCAAGAGGAATGAACACAAAGATCATCTAAGAAAGCTTCACAGAAGTCCCTTAGATATTCCTTAAAGGCCATGTTTATCAATCGTTGGAATGTTGCAGGTGCATTGGTCAAGCCAAAAGCCATGACGCGAAAGGCAAACACTCCAAACTCCGTGATAAATGCTGTTTTAGCTTGGTCCTCGACTGCAATTGTGATTTGATTGTAACCCGAGTACCCATCTAAAAAGCTATATGCCTCTTTGCCTGCAACTCTTTCAAGCACATATTCAGAATATGGCAAGGGGTAATGATCCCTTCTGGTGTCTGCATTAACCTTTTTGAGATCAACGCACACTCTGAGTTTCCCATTCTTCTTTGGTACGATGACTATCGGAGAAACCCATTTTGAGTGCTCAATAGGGTATATGAATCCACATTTTACAAGCTTTTCAATTTTCTCTTGTACAATCTTTGCGTACTTAGGATTCATTGGGTAGGGACGTTGCTGGACTGGTTTAGCAGTGCTAATCATTGGAATCGTGTGTTGCACCACCGAGGGTGGAACACCCTTCATATCATGATATGTCCAAGCAAATATGTCCTTGAATTCTTTAAGAAGCTTTGTAAGTGCAGCCTCTTCCGCCTTGGTGAGGTCTTGAGAAATAAAAACTCGTTTAGACTCCTCACCTGGATCTGCTAAGTCTATCTCCTTAACTACCGCAGGGCCATCGTAGACACCGCTACTCCCATTGGTAGGCGTTCGTTGGGCTTTTGTGTAGACCACTTTACGTTCCCCTGTGGTGAATGATTTGAAATGCTCGGGTGCGGGGTGTAAGTCTACTGGTTCTTGTTGTGCCAGGCTTTTTTCTTTCAATTCTGCTTCCTTTTGCTGCTGAGCCAACTCTTGGTTTTGCCGCCTCCTTGCAGTACGACTTAGTTTTGGCTTCTCATCAATTTCTAATTGGGCGACGTCATGAGGTTGCGGAATACACCACATGACACTTTGGAGGTATTGTCCCCAATTATCCGCTAACTTTCGATGAGCATCAATGGCTCCTACATAACTAAGCCATTCTGCAGTGGATCTTTCCTTGTTTATTGCAGTGTGTACATTAGCTCGATAGCGTTGGCGCTTATGTCTCGTTTTCTTCTTACCAAGTTTTTGATTTTTGTTTCTATCAGATTCGAACTCACTTGGTCGATTTTCACTTGTGTCCCCCTCACTTTCGAATGAACTGCAGGAGGTCACCATCCTAGGCCTTGGGCACATTGCTTCCCCATTTGGGTGAATATTTGATTCATTCCCCCCATCAGGCTCAGAGTTAGTTTCTTCTTGAGATTCATACTCAGAGTTACATGGGTCAGAGTCTTCGCTACTTTCAGTGTCGGTGGAGTTTGCCACGTTCTCGCCATCAGGAGTCAAGTGCGTAACACCTATCATGTTTATTGGCACTAACGGTGGCATATCTTGCCCGTCAGGTGTTACCCAACTTGTGCCTCTATTTCCCCATGTGTCTATGGTTGCCGCTAGGTGCCCAATCCATGTTATCCGACTCAGTCATACCCGGTAGGACATCCATATAAGGAGAATCTTTCCCATCATCAGTCTCTTTTTTGCATGTATAGCAATACCTTAATGGGGCGGAGTGAATAGTGGTATCCGATCGATTATCAATGATAACCTTGCTTCCTAAAGGATGCGCACGACCATTCTCAAGATCAACTCGAATGACAGAGTCCTGGAATTGTAGGTAGACATGGTTTTTCGACCAGTCATGCACCATTTGTGCTTCCCTCATGAAAGGACGTCCTAAGATCATTTGATATGACATAGGATGCTTGGAGAAATCCATTACAATGAAGGTATGTTTTACCTTGTATCCCAGGACCTTGATCTTAAGGTCCCTTAACATTCCAATAGGTTTAGCAATAGTTCCGTTTGCCATTTTAACCACTATGTTTGTGACTTCAAGGTGAGGTCTTCCCATAGATTCCCAACAGTTTTTAGTCACAATGCTCACTCCAGCACCACCATCAAGGATTCCCTTTAGAGTAATCCCTTGGTAGTAATGGGGAGGGTTGCATTAGATTCGTCCCCTTCAAAGTACTGTCCCAACTTGTTAACAGGTATTTCAACGACCGAATCTTCATCTAAGTTGGGTTGTAGATCCCAATGTTCCCCTTCATCTTGAAGCGTGTCGGGTCTTTCCATATTTGCAAATTGTGGTAGCCCCGCCTTTAGTTCTCCATTGAGAAATGCCCAAAGAGCTAAGAATAGCTCAGGATCTCCGTATAATTTGGATATGATCATGGTCCTGATTTCAGAGGACATGAAATCCATTAGCTTGGACACATTCAATGGTACTTTTTGAGATATCGCCCCTTGACTAGGGACTGGTGAAGATGGAATTACTTCCTCTTCGATGGGGTCAGGCATTCCCTCACTAAACATTCTTTCCAGCAAGAAGGGTGTTTGCCCACTTCCTGATGTCCTATCCTCACTTTCTTCCCGAATGATACTAGGTATAGCTAACGGTTTATGGTTCCTGTGAGGCTGAACTTGCGTAGGAAACACTGTGTCTGGAATTTTGATTTTTCTCGGGTTTGGCTCCAGTTCTCTTTGTGTTTCTTCAACCAAACCCCTTAAGTGTTGCACTTGTTCAATCTCCTCAACTGGGTTTGGGTAAGTTCCAATCTTTTTCTTAAGGGTTTTTGGCCCACAAGGCTTGTCTTGGGGAGTCTCAGTCAGTTTGGGTGGTCGAGAGGGCATTAACTGACTTGGTTGTGGGGCCGAGGAAGTTTCCTTCTGTTTCCCCTTATTTATGTACTCTCTTGATTCTCCTTCATTGAGCTCCCGAGTGGGTTCCTCCCTTAAGGTAGTGGCTTTGGTCCCCATGGTTTCTATTGAATCGGAATCATCTTCAGGATCATTCATATACACGGGGTCGTCTCCTGTCCCTATGTTGGTCTTTGAACTGGGCTTGGAGCTCGTGGCATTAAGCGATCTCTTCCGCCGTGTTTTCTTTTTCTTTGCCTGAGTGATTGATGCAGTATCCCTCTGTTCAAGAATGTAGTTTTGATTTTGAAGCATTGACCGTGTAACTACATTCGCGGGTACAACGGGTGTGGTTCCTCATGCTTGGTTGGTGACCTCAACCAAATTCAATGGCGTAATCTTGGGTGCATTAGGATTATGTGGACATTGAGCAATCAAATGATCTATGCCACAACGATTACATGTAAGTACTGGCATTCCCGATGTGCTCCCTTGATTTGGTTGCATTTGAGTAGCGATCTTCTGTAGCCTATTAGGGCACTCCGCTACACGATGCGGTCCACCACAATCATAGCATTGAAGAGGTGGTCTCCTCGCCAAGGTATTAAGGTTTTGCCCTCTTGTGGCGAGAGCAGCCGCTTGATATACAGGCTTGACTTACCCGAAATGATCCTCCATGTAGTACTGGGGAATCATTTCAAACGTATCAATCCCGTATGGAGCGGTGGGATCTATCTCCTCTTCATAATCCCCACACGCACTATGTGACTCACAACCCATCTGGTTTATTGGGGTAATCCTTGGATGTGGAGGTTGTGGTCCTAACACTGGCGGTGGTAACGGCACAAACTGGACTACATTCGGATTCCTTGGAACTATGTGCTGTGACGGTTGCTCGGTTGTGCAAGCATCAGCGCGGGTACTTGAGGTGTGTTTGACCAGGCTAGTGGTCCAACATTCGCTTAAGTACTAGCAATCCTTAGATTGATGGCCGTACTTACCACATGCATTGCAATTCCCATTGAATTTGACTCTGAATGTGGGACATTCACTCGTGCTATGTGGTCCTAAGCACACCGAACACCATTGTTGCTCTCTCCTTGGGTACATATGGCTATTCTGAGGAGCTCGATTACCCCTAAAGTATTCTTGGAGAGCCTTAGTAAGGTCGGTCACAAACATTTCAGATATCTTGGGCTCCTTGGCAATAGGTTTTACCGTCCATTGGCTCGTGCCCAGATACTTGCGAACTAACGGATTTTGTCTCCGAAGACACCTTTTTACCTGCAATCATCAAGTTGTCTTCTAACTGGATTGCATTGGCAGTGATGACTGCTTCCCACGTTGTAAGACCTCTGATGACTAGGCCATTGTATATGTCCTCGTGGCGCAATCCTCGGATGAATCTATCGAGCAGTTGGTTATTATTGAAGCGCTCATCGGGAGTGCAGCGAGAATTTAGATGCTTCAATCGACCTATAAAGTCTCTCACTGACTCCCCTTCCTCGCGTTCAGCTTTTTGGAGTTGAGCTGCTACTCCCCAAAGCACACCCTCACGTATGTATTCTTTCAAGAACAATCTCTTGAGAGTGGGGTAGTGAGTGCGCTCTTCAACCCTTAAGGTTCGATACCAATCTCCGGCCTTCCCACTCAAGGTTAAGCCTAAGGTTTTACACTTATGTAGCTCATTGTGCTCTTCCAAGGAATCACACATGTGTTCAAAGACTTCAATTTGCTTCCTAACATCCTCGTTACCACTGAAGTTTTGAGTGAGCTTAGCCACTTGTACTGCCTTGCTTCTAGGTTCTCTCTCAGGCATACCCCGCATGTTTTCTGCAATAGATCGTCCGATCGTCTGAGCAAACGCTGCGAGATCACCTAGGTGAGCAGGCATAGCTGGTGGAGGCACTTCTGGGATAGCCTGGCTGATAGGAGTTGGCGTTGGTCTGAGTATGTTGGCAAATGACGTAGGATATGATATGTGGCTAGGCCTAGCTCCTCTTGGATAAGGGTTGTGATAAGGCGATCGTGGAGCATACGCCATTGGCATACTAAGAGGCGTAGGAGCTACATGAGCATGAGTAGCGATAGGTACATATGGTTGATAGGCACCGGCACGCACTGTTGTATGTACTGTTCCGCTAGGTAGCGGCGTCGTACTAACTACAGCGGCAACAGGTGCACTTTTCGTTATGCTCATCATTGGGGTAGGCATTGTGGATTCCTTAATGGAAAGTTGAGCCAAGGTTGGAAAACTAAAGTTACTGCTCGTGGGCTCAACCTGCATTGAGACTCCAGGCGAAACAACATACGAAGGGTCTATGGGACTCACCGAGGGAGTCTCCAATTGTGATAGGGTTGGTTGTTTGGCCTTGCCCGTATCCAAAAATCTCATAGGGCCAGTGGAAAGGTTCACTCCCCTATTTTGCCTCTCAAATTGGATAATTCTATGAATCACCTCACATATCATGTGTTGTTGCTCCTTTAGATTAGTGGCGCTAGATGTAGATCGTAGGACTTCTAACCAACCTACATGGTATGTGTAACCTGTGTATAGGTCAGTTAGAGTCTCTGTGTGTAGATCATATTCCCAATTTTCATTGAAAAATATCCCATCTAGACTTGGTGTGCCAAACGGTTCTCTTGAAGTGGACGCAATGTCACTTCTTATGGATTGGCTTCTAGGGACCTCTACTTTAGGAAGAGCATCAGAATGTGGTAGCTCAGTAGGGCCCTCATTAAACGAAGTGGGTAGAATATCCACATGGACACTCTTTGGGAGGGTAGGGTCTACATGAGATGTGAATGGCGAATCCACTACCCCTCCTTCTTCATTTACTTCGCTTGTCGCATGTTCAGAGCGTGTAGCTCTACTAAAGGTCTCTATTAGACGACTAAACATGCTAGATCCGGGTTGTGGGGCCCACACTGGCATGTTTTGGCTTGTCTCCTCAGGGTTCTTGGTAGGGTGCCCTTCCATGGCTTCTGAGTCAAAGGATGAGTCACTATCCACTATTCGTGGATCTTGGGTTGCACTCCCTTGGGTTCCAGCCGAAGGCCAAGAGGCTAACGTGGAGGGATGGTGTGAGCCTGCGTAAACTGAAACGCTTTCTAGTGGTTCAGGCTCTAGCACCCGACCAGAACGTAGATGCATGTGACATGGGTACCCTACGTGCGTTGGTAACTACCCTTGAAACTCACACAAGTGGTTTCTTAGGTGTTTCGCACCCCGTTTTTACTTGTTTTTAGATTGTTTTTAACTTGTTTTTGACCCCCTTACTTACGGTCGAACTTGGACCAGGGCGTGTGATAGCTCAAAACGAGCGTATCATTTAAAGGGTCCTAGCATGCTTTACAGCACCATGTTTGCCTATCCAGAGCTCCTATGGTCCTCAAAACAGTCTGTTTCCCTATGGGGGAAGGGGCAAAAGCCTATTTGCTTGTGGAGGAAAGGGTGAGGGCTTTATCCCACATGCTCACTTTACTCCTTGGGGAGTGGGCTACATATAGGGCACAACTTCCCACCATAAGCTCTCACTTGAAAGAAAGCTATGGAGGCTCACTCTCCTATATATATATATTAAGAGACCGAGACCGGGGTCATGGGTCGTGGGTCGTGGGTCAATTGGGGGTTTTTTCTTTTCAAAATTTTTTTCTCCAATTAAAAAATCTTTCCTCTCCACACGTTTGGTTCTTTCTTTAAAAATAAAATTTAATTTTTTATTTTTTATTTTTTATAATTTTTTTATTTTTATTTTCTGTGTTTTTTTTTAAGATGAGTTTTCTAGGGTTTCTTTAGGGTTCAGCCTTGGCCGCGGCGCAGTTCACACACAGCACAGATCTGGGGATTCAGAAATCCCCCCCCCCCACCGCAGAAAACCAGATAACAGAATGCACGCCCACACGCGGAGCGAAAAAATAACAAAAGATGGAGATACCTCAACCTGATTTATAGCTCTACATGTTGGACAACATCATTACTTCTTACATATGTATCTTCAAGTGCTTTCATTGATGCATACCAACTACTCATCTCATCAAAGAGATAACATCTCTAATTACTCGCATCTCATGAGTGGTAGGGTTATAACATCTATTACCTTTCTACTCTAAAGCATAACCAATGAAGATACATTTCTCTGCCTTTGGATACTTGTTTCTCACTTCGTTTTATGCACATATAAATACAGCTAAACACTTTCATGTGAGACATATCTAGTTTTATGCCGATAAACTTCTCTTCAAACATCATGCCATCATGAACAGCTACAGCTTCTTCATAATCGATGCTACTACTACTTTAGTATAGCATACTCTTTTCAGGCAGCATCAAAGCACAAGCAAGTAATATGCTTGTTTTTCCTAACTGCAACACCTTTCTTTTGCAGAGTGTAAACATCTATAAAGCTTATTCAAAATGTAAACAACAACAACTTGTTCATAATGTAAACAACAGAGTTACTACTACTTTAGCCCAAAAATAATCCGGTGTGATTATGAACAACTATAGTTTGTTCATAATGTAAACATCGGTTTGCTACTACTCAACCCAAAAATAATTCGGCATATTCTTTTCATACATCAAGGCATGAGAAACTTCTGTATACTTATTTTTCCTAATTGCAACACCATTCTATTGTGGAGTGTACATGCATGTGAATTACCTCTTGATTCCCTGATTTCTCTAAAAATCAGTGAACTCATTTTGGGAGAATATTCTCTCCCACTATTCGGTCTAAGGAATTTGATATGCATAGATTTTTCCTTCTCAGCCAGTCTTTAAATCTATGAAAGTAAGTAAACAGCTCACTTTTTTCCTTCATTAATTGAACCCACACTTTATTAGTGTGATCATCAATAAATGTAACATAGTACTTACAACCTATAATTGTTATAGTTTTGATTGATGTATAACATATAATGGCCTTGCACTAATGTAGAAAAGCATGTTTTGCCTACTTAACAAGTTGAGATGCTTTACATACTTTGTGCATACCATCAACCTTAAACTTTCCCAAACTTGCAACAACATTTTGGACATGCATAGACTTCAAACACTATATATTCAAATGACCAATGTGCTTGTGCCATATGTCAATATCTGCGGCGATGACATGTCTCATGCGCTTGTGCCATGTGTCAATATCTTTGATGATACATGTCTCATTCACAAACACACTTGATTTCACCTTAGGCATATATTAACATCCACAGAAAACATCATGTCATTTATGTTACCCTTTACAACCAAGCGGCACTGATTTTTAAAGTTTTCCATAAAGCACGCTTGAGGATTGAACCTCACTTGCAAACCCTGCTCAACCATGTGTTCAACACAAACTAGGTTTTTCGTAATATTACAAACATATGAAGTACATATACTAGTAGGTACTTCATTTTTCCATCCTACATAGATAATGACACTTTACCAACATACACAATGGAATGCAAAGTATCACCACATGTTTTCACATACCTTGGTTTTTTCATTTTTTGTATATTTTTAAACCACTCACCATGGATGGTCATGTGGTACGAGGCGCCAAAATCCCTATGCTAAATATCTCTCAATCCTGGCACACCTCCTATTGTAGAACTAAGCATGTGTTTTATAACAAATAGTTTCTCACTTCTATCATCACCTTGTTTACTGGATGATGCATAGGTGCCTTGTTGTCTGGTAACTTTTCACTTTTGATATGATTCTACTTTTTATAGTAGTTCTTTGCAATGTTTCCTGCTTTGCCACAATAATAGCACTCTATGTTATTTGTATTTTGATTTCTTTACCAACCACCTCAATCTCTCTAGCTCCCCTTTGCCTCTAGAGTGGCCTCTTCCACCCGTATAAGACTAAATTTCTTATTATCGTATGAGACTGATTTTCTTGTTGCTATTTTCTTGTTTGTATTTTGATTTTTTTACCAACCACCTCGGCCTCTCTAGCTCTCCTTTATCTCTAGAGTGGCCTCTTCCAACTGTATAAGACTAAATTTCTTGTTATCGTATGAGACTAATTTTCTTGTTGTTGTTTTGATGTTTGTATTTTGATTTTTTTGCCAACCACCTCGGCCTCTTTGGCTCTCCCTACCTCTAGAGTGACCTCTTCCACCTGTATGAGACTAATTTTGTTATTATTGTTGTTCCCTATAGTTTTGATTTCCAAATCAATCGCTATATCCTCTAGATGACGATTTGCCTCTATGTCTACATGTATCTAAGTAAAAGGCATGCTCATGTGAATTTATGGAGGATGAACGTTCCCTAAGATTCATCTCCTCATGGATAAGGAGTGCAACCGGTTCGAGAAAATTTAGAAAGTTCTCTTAAACTCCAATAGAGGTTTGTGGAACTGACCGTATTTTTGGCCAAGACCATTCAAGTCGACACCATATTGTCGTCATCTACTGGTGATCCAATAGAAGACAGGGCATTTGCAAGCCCTTGAACCTTCATCATAAATCGTCATATACTAGTGATCCAATAGAAGCAAGGGCATATCACCAATATAAGGGAATCATTGTTTTCATCACAACGGGGGGAAATAGGGGACTTGCTTTTAGATTGAGACTTGCTAAACACCTTTTGCCATTTATCGTTAAATCCTTTAGCCCCACCACCCTTATGACTTCTAGTAAAGTTCCCTGTCCCATATTAACTATGTGATCTTCCTTATGTTTATTTTGATAGATAGAAGCCTACCCTTTGCATTTTCAGCCGCAATAGATAGAAGCCTACCCTTTGCATCTCCATCCTCCTCCCCATAGACATTCCTTAGCGTAGCTTTAGCTGGCCTCTTCTCCCCCCTATATTTTTGCTTTCCTTTCAAGGCTCTCCCCAACGGTGCAAGCCTCTCTCTCTTTTTGCTCCTTTTTCCTAAGACCCTCACCCTCAGGAACTAGACATTTTTTTCTTAAAATGCCCAAATCTACCACCACAATGAAATCAGGCCCTAGCAAAGGCCCCAAAAGCTAGTCTAATTTCTACATACCCAGGAGAGCATGGATTTTGGGGTTTCCTTAAAAGTATTCCAAGACAAGCAGAGCTTGTTGGTAGCTCCAGAGGGGGTCGACCATTAGGAACACACAGAGGTATATCCAATTGTCTTGCCAATTCACCCAAAAGGGTCACATAAAGGAAGGTCTTAAAAATCAACCCATACTGGATAGCCTTCTAGCATGCTTTTTGTTAACATCAAACGATTGAATCAGAGAAGTACATGAATGAAGTGCATTAGAAACAGAAGGGCTTTATCCAGTTAATTAGATACCCAATTGAGAATCCACTGTAGAACCCCTTACCTAGGGGGAAACCACTGCCTCGACTCCCAAAACATCTTTCTGAATCCATGAAACCAAAACATCTTTCTGATAGATTAGCATGCTAATCAAGGTGATAGATTAGCATGCTATTCAAGGTCTGAATCCATGAAACCAAAACATCTTTCTGATAGATTAGCATGCTAATCAAGGTTCTCTTTTCTTTAAAACATTATTTTACATTGGGTGGCTGAAAGACAAGCCTTCGCAAGTTCGCTGTATCCAAAACCTAAGCATACGGATTTTCCATGAGTGGAATATATACACATTTACTAAATAAGTTTGACTCATTTCAGCACTGTGATTTTTAAAGGATAATTTTAACTTAGGCCGCTGAAAAAAAAAAAGAGTCTTTTTTGCTACATCAAAAGCCTTTGCAAACGGACTTCGAAATATTCCACATTAATTATCAACGGCAAGATTTTTCATGACTAGAATATATATTCCACATATATAATTATTTTTCGACGCGATGAAAGCATTTTCTAAAACTGAGGACATGCTTATGAACTAACCAGTTTTCTAGGCCAAATTTGCATATTTTTTTGCCCGTATTTGAACTAAAAACTAGTAAATTTGAATCGTTTTTTTTAAGGCTTTATGTATTTTTGACCAACTTTTCCAAATTTCAGCCCATCAAAATACATTGAAATACCATTTTTGTTTAGCCCCATTTGTGGAAGCATATTCACTCCCTGTCAAAAATGAACTTTTTTTCTAGCCAGTGATAAAAGGATGACCTTCAAGCTCAATGGGCTTATGTAATGATTTATCGGTTTGATAACTTAAATTCTAAAGTTTTTGGTCTTTCAATTCAAGGCTAAGCAAAATTACAACCGGATTTAGAGCTATGAAAATTACACTAAAATGACCTCTCAGGGTATATTCCAATGGTAACGGCCTGCTAAAATTTGAATGCCCTTCAAACCTTCTAGGGATGCAAAAGAGGGCCACAATTTTGAAAATTTCTCTAAATTTTAGACATGAACATATATATATTCTTCAAATTTTACACGAAGATAGATATTTTCAAAGGTCAAACATATATATTCCCAAAAGGGAGAAGGGCAAAATGTCACCGACCGGACTGCAGGGTCTCTTCTTGTGTGGAATTTGTAGCATATATCTGTGTATATGCAGACTTTCAGTTATAGTTCCTAGAAGCTATTACTTCTCCTACATAGAGGGACCATGATCTTCCTTAGACATGTCTGAGTTGTTCAACTTTCTTAGGATTTTGAAGCCATGTGGGATATGTCTTTCTCTAGCCTTTCAGAAGTCTAAATCTATGCATCTGTATATGATGCATGAATAATATCACACATCTTTAGTCCTCATATTACATGACATGTCAGAGAGGGCCAAATCCTTCTGTAGAAGGAAATTGGCAAGCGACCTTTGATTTTACAATATGCTCACATCAACTCCGTAGTCTCAATCTCAGGTATTTAACATACTCACAGCTCTTGATTCTCTTCTGTGAGTGCCATCTCTCTCTCAACTTTCATGTGGATTCACAGTAGTGATTGTTGTGCACATCTCAACAGTAAAAATTGCACTCTCAATCATGTTGCTTCCTGCACAACTTGTCTTAGAAAGATGCTCTTTAATGTTGTGTGAGGGGGAGCACAATCAAGGTTTCCATAGATATCTACTACAAGAAGGTACTTGTATAAGAGGGATCAGTGCATCCCAGCACTAGTGTTCAGGCAATGTGAACCAAAATCCAGAACCAATCTCTTGCACATTTTCAACTAAACTAGCCTTTATAGACAACTTAGCTCTTATGATCAGCAAAACCACTAGGACTCATGAATCTCCAATTAGATCACAGATTTTGACCCACATCAGTAGCCTAATTATCAGAGTCAAATCACCTGATTCCTTCCTGTGAATTGCCCACTTTGCTTAGTGTCGGGGAAAGCTAAGCTAACCACACATTGCTCTTGTCATTGTGATCTAACACCACTAACACATGTACGTAATTACACATTGAAAGCAAATTTCTTGCACATATCAGCAGTGGAACAAAGCCCTCCTACTTGAACATGCAGCTAGGAAAAACATCTTATATACCATTCATTTGCAATGCACAGCACAACCCAACCAGTTTTCACAGCGGACTAATGGGAAAAACAAGAGAATGAGGAGAGTAACAAACAAGGGCAAGCAGAGGCAGGCCGCCCGTTATTACTGCATCCTACCCCCAGTACAAAAAGCAGATGAGACAACCATATTGACAAATCAAATGATGAGCACACACCAAATACGCACAAAACAAAATAAGGCCAGCAGAAAAAACCCTGAGTGGCTCTCTCATTGGCACACCAGCCACGTCAGCGACATCATGAAAAAATGTGTCCAGCCTCAGCTCCTCCAACCAAGCAGAGGCCATCTTCATGTAGTTGGTGGGGTTTGAACCCAGGACCCACCACTTATGGAGAAACACCTTCATGGCTTGGGCTACAGTCATTTGGATACTATGGGTGTCAGATACTTTTTGTTGTCACTGCCGCTTGGTGTGAACTGCCAAGACAGCCGTCCATACTCTCCTCCGGAGGTTTCCACCGCCATTGCCTGAACCGGGCCTAAAAGTTCAGAGTGAAGAAGGATACAAAGTCGTGCCTGCTCTATCTTAATTCCATTTTCTTTGCCATGAACGTCGTAGTGTAACATATATGGAGATTGTGAAGAGCATCACAAGGCAAAACATAAGCAAATTCATCAAAGTAAACAGTCTTTTGTCACTGGAAGTGAATGCAAGCATAGCCTTGTCCTACAACAAGGTAAAAAGGTAAGTAAGTCATTTGACTTGCCTAAGATTTGCTACTCTATACATTCTTAGGTTTTATGTCAAGTATCCAACAGATGTTGGGAGCACCATAAAGCATCCTACAAAATGCTCATGACTCTACAGCAGCCAGAATATGTCCCTGCCGTTGTTGGCAAATTTTGACACCAATGCATACATGAATAGTTGCACTTGATTCGAACAGACCCCTACCTCTTAATCTTTTGAGAGTTTGTGGGGTTAGTTATATAATGTATTGGCATAGCCGCTAAACCTAAAGAACAGTACCACCCGAAACTCTGATAGGGCTGTTATGAGAATGCAAGAAAAGTCATGTGTCTAAAGAAAGTGATACACTAGAACTCCACAGGTCCTTCACAATTAGGTTCATCACTTTTCCTGCAAAACAAGAAAACTCAATAAAAATGAATTACACTATATAAATGAGCCATGTCACCCAGATAAGGTCCGTACACTATAGGAAGGATAGATGAGATCAGTATTGTGGTCGCTTTGTGACCACAAGTTGTAACCCTTTGGACGGGAAGATCAACCCCCCTCCAGGTGGGTACCAAACTGTGACTACAGAAGGATCTACTCAAGGAAAAAAAGAAAAGGGAATAGATGAGATCCTTACAGTCTTTTCATGTTGTGTTTGTGGTTGTGCATCCACACCCTGAAGACATGCCGAGGCACTCTAACATCATCACAGAAACCCTGCACAGAATCCTCATCATGCTTCGATATCTTCCACCCAAGACTCTCCGCAAAGTAGAACATCTTCTCTTTCTGCTCTAGAGTAAATATGGTGCGGTGACGTCTTTTTTGTGATGACGACCTGGCAGGGTATGTAGACGGATCATCTGAATGTGGAGAGTTGAGTGGCAGCATCATGTGGCCATGGGTAGTCATGTCTCTGGATGTTGGCATAGCACGCAATGCAGGGGTAGGTGGTCCTAACGGGATTTTTCTAGGGGGGTTTTGGCAACCATCACAGCCGTCTTCACTGCCCTCGATTTCTTTACGGTGGAAGTTGCGATGGCAAGAGCATGCAGCACATTTGAAAGCATCCAAACCCTCACCTCCGCTGGGCAGAAACTCCCCACACCCATCTACAGCATGTCCACCCATGGTGGCAGCATGGTTTTTCATGCATTCGCGATAGTGGATGGCTGGTTTGGTCATCGTCGCAATGCTGCCATTGCCATTGCCCTTGGCATCTGTTAATGGGTAGTGGCCACCATCGTGCCCATTGTTATTGTCATCCAGTGGGAAATGATCAACACTTGCCATGATATGAAGTTTTGGGGGCTTCTTGTCTGTGGAATCCAATGAAACATCACCTTCTGGAGATAGAGGAGCACCTGGGATCCCACTGGGAATCTCAATTCTGACTGTCTCAGAAGAGATGGGCGTAAAATGCGAGCCAGCAAACTGAAGTATGGTATCTCTATCCATGTGAGCAGAAATAAGATAACCTTTATGTCATTCAGAGCTTAACCACGTCACTAATCATCCTCCTTCAACAGTAACAACCGTTCCAACCTTGCCTTGTGGTTGTAATTATGTCGCTATAAACACCCTTCAACAAATGATTAACCACCCAAGAGTGCCTTGATTATGCCGCTTGTCATTGTATCATCCTCACGTTGCTTTGTAATAAATGCTTCTCTCTTCTAACATTCATACAATCTTGGCTTACAACCGCTTCAACTTGTCACAGCTATATGATAAACACACGATTAATTAATGAAATTAGTGCAGAGAAACAATAAGATTAAGGTAATTAGCCTTAATTCGAATGTTTAGCTCAATCTTGACAAAGTGCATACCTTGAAATTCAAAACCAGAAAATGGGCATTCTGCCTGCTTGCGAATTCCTGCACAAGCAATGTTGCTGCCCAAGCACGTGAAAAAATGCCAACAAACAGGATTAATGTTACTTAGCAAAGCATAAATTACAGGATTAGCGCGTAATACCAGTAAAAAAAAGCTAGATAATTATGTCGCCGGCAGGACAAGCAATTCAAAAGAAATACTGTGCGAACAAGATAACGCCAGGATTATAAAATTGTTGCCCTCCATTTAAAAAATAGGGTTCGGTTCGTAACCTAGAAAAGGTTGGTCTAAGAAAATACATTTAACTAACATTAAAATGCATTTAACCTCGATTGAAGGTTCCCTTTTATTTAGCTCCTCCCCCACTCTCTCTCTCTCTCTCTCTTATTTTAACTCCTCCCCTTCTCCCTCTCTCTCTCTCTTATTTAGCTCCTCCCCTTCTCTCTCTCTCTCTCTCTCTCTCTCTCTCAAATGCCACCATTAGCACAAATTTTCCTCCCTGTACACCATGCACACTTTTCTCTATGAGCCTTCACTCCAAAGGTGCTCCCTCCCTAGCCCTATCTCATTTCATTCCAAACATGGAGCTCATCATTCCATACTACATGCCATTGTGTAGGTCTCATCATATGCATTCTACTTCATTAGGCTCTCTCTCATATGCTTTTCAAGTCCCATTCTCTACATGTCGATGGCATCATGTGGATCATATGTGATTGGATCGTAAGTGAGAGATCCCACGTGAAACTCTCATTCCCGTGACATTATGTGGTCATATCATTTCATGTGTGGTCCTCTCTCTCTCTCTCTCTCTCTCTCTCTCTCTCTCTCTCTCACGTTTCAAATTGATCGTTTTGGCAACCATCGCGCCCTTTTTTTAAATTATAATATGGTCTATTTTCTAGATTCCCCATCCCAAACTTTTATATTGTCTAGATTCCTCATCCCAAAAAAAATCTTTCGCATCAATATGCACCCTTGCCAAGTGTCCTTCAATGAAATGCATGGGTATAAAATAGTACAAAAGCATAAAAAGGAACTCAAGGCAAGGTACCACATTTTTTGAGATACAAAAATTTATATTTAGGTGTCAATTTTTACTCACGTCCCCTTGTGGGCATTCGAGTGGGATAGAAAGCACACAAACTTATTTATATAATTCAACAACATTAATTAAATGATTTACATTCTTTTTCTTAGATCCAACAATTGGGGTGGTGGGATTGAATGAAGCACTTCAATCCATAGATCCTACAAAATCAAACTCTTTTGCAGTGGTTGAGATTAACTCTCTATCATACCTTTTATGTGTAGTAAGATAAGATGACCTTGCTAGATGACAAGTTTTAAGTAGAGTCTTCCATATAGAGTTTTAAGTAGAGTCTTCCATATAGAGTTTTAAGTTAAGATGACCTTACTAGATGACAAGTTTTAAGTAGAGCCTCTTGAAATTAACTTCCATATTCTTCAAGATACACTCCATGTGGCTATGGTTATCATATTTTGGATTTATGCTTAGTTGCAAGCCTTTGGCAATTCTTAAAATAATCGATTAGGCCGTATTCTTTTTGTAGTTTTGAGTGAACCATTTTGTAACCACTTTCTTATATATTGAAAATATTTTTTTATTGTGTCTACATAGTGATTCATAGAAAATTAATTTAGGATGAAAGTGTTAATCCTATTTTGGATTAACAAAGATGCTCCTCCAATTGAGGACATTAATAAGTGTCATGAAAAGGCACTATAAAAGTTGTATTGAGAATCTGGCCACCCAAGGCCTTAGTTAGTAAGTTTTGGGCGTTCAAGTGTGAATAAGGGCCAGTTGTATATAAGGAGATTCTCATAATGAAATGATACAATCCCCTTTGTGCTATGAGAACTCTTGTACTTTGGAGAGAGAGAGAGAGTGAGTGAGTGAGAGTGCTCTCTAGTATATGTGCCTCTTTCATGCATGCATGTGTGTGAGAGTGAAAGGGTTGAGATATCGAGCTCATCTAGTGAGGCGGTGGACATTGATGACCCGCCTGGGGGATAGGCCCCACACTTACACCACTAGCATGGTTGGTGAGATCATGGGTGATATGCGGCCAGTGGGATAACAGGCTGTGTGACAGCCATTCTTGAGACTCGCATAGTTATAGCCCCAGCTCATTTAGTTGGGTTCACACTATACAAAACCTTAGTACGTATTTGTTTGAGTACCTTTTCATATTATGTGTACTCTTATCATTGTATATGGTGTGTTGAGTGTTGTGTGAAGAAGAAGAAGATTTTCAGTCTCTCACCTTGTGTGTTCTCTTTTAGGGTTTTGTGAGTGTGTGTGTGTGCTTGCAAGAGCTCAAGATCTCTTCTCCCCTGCATCTTTTCATGGTATCAGAGCCTGGTTCATGCTAAGGGCTGAGCTGCAAGCAGCAAGCAAGAGAAGCACAGGAAGCGGTACGAGGGTAAGAGCTTCATCTACTCTTCCCTATTTGTGTTGGCGACTACACCCTTGTCGGGAGCTCTATGGGAGGCACCGGCAAACGATCTCTAATTGAGGAGCTTTCTTCGCGGGAGTAAAGCTATAGGACAACCATAGGTCCTATTGGACAACCATAGGACCGAAAAAGCGTTTCGGGCTCGTTAGGACCTCCGTTTTTCGAAAAGCAAGCAATTTCGAGCACTGCGGGTAGGTCATCGATTCTATGCAAAACCCTATTTTAAGAACTACAGGAAGCCAGATTGGTTGTGCAGACATTGTGTGTGCTGCAAGGAGGTCAAACAGCTGCCATTGGGTGTATGTATGCACATTGAGGTCACTGGTTGTGACATTTGAGTGTAGTACAGTACTGCTAGTTGTGACATTTGAGTGTAGTACAGTACCGCTAGTTGTGACATTTGAGTGTAGTATAGTACCGCTGCAGAAAATATAGCAGTTTGTGCAGGACAAACCAGAGTGCTGTTTCTGGTAAATTTGTGTCTCTAGCAAGATGTCAAATGATGGCATAAACTAGATTGTTGCTGAGAAGCTTGACAAGAACAACTTCCATGCTTGGAGGTTTAGGTTGACAAATTTCCTGATGGGAAAGGGTTACTGGGACTACATAGAAGGTGAGCATGAAGAGGCATCGGAGATACCGGAGATCAATCCGACTGCTGCAGATGTGAAAGAGTTCAAGGATTGGAACCAAGGAGCCAGAAAAGTTATGTATTGGCTCTCTATCAGTATACAGGACACCATGATTGGGCACATACAAGATGCCAAGTCCCCCAAGGAGGCATGGGACACCTTGGTAAAACTCTATGAAACGAATACCAAAGCACGAAAGATACAGTTGAAGAATGAACTTCATACTGTGGAGAAAAAGAGTATGTCTCTGAATGACTATGCATTGAAGATCAAGGGTATTGTGGAATCCCTTGCATCTATTGTGTTTCAGTAGATGATGATGATAAGGTGGAAGTCTGTCTACGTGGTCTCGGGCCACAATACAAGGCTTTCAAGACGTCTATTTAGACTCAGGAAAACATTCCCAATTTCACAGATTTGGTGTCTATGTTGATTATAGAAGAGAAGAGCTTAGGTGAAGACCAACAGTCTTCACAAAACAAAAACAGTTCAGAGCAACATGCCTTCTACACAAGTTCAGGAAGAGGACGAGGTAGAGGAGGCCGTGGACGCAGCCAAGGAGGTGGCCAAACAGGTAATCAGAATTATGGCCAGCAGCAACAACAACAACAGTCCCAGAATTCACAACAACAAAAACACGCAGGTGGAAGAGGCCAATTCAAAGAGGTAGGGGGAGTCAAGAGAGGTCGTGGAAATTGGCAAAGGCAGTATAATGATACATATGGATGCTTTTATTGTGGTAAGCCTCGACATGTGCAGGTAGATTGTTATAAGAAGCAGGCATCCTCGAGCAGAAACAATGAGGATAATGAAAGGTTATTTGTTATGTAGCATGTCGTTAATGCCATGTCTGAAAATATTGAAGCAACAAAGGTTATTTGTTATGTAGCATGTCGTTAATGCCATGTCTGAAAATGTTGAAGCAACACATAAAGATGATGTATGGTACGTTGATTCAGGTGCTTCAAACCACATGACAAGTCATGGGGAGTGGTTCAAGGAGATGAAAAACCTTGAAAGACCAGGTTTTGTGGAAACAGGGGATGACACTGCTCCCATGTTGGAGATGTGCCATTGTCTATGCAGGATGGCAAAGTGAAGTACCTTGCAGATGTACTTCATGTTTCGAACATAACAAAGAATCTAGTTTCAATTGGCCAGATGATTGAGCAGGGTTTGCAGGTCTGGTTTAACCCTGATGGTTGTTATGTTGAAGACTTTAAAGACAAGTGCAGGTTGGTTGCAAAAGGCAACAGAGTGGGCAGAATGTGAGTGCTGCGATGTTTGCAAATGGTTCAGGAATTGTTGCAGACACAGACATTTGGCATAAAAGAATTAGACATGTGAATGTGCAGAGAATGAAGTTTATGCAGACTAAAGGAATTGTGACAGGGCTGCCAAAGTTTAAAGTTGAAGGTATGTAGAAAATATGTGAAGCATGCCAATTTGGAAAGCAAACAAAGCATGTATTTCCACGTGACAGAAATGTGAGCAAAAATGCACTAGATGTTGTGCATTCAGATGTATGGGGTCCTACGAAGACCATGTCTATGGGAGGCTGCAGGTATTATATGACATTTATTGATGACCATACAAGGAAAGTGTGGGTATACTTCATGAAGGAGAAGAGTGAGGTGTTCACTCATTTTCAAAATTTCAAAGTTATGGTTGAAAAGTAAACAGGGAAACATGTAAAGTGTCTAAGGTCAGATGGAGGGGGAGAGTACTTCTCCAATGAGTTCTCTGAATTTTTACAGAAGAATGGTATTCAGAGACAGTTTACATGCAGATACACTCCGCAGCAAAATGGAGTTGCTGAGTGGAAAAACAGGCACATTGCTGAGATTGCACGAGCATTGATGGGAGAGAAGAATATGCTGCATAGCTATTGGGCTAAGGCTGTTTCTACAGTAGTTTACATCATGAACAGGACTCCAACTGTAGCCATACATGATGTAATTCCAAAGGAGAGGTTTACTGACAAAAAATCTGATTTGTCTCATCTGAAAGTCTTTGGATACATTGCATATGTGCATGTGCCAGATGAGTTGAGAACTAAGCTGGATCCAAAAGCTGAAAAATGTGTGTTTATTGGGTATTCCCTTGAGCAAAAGGGATACAGGTGTTATAACCCTGCTACACGTGAGTTGAGGGTAAGCAAGGATGTTATTTTTGATGAGATGAGCAGCTGGTATGCTGCTGTTGAAAAAGAAGCTATTGGGGCTGATGTGAGTGGAAATGTGGTTGCACAGAATGCAAGTCAGCAATCACAGTCTTTGAGTGGACCAGGAGAGTCCTCATCTAGTGGTTGAGTTGATAGACCATGGAGTAGGCTGCGTCATAATACCAGTCCTACAAATGTGATAGTACATCACATAAAGGCAAAGAGAAAGTGGTTGAGCCCCTTAGTATGCCTGACATTTCTGCAGGGCATTCTCATGTTGATGGAGAGTCTAGTGGCTCAGAGATGAGCCTTGATGAGGATCTTGGGATACCAGCTATGAGAACACCTAGTGTAAAGAAGGCTATGGAAGCCATGAATGCAAAGCTGCAAAGATCTGGGAGAGTGAAGAATCCCGTGCAGAGGTTTACCAATGATAGTTATGTGGCACATCACTATGCATACATGGCAAAAGTTGTGCAGGTTGTAGAGCCCACATGCATTGATGAGGCTGTTGCAAATGTGTGTTGGGAGAAAGCTATGGATGAGGAGATGGATGCACTATATGGAAATGGGACTTGGGATTTAGTGCAATTGCCTGAAGGTAAGAAAGCCATTGGATGCAAGTGGGTGTACAAAGTAAAACATAATAGTGATGGAAGCATAAGCAAGTACAAGGCTAGATTGGTAGCCAAAGGATATGCACAGACATATGGCATTGATTATGAGGAAACTTTCAGCCCAGTTGCCAAGATGGCAACAGTGAGAGTTGTGATAGCACTGGCTGCGTTAAAGCAATGGTCTTTAAATCATCAAATGGATGTAAAGAATGCATTCTCACATGGGGATTTGCAGGAAGAGGTGTATATGTTGCAGCCACTTGGTTATGAGGATGTGAGTCACCTCGAGCATGTTTGCAGGTTGAAGAAAGCCTTGTATGGCTTAAAAAGCACCAAGAGCATGGTCTGACAAGATTTTTGAATATCTTGTCACTATTGGCTTTCATGTAGCCAATGCAGATTTCTCGCTGTATGTGAGACACAGTGATAGAGGGGTTATGCTTGTTGTCATCTATGTAGATGATCGGATCATTACGGGGGACCATGATGCACAGATCTTTGATGTAAAGATCTTGCTTAGACAGAAGTTTGAGATGAAGGATCTGGGGGAGCTCATATATTTCTTGGGCATTGAGGTGATTAAGTCACCACATGGTATTGGATTACTGCAGAGACAGTATGGCTTGGACATGTTGTCCAAGTATGGTATGACAGGCTGTAAGCCTATCTCAGTGCCATTGGATCAGAATGGCAAGTTGAGTGCAAATTCAGGAGAGATTTTGGAGGATCCTACTATGTATAGACGCATAGTAGGAAGCTTGATCTACATGATGATCACCAGGCCAGATTTGAGCTATGCTATTGGGTTGGTGAGTTAGTTTATGCAGGTTCCTCAAAAGCCGCATTTGGATGCATTGAGACGCATACTGAGGTATGTGAGGTCTACTTTGCATTGTGGACTATTTTATGAAACTGGGACATAGATATGTGTACATGGGTACACAGATGCTGATTGGGCTAGTAGTATCTCAGATAGAAGATCTACTAGTGGCTTCATGTTTTCTTTGGGGAGTGCTGCTGTGACTTGGAGCAGCAAGAAGCAGCCTACGGTTGCTCTATCCAGTACTACTACAGAGGCCGAGTATAGAGGTGCTACTATGGCAGCATGTGAGGTAGCTTGGTTGAGAAAGCTACTTGCAGATTTGGGTCTATCAGTGGATAGACAAGTTGTCATTTTCTGTGACAACATTAGCATTATACAGTTGGCCAGGAACCCAGTTTTTCATGCTCGCACGAAGCATATAGAGGTCCACTACCATTTTGTCAGAGAGAAGGTTTTGGCAGGAGACGTTGACCTTGTTTATGTCAGTACACAGGATCAGGTCGCTGACATCTTCACCAAAGCATTGGGTACAGAGGAGCTCCGCATATTCAGGACTTCGCTTGGTGTACATGAGATGGAGTTGAGCTCGAGGGGGAGTGTTGAGATATCGAGCTCATTTAGTGAGGTGGTGGACACTTATGACCCGCCTTGGGGATAGGCCCCACACTTACACCACTGGCATGGTTGGTGAGGTCATGGGTGATATGCGGCTAGTGGGATGACAGGCTGTGTGACAGCCATTCTTGAGACTGGCATAGTTATAGCGCCAGCTCATTTAGTTGGGTTCACACTATAGAGAACCCTAGTATGTATTTGGTTGAGTACCTTTTCATATTGTGTGTACTCTTATCTTTGTATAAGGTGTGTTGAGTGTTGTGTGAAGAAGAAGAATATTTTTAGCCTCTCACCTTGTGTGTTCTCTTTTAGGGTTTTGTGAGTGTGTGTGTGTGTGCTTGCAAGAGCTCAAGCTCTCTTCTCCCTTGCATCTTTTCAGGTGGGTTACCTTGCATTCGTGGTGTGAGCGACTTCGCGGCGGTGACAGCGTGGAGGTGGTGTTCGGAGGAGTGGAGCTTCCAAATTGAGCTTGGGGAGCCTCAAGGGACAGGAGCTCAAAGTATTGGTAAGTACCCAACGACTATTGTGTCTATTGCTTCTCCAATTGACAGTTGTGTGGAGTTCCTTCTTTGGGAGGTGCGGTAGCCCATAACATTTTTGGCGCCATTGCCGAGGAAACACCTTCGTTTCTTCCACACTCTTAGAGATTTAGCTCCCACAATACAAGATTCATCATCGCCTTTGCATTTAGAAGGTGTAACGTGAAGAAACTGTGTAGATAAGATTTGAATGGTAGAGAAGAAATTGCTGCAAATCATGTGTTGAATGTGTGGGTGAGTACTTGGAAGAGCTTAGAGGAAAGCTACATTAGTTTTTTCTTTTAATTTTGATACTTTTATCACCAATCGTACTAACATTAACAGGGGTGACACCTTGTTTTCATTTTTTTAATTCGTAAAAATTTACAAAATAAAGAGCCATTGGTCGTGTTAATAACTTGTATTACATCTCCAATCCTTAGCGTGACCAGTTGGGATCAATTGGATAGGGAAGTAACACTCCAAACATCAATTTGCCGATGCGGTAGTCTAACACGTGAAAGTGCAGAAAACGGTACACAACGTGAACCATTTCCTATTATTTCACGGTGTGAAGTGCATTCCGTAATCAGCGCCGGGATTTTTGGAATTACCTTGCTAAAAATAGGGTGCCTTATCCTAACACAATGCAACTGAAGAATCTTATCACATGAGATAGTAATGAAGCGTTTCACGACGTGAACCATTTTTTGTTTCACGGCGTGAACCACTATCTTCTACTTCACGGGCTAAGCCTTCACAAACCACCGTTGATACAAGTAGTGAAGAATCCATGGAAGAAGGGCTACAATTCTCTGGCCTCGGAGAGGAAGAAAAACCATCTTCCCCTGCAAGATCCAGTGGAATATTTGATATGGCCAGGGGACTTTTTGGTCTCTAACATGGCACGAAAGATGACGCACAATCTGCGAGCACGAGCCCGTCAACCAACGCTCAACAAGGTCTAAGACCAAAATTACCAACCCAACCTTCTGGCTCCAGGCTTACTAACACAATGAGGATTAGTGGGACAGCCCTAGGGTTATGAGGGATAGGGAAAGTGCGGCTAGGATAGGACAAGTCTTTTTCCCCACATTGAAGGAAATAGAAACAGACTTAAAGAAGGTTGAGGCAGAACGACAGTTGCGATTGTTGAGCTTAAGGAAACAAGAGCTCGATACTCGAAGAACAAGGGCAGAATAGAGGGAAATGGAGAATGTAAATCCGTTTTAATCTTGTGGCAAAGAACCAGAAACATCTAGAAATGCCACTGATAGCATGTGAATGGGCATGATAGAAGGAGTAATACCAACTCTAGAGCCCATCAATGAGGAATCAAGGCTAGATGAAGGCTTTGAGACGCAAAATGAGGAGGACAATTTACCTAGGGTACCTACAGAAGGTGAGGATCTCCTCTACATTAGAGAAGATATACAAGAAATGATCAATTATCCTACATTCTTGCAGGCCATGATGGAGCTCTTAATCCAACAAAGGCTTAGCTGAAGCTACTGATAAAAATGAGCCAACAAGCAATGAGGAGTTGGCCGGACCTAGCCATAGACCCGAATTACATAGAAGAACATGCAGGAAGAGGAAGAGGTCTAGGTAGGGGGCGAATAGCTCCTGTAAGACCAGTTGTGGATCCAAACGCAAATCTAAACACTGTCACAAAGGCAAATATGCTAAATATGGCTACGAAAAAAATGGAACGAGGTATGGTCAGGGAACTAAGCACCGCCCTGGAATCTAGACCATCCTAAATGAAGACACATATTATTTCCAAGGTTGATCAAAAGTTCTCGGGTGATGGGGACCTGATGCAATATATAGAGGTCTTTGAGTCAACCTATGAAACCTGTGGGCCAATGAGTGATGTAACCATGATCAATGCTTTTTCATTGACCCTAGAAGGAAAGGCTCACCAATGGTATCGAACCCTAAAGCCAGAGGATAAAGTCAAAATGTGTTCATACTAGGTTTTGCTCAAAGTGGTGATGGAGTCATGTGGCTCAGGTTCACAATATCAAGCAGAAAGAAAATGAGTCCATGCGAGATTATGTGTCTTGACTCAAGCACTTGAATTCAAGATGTAAGTTAAGGGAGAGGCTAAATAATGATCAATTATTGCCCTGCATTCCGAGAGGAGTCTGAAATCATAAAATGCATGATTATCTAGTGTTAGCCCGCCGACCGACTACTTTAGATGCATGCTATAAGCTACCAATAGAATATGAGGACAATATGCATGAATTGCGACAACCTGAAGATGCCAAGGCAAGTTCAATAGCGGCAACATCGGATCTCAAGTCACTAGGACATAGGAACCCGGAATAAACAAGTTGGAAATATGACAGTGAAAGAGCTCAATAATGCCATCCTAGAGAAAATCAAGGTCAGGGATGGGAGAGAAGCATCAGGGTATGCTCATTTCTATCCTCGGAGAGATCTGATTTGGTGTTATATTTGTAGACAAAATCACACAACCACTGAATGTCCTCAATTAATACTAAGGCAGCTACGTTATTGTGGTCATTGTGTGAGATTGGGTAACCATGACACTGCCATGTGCCGATATCCAAGGGCCCAACCCTTAACACAACTGCCAGTACCAAGAGTGCTGCTAGCCTTGCCACCACCCCTAGTGCAAAACACTGCAGCTACTACTGCTACAGGGCAACCCAACCCGTCCTACTTACCAAGAGGGATGTTCTAGATATAGGACATGTCACCGTTGCCACCACATGTTCTACCGCCCCACAACCTCCACATGGTAAAATCAACTAGGTGTTGATTGGGGAGCCCTTGGATGAAGGTGAAGTCATGCGTGAGGTAAAAATCAATAACGAAGATCGCGCCAAAGTTTTATGTCTTACAGATTAGCACGCCAATGCCAGTGTTGCCACCACATGTTCTACTGCCCCACAACCTCCACATGGTAAAATCAACCAGGTGTTGATCGAGGAGCCCTTGGATGAGGGTGAAGTCATGCGTGAGGTAAAAATCAATAACAAAGATCGTGCCAAAGTTTTTATGTCGTGCAGAATAGCACGCCAATGCCAGTGTTCTAAACCATGGTACAATGGAAAGGTAAAGACATAAACTTAACTATGAGAAGGGGGCCACTACAATGTTTTAGTTGTGGTGGACCTCATCAAATAGCGGAGTGCCCTAATAAGAATGTGGCTAATGCGAGTCATGCCCAACCCTTGGCAGCATCGACCAACGCCATGCCAACACTCTTCTGTTTCAATGTGGGATCGATCATTTGATTAAATACTGTCCATATCGCGCCAGTGGTTTGGCTTCCACTTCTAGCCATGCCACTATCAGGACTATAAGTGTGCAGCTTGGGAACATCACGTTGTTGAATGTCTTGACACGAACGCAAGCAAAACAAGTGGGCAAGGAAAAAAAAACCAGTAGATGTCACAACTTCTAAAAATTGGAGAAGAAGAAGAGTGAAGAAAGTGGGCAAGGGTGATACCATGATCACAATTCAGGATGGGTCTGAAGAAGATACCATTGACACCGGATCCACCCAATCCAGGGAATTAGACAACCAAGTGCCAAAACAAGATGGGCACAACCAAGAAATCGTAAGAGAGAGACCAGCAACCCCTAAAGGGAATGTGCTTTGTGCGAGCATGAAAAATTGGGTTTCTCGCAACTACCAATGCGCTCTACTGTCAGTGTAGATAGAGGTGGCAGACTCCTGTCCAACACCCAAGTCAGCCAATAAGCTATCTGAGCCACACACACTCAACCGTAGCTGTGAAAGCTGCCATGTACTTAGCTTCACAACTAGAAGTGGCCACAGTAGGTTGCTTCTTACTCAACCAAGATATGCATGAGCTACCGAGTATGAAACAAAAACCACTTATGGACACTCTTGTGTCATAGCAACCAGCCCAATCTGAGTCCGAAAAAGCATGTAAATCTGGCGGCAACGATCCCCCCTTGGGATAAAACAACCCAAGATGTATGGTGCCACTCAAGTAGCGAAAGATGCGTTTAACTGCCTTCCAATGCTGAGACCCTGGGCTATGCATAAACCTGCTCACCTGTGAGACTGCAAACTAAATTTCCAGCCTCATAATGCATACATAAATGAGGCAACCAACAGCTGTCTGATAGAGTGTGACATCAAAGTGATCTCCAGCATCATGAAGACTCAACTTCAAACTTGTCTCCATCGGAGTAGTAATAGGCTTACAATCTTCAAGGCCAAATCTCCGCAACAATGTCTCAATATACTTTGTCTGACACAAAGCCATACCTCCATTACACTGCTTAAATTGTATCCCCAAATAATGATGCAAATGCCCCAAATCTAACATCTCAAAAGAGGCATTCAAATCAGCCTTAAAATCAGTAATATGACTCTCATTTGGTCCTGTGAGCAGCATGTCATCAACATAGAGAGCAATGATTAGATGTACATCATCCACACGTTTAACATACAAAGTGCTTTCGGTTGGACTATTCTGAAAACCATGTGCAGTCAAATATGCATGTATCTTTTCATACCAAGCTCGTGGAGCTTGCTTTAAACCATACAAAGCCTTTTTCAACCTGCACACTTTGTTTTCCTGCCCTCTTTGAACAAAACCACGAGGCTGCGATACATACACCTCCTCATGTAAATCTCCATTCAAGAACGCAGTCTTTATGTCCAACTGATGTACATTCCAACCATTATGAGCTACCAATGCACAACAAATGCTACGAATGGTAGTCATACGACAAGTGGGAGCAAAGGTCTCATCAAAATCAATGCCCTTTTCTTGAGCATAACCCTTTGCAACAAGTCTAGCCTTATAGCGATCAACACTACCATCTGGCTTTCGTTTCAACTTTAAAACCCACTTACATCCAATGACCTTTTTACCAATAGGCAAATCACACAAAGACCATGTACCATTCTTCATTATAGCATCATATTCACTTTGCATTGCAGCCAACCAATTTTCTAATTTTTGTGCCTCATCAAATGAAAGAGGTTCTTCCTCTTCACACATACTAGACACAGCCAAAGCATAACAATTTGATGCATAAGAGGCATGCTAAAAACCTGAACGAGTACGACTAGAAATAGGTGCATCAATTTTACTATCACGCAAGGTTTGCACCAGCCATTTAGGCATACCTCTAGCCTGCTCATTTTCAGCCCTATCCTCATAAATTACATCCTATAAATCTGCATCAGAAATAGGCTGATCTATGATGTCGTTTGAAACCTGCATAGGCTGAATATTTGCCTCATTAGGACTTACATTTAAATTCTCACCTGTAAACAGAGGCAACAACGTATCAAATACATCCCGTGAGCTCACACCTGTCTCTTTGGTACATGATAACAAAGGCTGCATAGCATCTTCCACAAAAACAACATCTCGACTAATCAAGATACGCTTTGACTGCGGATGATACAATCTGTAATCCTTGCTCTCAGCACTGTAACCAACAAAAATGCATTTGACAGCCTTATCATCCAATTTTCTACGTTGTTGCATAGGCACTAAAGCATAGGCCAAGCAACCAAAGACACGCAAGTGACCAATAGAAGGCTTCCTGCCATGCCAAGCTTCGTATGGAGTAACAGACTGCAAGGCCTTAGTGGGACACCTGTTGAGTACATATGCAGCACACATGACAGCCTCGAGCCAAAACGCATGTGGCAAAGCTTGGCTCTTGACCATACATCGTGCCATCTCCATAAGTGATCTATTTTTCCTCTCAGCAATACCATTTTGCTGAGGGGTATACGGCACTATACATTGGTATTTTATCCCACGACTAGCCAGAAATGCATCAAACTCTTTAGACATGTACTCCCCCCCTCGATCAGAATGAACGGTGCCCACAGTATAATTGGATACATTTTCAACCATAAGCAAAAACTGTTTGAAGCACAAAAACACTTCGGACTTTGCCTTCAGTGGATATACCCATGAATGCCTTGAGTAATCATCAATGAAAGTCACGAAGTACAAGTGTTTACCAAATGACGGAGTTTGCATAGGCCCACATACATCACTATGTACAAGTTGCAATTTGCAAGTGGCCCGCACAGAACCATCCTTTGGAAACGCAGAGCGCTGCATTTTCCCCAAAATACAGCCTTCACAAACATGTTTTAATGGTGCCTCAAGAGGGGGCAATGAAGCAACCATGTTAAATTTCTGCAAACGGAGCAAACTAGCAAAGTTCAGATGACCAAAACGAGTATGCCATCGTTTTGCATCAGAAACTACCTTTTCATCAGAAACTGCATTTGTTGAATCTTCCACACACTTGTCATAAGAATTGAGCCTATACAGCCAACAAAACAAGGTGCCAGATGCAATAATCGTATCACCAGAAGTCAAATCATGAATAGTACATCTGTCATCCACAAATTTGACTCTACAAGTCCAAGTCTAGCAAGCACAGAGACAGACAATAGATTCTTCTTTATCCCTGGCACATACAAAGCATCTGAAAGTGTGAAAGCGCTGCCATTTGCAGAAGCAGTAAGCATAATTTTACCAATGCCCTTCACTGGGTAAGAGGCATTATTGGCACATGTGACAATATTCCCATTAGAGACAGCCTCAAGAGACAAGTGAACATATCACGATGCGAGGTAATGTGCTTTGTAGCACCACTGTCGAAATACCACACATCAAAGTCAACAGAAACTGCCAAACATGCATCATGTACAGATGGGTCATACTGGCAATACACGCTAAAAATCCATTCTGTATCCTGCACGACATTTATAGAATCTGCATTTGTAGAAGCATCCGCTATTGTGGCTACATTTGACTCTTTCTTCTTTGCCTCTTTAGCCTTTAGCTTCGGGCAATTCTTAATGACATGATCAGTTGCCTTACAATAGTTACACCTGATTTTTTTTCTTGCCTTTATCAAGAGCCTTCTCAGACCTATTGTTGCTACCTGTGGAAGGAGAAGAAGTTGCAGACCTACTAATAGGAGAAGAAACAGTAGAAGGGGCTACCTTGCCACTTCTTCTCTGCTGGGCAGCAACAAATGCCTGATCAACTGCACGCTGCCTAGCCCTATTTTGCCTGGACTGCGCTTCTTACAAGAGCTTGTTTGTGACTAAAGTATCATACTTGACAACATCAGGTCTGTCCTCAGTATAACAAGTCTCCACGTGGAAGCAAAAGTCTGATATGACTCAGGTAAAGCATCAAGAACAGTCTGCACAAGAGAATGATCAGGAATAATCTCACCTGCAGAAATCAACTGTTCCTTGAGATCTTTAATCTCAGCAAGAAAAACATTCATGTTATCATCTTCCTACATAATCTTCGATTCTATCTCTTTACGTAGGTAAGAGATTTTTACCTCGTTATACGACCTGCATACAAAACCAGCTAGAATATCCCAAGCCTGTTTTGCTATTTTAGCTGAACGAATATGTGGAGTGATGTTACGTTTGACTGAAAGTGCAATCAAGGCATGAGCCTACACATCTTTACCATCCCAATGAGCTTGTTCAGTAGTGGGTAAAATAGTAGCAACAGTAGAGCTGCTAGAACCTGCAACATCCTCAACAGATCCTACATCCACAGAACCTGGACGTACATCCATACCTTGCACAATGTTCCACACTCCTTTTGCAACCAAAACATGCTGCATCATGTATGCCCAAAGTGGGTAGTTGCTGTCTCCATCCAATTTGTCATCATCAGCAGAAAATGTTCCACACTTCTTTTGCAACCAAAACATGCTACATCATGTATGCCCAAAGTGGGTAGTTGCTATCTCCATCCAATTTGTCATCAGCAGACAACATGCAAAATACATCATTGCTGTTATCAGCCATGGCCATTGATGTTATCAGCCATGGCCACCACTGACTGAAACTGATGCAAAAACTACCTATAAATGAAGCAAAGACTGAACAGAAAACAACTCGTGCTATATAGCACGGTCCACAATAGAATACGTATGCCTGTTTTGCAGAAAATTGCACTGTCAAAATTTCTGCACAAAATGACAAAAACACATGTACAGAACTTGTAATGCAAAAACGGAGCCCGAAACGACCTCAAATGCAATTTCTGAGAATGCATAGCCCAACGGGTTGATTTGTAGAGTATAGGGACCTACAAGCGCTCGTGAAAGCTCACCTCAATCGGAGAATGTGAGTCGAAAGGTGCTAGCAGTGTAGCCCTGGGAGTCGATGCCTGCTCTGATACCAATTGTTGGAATTAGGGTTGCAGAAAAGCACACAAAGCTTGGAGAAGAAGAAGCAAGAATGCACACAACACACAGTGTATTAAATTGTGTCAATGTACAAAGATAAGTTAGCCCTAGAATGATGGGCGTATATACAAGCCGGGGAAAAAACCTCCTAAGGAGGGAAAAAGTGCCCCGACGGTCCTAAGTGTGTTCACACACATCACTACCTATATATATGGCAACACTCCCTTCCACCTAACTTATGGTGTGAATACGGTGATGCCAATAGAATTTTTAGTTCCAAGTTTGTGAATTGCAGTACAGGAAAGGCTTACTAAAAATGCACTAGCCAAAACATTGGTTGATTTGGAAAAACTTGATGAAACCAGGATAATTGCATCACATGGGCTTATGGTTGAGAAGTTCCAAAGAAAACGTTGGTTTGACCATAATCTAAAACACAAGGAACTAAAAATGGGACACCTCGTCCTCTTGTATGGTGTTGGGAGCACCAAGAAAAAGAAACTCAAGTACAGAGGGTTAGGGGCTTTCAGAGTGTCTGAGATCACCCCTCAAGGATCGGTCTGAATCGAACTATTGAGGGAGTAGAAATGGAAGGATACATTAATGGGAGCAAACTCAAAAAGTGTTACGAACCCCTTACCCAAGAAATGCTCACACAAGAGCATCTTCTGAAACAAAAGAAAGAGCTAGCCAAAGAAAACATATGACAAGCTCTAGAAGACACCAAGGCAAAGCAGAGACTCCAGGGAAAATTGCTACATGTGAACATGGCTTCACTCACCTTGCTTAATGAGGAAGACCTGGACATTGAGCCTACATGTCTCAATGTAAGTTTCTATAAAAGAGAGCCATACCAAAAGCATTGCATTGATTGATACGTGATCAAGTCATAATTTGATCTCCTATGAAACATGGGTGGCTCTAGGCAAACAAACCTCACCTCGAGACACCTAATGCACAAGTTCACAGTGTGCATTTTGTCAACCACAAAAACCATGGGATTTTTTAGTGTTAATATTTTTATCAAAAATAATCCCTTGGTTAAAAAGGTATTTGTCATGCCTGTAGGATCTATGGAGGAAGAGATGATTCTAGGGAGATCCTAGATATGTGCCAGTAATTGTCACATCCAATGGGACGAATGGGCAGCGCAAATCAATGATGGCAAAGACACAATCACTGTGCCATTATGGAGTCCACTCAATACTGAAAAATAGGCAATGACAAGTGACATGGAGCCACCCGTACCAACAAGAAAGGCAGAAGCCACAACAGACAAAGCGTCCACATCACAACCTCATCTCCATATCATAAAACCACAAGCAAAGCAACAAAAGTACCCAATATGTCAATAGTGGATTCCCAAAACCCAGCTTCAAGCCCAAGGGTACTATGATACAAACAAGACCTCATGGGAATCCAACCAAAAAAGCCAGGCTACAAGCAAGGGACCAGGAAGGCACCCCAAGGGAAAGAAGGCAATATTCCAAGCAAGACCGCAATCAACCTAGCATTCAACAGCCAGGCTACAAGCAAGGGACCAGGAAGGCACCCCAAGGGAAAGAAGGCAATATTCCAAGCAAGACCGCAATCAACCTAGCATTCAACAGCAATGGGTCCAAAAGGACTTACTAATAGTACAGGGCTACTATCAAGGTAGTAAAACAGTATGGTTACCAAAGATAAATCCTAAAACCAATGCTGTGAGCACCTTCAGGAGGACAACAGAAGAAACCAAGAACAAACAAAACCAATCCATTGCTAAACTAGGTGCTAAAGAACAACCAACATTGGTCTGGCAAAAGAAAGTGGTTCAATCAGGTAAACAAGGGAGTGCACCACCACCAATGTCATCCACTAGAGAGAAAGAGTTGACTAACATTGTGGACTAGGGTAAAGAAGACGTGCACTCACATGCACAAGAAAGAGAACATGTGCACCAGGATTTTGGTGGATACACTACTCTCAACTAGATGGAGGGAAAAATCCGAACTCTCACTTTGAACTGAAGCGGTTACAACAACAAATACCCCCAAGTTCCAAGGTACCCCACTGGTTTGTGTGGCCATAAAGGAGGAGGATCATAAGAGGCACCCATCGCCCCCAGTAAGTGGGTGTAAGGTGAAAGAGTATGCCTTTCCTACCGCCGTGAAACGTGTTCCTTTGTTTCACATGTACTAATCTCCTCCCCTGATGCATAATGTGTGGCCTGGAGTGTTTGAGCATATAGGTATCCATGGGGTATCAATTTACATGCGTAAGGGTTCATACGGTTTCACGCCGTGAACTAGTCTGGTATACTTCATGCTGTGAAACACTCAGAACCATTTCACGCCGTGAAACACTTCAACATAGTTCACGATGCAACTCTGGTACTTCACACCGTGAAATGGTCACAAGCCCTCCTCCTATCGCAAAATGACACGTGGCATTCCTAATTAAGCCGGGACCGACATCTCAGTCATAAATACTATTTCTTCCCTTTTTTGTGCTTTCTTTTTCTACCTACTTCGTTTCATCTAGCTACATCCACTCTTCATCAATTGCTTATGTGACCTTGTCTTTCTTTTGTTGCTATTTTCACAATGCATTACATGTAGAATTAATTCATCTCTTCCCAAATCAAATAGCTCCTAAACCCATGAAATAGTAGGATGCTATTTCATGAGGTTAACACCAAACCCTCGGGAGGAAATACTGCACCTAACAATTAGTTATGCATACCACATATATCATTAACCCTTATCCTCCACTAATAATCATGGCACACCAAACTTTGCACTTTCACGAGTTAACGCCTATTATTTCATGGTTTAAGCACTTCACGTGTTAAGCTTTTCATGTGTTGATAGCTTACGGCTTAAGCACTTCACGTGTTAAGCCCCTCATGAATTAGCGTCTACTATTTCACGGCTTAAGCACTTCATGAGTTAACAGTTCACGTGCTAAGAAACCCTTCACGTGCTGAGCCCTTCACAAATTAACAATTCACGGCTTAAGCACTTCACGTGTTAAGCCTTTCATGTGTTAACAGCTCACGGCTTTAGCACTTCACATGTTAAACCTCTCACGAATTAATGTCTGCTATTTCACGTGCTAAGCACTTCACGACCTACACTTTCACGTATTAAGGCTCATATCCACACACATCTATTATTGCTCACTCCATTAACTCTCTTTACATCAGCATCCAATACACACACATACCCCACTTCTCCACTCAAAAAAAGAAAAGAAAAGAAGGACTACGAGCTCCCACCAGTCATTACAACTGATGCTTTTTTCAATGTTCTAGATGGCTTCCTCTACTACATCAGACCCTGAGGTAGAAGAAAATCCAACAATAACTCAAGCCAGTACAACACGATCACCAATAGACAAAAGGAAGCGAGCACTCGGTAGCACTAAACTCAGATAGCTTGGGCCATATGCGCAATAGTTTTAGGGCTCTATAATCAACACAAATATACACACAACTCGTGGAAAGATTTTGCTCCAGTACCATAGTCCAAAATGTTTACAGATATTGTAGGATGTTGAAGTCAAAGACAAGCTGGAAAAGGTGGGCCTGGATGAATCGTGTCCTCCCCACACCATCAACACAAGCTTATGTGCGAAATACTTGAAGACATATGATAAATCCGCCAAGAGGAGTACAATAACAAAGGTAGATGGTACAATTGAGCACGTACTCTCATCACATAGGAACTACTAGACGATGCTCTATAGTTGTTGCCACCACCAATTCCTAAACATGTATACAGCTTGGAGCAAATGCCCATGGAAGATATGTTAAAGCGGGTTTCTTATAACTCCAATGGGGCGGAATATGATAACATCAAGAATGAGGTGGACGAAAAGGCTTGCAGAGCCATGTCTATTATCATGCAAGTTAAACATGTAGATAGGAACAATAGGGTTCCCTTAAACTGACTTGCCAAGGTTCATGAAGAAAAAGAAGAAGACTAGGCATGGTACATTCATCATCAAGAGATGGAGAATTATTTGAAGTCACACCAGTCCAAGGTGTGTAACCCTTACCTCGTCTCACAAGAGTGCTCAGCCATGCTGCTAACCTTCTAATTCTAGAAGGCACACAGGAAGTACAGGTACCCCAAGCTGCAGCACCCTTGGAACCATCTACAAACATTCCTGTCGAGCTGCAATAAGGACAAGCAGTCTTGAAAGAAACAAAAGAGCTGTTATAGGAATTGAATAAGGGTAAGAGGGCCAAAAAAGATAAAAAGATGAGGGGGATCCTCCAACAAGTTGGGAAAAAATCCCATCGCTTGGATGCAAAAGTGTCAGAAGAGATAGCATCATTGAAGCAAGCACTGGAACAGAAAGAACCACAAGGCACTGAAGGGATGGTAGCAAGCGCAACTCTTGCAATGCCTCTTCACCCACCTCCATCAAGCCCTATTCCAATGGCATTTCCAGCCCTCTATTATGTACACATTATATGTGCATATACTAGGAGGCTAACCCACATTAGGCTTGTGAGCATGGGAGCATGGAAACAAGCTCTAGTGGAGCATGGGTTAGGACTAACCTTAAGGGTTAAGATTAGGGTCAGGCATCCCCAAGGGTCACACATGGGAAATGGAAAGTCAAGAGTCACTTGAGGGCCCTCCTATATAATAGGGGCCATGGGCACACTTGAAGGGGATTCTCTTGGGTAGAGGATTGTATCTACATTCTTGCCATTTCACTATAGAGCTGAGTGCTGTTGTATTGGGTGGTATGGGACACTAAGGTTAAGGTATGTGGTACTCCATTATATTTCATGTGTGCATCCCTTGGGCTCGGGGGTGGTTGGGTGGTAGAGTTTATGCCTGATTTATGCATGTTAATTATCTAGAGAGATCTTAGGGTTTTAACAGTGGTATCAGAGCAATCTCTAGTTAATTGTTGTTGTTTCTACTTTCTTATTCTAATTTTTGGCATTTTTTTAAAAGTAAATTTTTATATTTACTAAATAAAATGTTATTTTATTGGTTTGTTTTGGTGATTTTGCACGTGGATCGTCGATATGGTGATTGAAATGCGTGTTACTACTACTCAATGGACGAATTGACGTTACGGGGGAATTTCGTGAGTTTAATGCTATTTTTTCCTATTTTTTATGTTTTAAAATAAGCATTAATGAAAATTTTTACCAAATTCCACATATTTTATTGTGGATATTGTTGGTAAGATGGATTCCCTAAATTTCTAAAAATTTTAAGAATTTTTTCCTAATTTTTTTAGCATTTTTATGGTTAAAAATGTATTTTTAATGCATTTTGCGAGTTTTCTGCGGGCATGTTTTCGATTTTCTGCCAATTTTTCTTGCTGAAAAGCAATGTGGGACAGTCAATTGATGCATGGGTTCTCTCCCGTGTGCGTAAAGTTCTTCTCTTCCTCAAAATCTGAATTTTTTTATCTTCCATTTCTCTCTCGTGCGTGGGAACGTATTTTAATAAGATAATTTAATTAAATATTAATCATAATTAAACACTAATTATGCAACCATAAATTATAATACCAAACTTGTAGTTGTAACTTAAAAGAAAAACAACATAGAATTCTCATAACATGCATGATAGGCACATTTAAGATTGTTGGAATTAGGGTTAGGGTTACAACAATGCACACACACAAGAGAGAGAAGCTTGAGAGCACACAACTCATTAGATTAAAATAATCAAATGTGTGCCAGCAGGTACAAAAGATAAGTACACACCCCAAAATGAGTAAAGAAGAGGGTGTACATACGCACGGGAAAAAAAATTACACACAAGAGGGATGTACACACCACCATTTAAAAAAATATTCCATAAATGTAATATGAGCAACATACTCATGTAATATGCTTAACAATGGTCCATAAATGTAATATGCTTAACAATGGTCCATAAATGTAATATGATCAACCATAAATCATAATACCAGACTTGTAGTTGTAACTCAAAAGAAAAACAACATAGAATTCTCATAACACGCCCGATAGGCACATTGAAGATTGTTGGAATTAGGGTTAGGGTCACAACAATGCACACACACAAGATAGAGAAGCTTGAGAGCACACAAACTCGCTAGATTAGAATAATCGAATGTGTGCCAGATAATGCTACAAATCCCCCTTGGAGTGATGATGTGAACATGTACAGGGTATGGTTGATCAATCTTGAAAAGGCAGTAAGCCCAAAGCTTTGAACTTTTCACGAGAAAGAGCCTTCGTGAATAAATCTACCATGTTGTCATGTGTAGGCACATAGACCAAACTGATCTCTACTGCAGAGAGTCTTTCCTTGACATAGTGGTAATGCACCTCAATGTGCTTAGTGTGAGCATGAAACACTAGGTTCCTCGCAACTGCTAATGCGCTCTGGCTACTGTCAGTGAAAATCAGTGCTAGACAACTGTCCAACACCCAAATCAACCATAAGACATCTGAGCCACACACACTCAAATGTAGATATAAAAGCTACCTTGTACTCAACTTGACAGCTGGAAGTGGCCACTGTAGACTGCTTCTTGCTAAGCCATGATATACATGAATCACCAAGGCAAAAGCAAAACCCACTAGTGAACACTCATGTGTCATAACATCCAACCCAATTTGAATCACTCAAAGCATGCAGCTGTGACTCACCCCCCTTTGGATAAAATAATCCAAAATATTGAGTGCCCTGTAAATAGCAGAAAACCTACTTAATAGGCTGCCAATGCTTCGTACTTGAGCTATGCATAAATCTGCTCAACTGTGAGACCGCATACTTATCTAGCCTCGTGTTGCACACATAAAGAAGGGATCCAACAGCCTGCTTATACAAACTGGCATCAAAAGAGTCTCCTACATCTTGAAGAATAAGTTGAGTACCTATGTCCATAGGTGTAGCCACATGTTTACAGTCTTCAAGATTAAACCTCTTCAATAGCTTCTGTATATATTTAGACTGCAGCATAACAATGCCATCATTGCGTTGCATAAATTGAATCCCCAAATAGTAATGCAAGGACCCCAAATCTGCCATCTCAAACGATGACTGTAAATCAGTCTTAAAGGCTAAAATCTGATCTATATCGAGTCTCGTGAGAAGCATGTCATCAACGTATAGAACGATGATAAAAAATGTGTCCTTACTCCTCTTCACACAGAGGGTACTCGCTGTTGGACTGTTGAAAAAATCATTTGCAACCAAGAATGCATGAATCTTCTCATACCATGTTATAGGAGCCATGTTATAGGAGCCTGCTTAAGGCCATAAAGAGCCTTTTTCAACTTGCATACTTTAGACTCTTCTCCTTTCACAACAAAACCAGGAGACTGCGATACATACACCTCCTCATGTAAATCACCATTTAAGAATGCAGTCTTAATGTCCAACTGATGTACATTCCACCCATGAAGCAATGAGACACCTAATGGTAGTCATACGAGATGTGGGTGCAAAGGTCTCATCATAATCAATGCCCTTTTCTTGAGCATACCCCTTTGCAACAAGTCTAGCCTTGTAGTGATCAATGCTACCATTTGCTTTGCGTTTTAACTTGTAAACCCACTTAGTACCAATGGCCTTCTTGCCATGAGGTAGATCTGTCAAATACTAGGTATCATTCTTGAGTATAGAGTTATACTCATCCTGCATAGCATGCATCCAATGATCATCATCATGTGCTTCCTCAAAGGAAACAAGTTCTTCCTCATTACATAAAGTAGAAATGAGAATAATCTACATGATGAGAACCTACATGAGTTCTGCTAGGTAAAGGAGGTGCCAACTTGCTATCCCTCAATGTCTGCAACAAGCACAAGCCATTTTGACATACGCCTAGATTCTTCTATGGCTGCTCTCTCCTCATCCACTACATCCTCAATAATTGCCTCATCAAAAGGCTGATTTTGCACTTGCAAAGACTGAATTTCAGCACTTGTGGTTGAGCATTCAGTTGCTTCACATATGGCTGCCCTCCATTAAACAAAGGTAGGAGTGAATCAAACATGTCCTGTGAGCATACATTCTGTTGTTTTTTGCACATGAAAGCATGGGCTAAATTGAGTTTTCGACAAAAACAACATCTCTACTTACCAAAATCCGCTTTGAGGCTAGATGGTAGAGTCTATATCCCTTGCTTTCTGAACTCTATCCCACAAATATGCATTTAATTACCTTATCATCAAGCTTACTGCGTTGTTGCTTAGGTACAAGAACATAAGCAAGACAACCAAAAATACGCAAATGAGCCACAGAAGGCTTCATGCCATGCCAAGCTTCATAAATAAGGAGTTTTAGACTGCAAGGCCTTGGTAGGGCATTTGTTTGACACATAGTTTGCACACATGATTGCCTCTAACCAAAAACCACGAGGTAAATCTTAGGCTTTCACCATACATCGTGCCATCTCCATGAGAGACCTATTCTTCCTCTCAGCCACACCATTTTGCTGAGATGTGTATGGCACTGTACATTGATGCCTTATGTCTTTTGCAGCCATATATGCATGAAATTCCTTGGACATATACTCCCCCCCTCCATATGAACGAAGGGTGCCAACTTTACATTCACATGCATTTTCAGCCATGGATACAAAGTTCCTAAAGCACATAAAAATCTCTGACTTCTACTTTGATGGATACACCCAACTATATCTGGAGTAATCAATAAAAGTGACGAAATAGAGATATCCCCCAATAGATGGTGTCCTCATAGGACCACATACATCACTATGTATAAGCTATAAGTTCTTAATAGCTCTCACAGATCCATCCTTTGGAAATGATGCCCGATGCATTTTACCAAGAATACACCCCTCACATACATGTCTAGCAGGGGTCTCAAGAGTTGGCAACTCAGACACCATATCATGCCTTTGAAGGCATAACAAACTACCATAATTCAGATGGCCAAATCGTGCATGCCATAATTCTGCATCACTCATAGCACAAGTCATAGTAGAGATTGAGCAAGCATTATGCTGCAGGCCATGAAAAATTGTACCTGAGACAATGATAGAATAACCATCATTTATATCATGAACTATACATCTGTCATCCACAAATTTTACCATTAAGCTTGACAAGGCTAAGGTTGAAACTGACAGCAAGTTCTTCTTAATGCCTGGCACATATAAAACTTTAGAAAGAGTAAATGTGCCCCTATTTGTAGCTTGAGCACAACTCTACCAACTCCTTTGACAGGATATAGGGAGCCATTTACACATGTGACGCTTCTTGCACTTGGGACAAATTTCAAAGGTGAGAACTAATTTTTTTGTGAAGTAATGTACTTACTAGCACCACTGTCAAAGTACCAAAGCATTCGATTCTACCACTGACATGCATACATCATGAACAAAAGGGTCATAACTGCAATGTACAGTCCATGCCCAATCATCTTGAGCAAAACTTGTAGATTCCTTCTTCTCTGCACTTGGTGCAGATGCATCAGCCACATCCATGCCCGATTCTTTATTTTTCTCCTTCTCTAGCCTTTTCTTGCACTCATTTATGTAGTGCCCTGGTTTCCTATGCAACAGTGACACTTGCCCTTCTTTTTAGGCTTATCACCCTCTTTCTCTCCATCCTTACTTGGAGGATTCTGATTTTGGCTTATAGTTGCCACACGAAGAAGCTTTACCTTTGCCTTTCTGACTGATCTATTTTGCCTAGACTGCTCTTCTTGCAAGAGTACTGAAACTAGCTCATCAAATGTAAGGGCATTTGGATTTTCCTTTATCATGAGTCTAAAGGTAGAGGAAAAACTAGTAATGCATTGAGAACTGTGGGCACCAATGTACTATCAGGATATAGCTCACCCACACTAGCGAGCTGCTCCTTAAAATCTTTGATTTTGGTCAAGAAGTTGTCCATTGAGTCTCCCTCATTCATGTACTCAGACTCCAATTATTTGCGCAGATATGCATCACGTGCTTCATTGTGCACCTGGTATAATGCAGCAAGTGCATCCCATGCCTGTTTTGAAGTCTTATATGACCGAATATGAGGAATAATGCTTCACTTCTTCACAGAAAGTGCAAGAAATGCATGTGCCTATACATCTCTTCCATCCCATCTCATTTGAGTAGTAATGGGAGGTACTGGTGGTGCATATGGAGAAGCCACATCTGTATCAGATTCTACTTCAGATATACCTGCAGCACTTGGTTGCACTGGTAGTTGTGAAACAGGACGAGTTTCACTACCACTGAGATCACATTCCAAAGGCCTTTAGCAACCAATACATGCCTCATTATATAGGACCACAATGGGTAGTTAGTCCCATCAAGTTTGTCCTCAGCAGACAACATGTTGAATACATCATTACTGCCAGCCATGACTGTCTACCAAATGCAAAATCTTTGAACACACTGCAAGTACTCAGTATTCACTGAATGTAACCCCGGATGGCCAACTGACTGAATCACTTGCAAAGTGTATGAAAAATAACATAGAGTAGAGAATAGAGTGTTACTGGCAAAAGTATGATGGTCGATGTTGTTGAAGACACTATAGATGCTGTTGTACACTAAATCTTTGCTATACTGCTGCATAGCCCAAACACCCAAAATTGAGCAGAATCAATCCAAAATGATGCCTCTCTAGAATGTCTGCAGAAACCTTGTGGTGCCCGAAACGTGCCCAAATCGCATCGCGGATCTCGAAAATTTTTGTATACTTCGTATACAGAACACTACAGTATATACCTTCTTCTCCTAAGAGGGTATATCAATCAGAGACAGAAAAACAGGGTCGAGAGGAGGGAGACAGACCACTAGATCAAGTGTCAAGGAAGCTAGCTCTAATACCAATTTTTGGAATTAGGGTTAGGGATGCAACAATGCACACACACAAGATAGAGAAGCTTGAGAGCACATAAAGTCACTAGATTAGAATAATCAAATGTGTGCCAGATACAAAAGATAAGTAGGTAAGATGACATGTGTTTCAATAAACATTGACAACACAACATATCAATGCTTAAATCAATGAAAATCTCAATCCAAAAATAACAATCCCATCTCATGAATCGAAACTAATAATGCTAAAAAGACATTGTCCACATGACTAACAATCCAAACTATTTGCTTATGCTAGGGCTTGGATGATTCTTTCTCTTGAGATTTCATGTGTCACCACTTTGAATCTCCTTCTTGAGACACTTATTATAAATTTCCTTGTGTTTTTTGACACACACACAAAAGTGCATCATAAGATCACATACACTTGCCATGTGTCCATATCTTGCAATTAAACACTATGTCATCCTTCTCATTAAAGGTTGCCAACAACCATTTGTAAAAAATGGGCACAAGATATGCATACAAGGTCACACACGTGTACTCTCCCATACACAGAAGACCACCACACACATACTCTTGCATGTACTCTTGAGACCACACATACAAGGTCCCATATACATACAATGACACACGTACTCTTGCACATGTACTCTTGAGACCACACATACAAGGTTCCATATACATACAATGACATACACTCCATAATGGTGGTGTGACCACAAACCACCCTTGGTTACACAAGAAACAAGAAACAATCCATTAATCAGAAAACAGACTACACAAGCTCTCTACTATGAATATTCCATGAAGGAATGCCACCCTCATCGTCGTGAAGTCATTTGGGGATCAATAATGTTGGTAGATCATCCCAAACAAACTTTGCGATGCACTTGCTTTGACAATCCCTTCAAGGTTAGGCCCTCCATGGCATGTGCATACAAAAATCATACTAGTTTCTTATTGATCTATCATGCCAACAAAACATAAGTTCATAAGAAGTAATGCTTTAAAGCCAAGGGAGAAAGGAGAGGATGTAAACATTAATAAATATTCGACACTTGGATTGACATACTTATTTGGCTCTTCAATTGAGTTTGCCATCCAAATGATGCATCCACAAATAGAGCATACAAAGTAAACGGTGCTCGAAGGTCTCCTACCATGGTACAACATGATGACAATATGAACTAATAATTCAAGATAGCACAAAATGGGATCCTCCACATGCAACACACTCACACTGCTCTCATCACCTATCGCACAAATGTAAACATATTATTTGTTTTAATTAATTATTACACCTTAATAATTAATCCCAATACAAAACATTGATAAGCACAAACACACACAGTCACCATTTGCACCTTGTGTAACCTTTAAATAAATTAATCAAACTAAAGTACTCCTTGTGCACTTATTTACCACTTGCACCTTGTGTAACCTTTAAATAGTTTGCTTGCACATTCGACTTAAGGGTTGGTTCTTGCACACGTATTACTCGAGCATATATTCTTTCTAAAATATTGAGCATCAAAAATATAATAAATTTCATACTTGTAAACAGTCCTCCCGTTTGAAAAGCAACTTCCCTTAGTTGTGTAAAAAATTTGATCTCCATAAGAGCCTTCCAATTTTGAAGAGCAGTTGTGTAAAAAAGAAATGTTCCATGAAGTATACTTAGGGTCCAATAATGAAGCATGGCTTAGAGGTTGATTAGGCAAGGCTCAGAAGCTCTATGAACATGGAATACTTCAAATATCCAATGATCGAGCATGGCTCATAACCTTATATGATCATGGAATCAAAATAATGCGTACGACACCTCAATTGGTACCCTTGTCAGTTTGTATGACACCCCAATTGTTGGTGATCCTCACACGAGTACAACACCTCATTTGGTACCCTCATACTCCACCTATACTCATTAGCAAATAAATATGTTTGGTGTTGACAAGTAATCAAACACAAAAACAGTAAAAATTTCTAGAAGTAACATAGAGATATTCCATCAAGAAACTCTACGTGTAGTAACTTCTAGTGTTCCATACCACTAGAAAATACTGCACATATATGTCTATCAGGAAGAAGGCTAGAGATATTTGTGCACCAAGATTTCTCACCTAAGATTAGTTCTCATGTCCCATACCATGGAGACTAACTTGTAGTGAAAATTTCATAAAGTAAAGTTCAAGATGGAAGGGCCAGTTCCCTCAAGAAGATCTACTCTGATGCATAAAATCTCTTCCCTTGAAACTAAGAAAATTAGAAGTAATATCATTTCACTAAATGTAGTCATTGTTGTTTACAAAACTTTAATAGAAGAAATGAAGTAATGAAAATCTATTCAATAAATGTTAAATTAAGCTTTGAAATGTGTCAGATTTCTTAAGAAAGTTAGCACAAAATACTCTATAGTTTCAATATGAAATAACAATGAATAGCATGTATTCTTTGGTGATCAATCGAAGGATTTATGTATAGATTATTGTTTATTCATATTTCAAACTCAATTGTTTAAAGTCATGATAGTTAATGATTCAATATGTATTTCCTTTTACATGTAGAGAATACATATTAGTCATTAAAATGTCATAACCGTTCTCAATTTTGAATTCTAGAGTCTAACCCTTTTGGTCTCAAATAAAATTTATAATCCAATTTTTGTAATATATATATATATATATATATATATATATATATATATATATATGTACATATGTGTGTGTGTGTGTGTATGTATGTATGTATGTATGTATATGTATATACATATATATTGGAAAGCAAATATCATGGAACTATTTAAAAATAATTATAAAGAGGAAGATGGAAAGTCCCTTGTCACTCGGTATGAATTTTCGAAGACGGTTGATGCCGTGATGACCCATGACTCTCTTGTCGATGAGGAATCTAACTGCATCGAGTTAATAATGCAATAAAATTGACTAATAAAGAATGATCAACAATGTTGATATTATCATGAAATGGCAGTTTGAAAAGAGTATTCGTCAAGACTTAGATAAAATAGACGTGCTTTAAAATGAAGCTTAACTTTAGATAGATCGAGAACGTAGTCAAACTGTAATAAATATTAATAATTGGTAAAAGAGTAATGTTTAACAAGATCATCTGATGTGAAACCAAAACAATATTAAATGAGTAGAACCTTGCCTTTAAAATTGAGCTAGTTAACCTCGGTTGATGTCGAATTATGATTCCAAATTAGTAAATTTAAACTTATAGTAATTAATTGGTTTGAAAATAGAGGTAGTACAAAATGTATAAAAAGTACATAAAATGCAATGAGAAGTCTTGTCTATGGCCAAGGATGCCATATGCCATACTCATACAGTCTAAAGACTAGTTTCGGTATATATAGGCTTATTATTAACTTCTAAGTTAAATTGGCCTTACCTTTCCTCTTCATAGCACAACTTGAAGTTTACCCAGTCATAATTATTAAAAAAATACATGCATAACCATGTTTCATCTTATTGTTACAAGAACTCTTTATTGGTTGATTTTTTTTTAATGCAAGTATCACAACACTTGGCCTTCAACTATCATCACCTCCTATCGATGGCATCGACTCATCTTTACAAACATATTCCCAAGAAGAAATCTACATCAAGAAGGGGGGTATGTTAAGCCTCATTGGACACCTCTCCAATGTTGCCTTCTATTGGCAACCGTCACCTTCGAATATGGCAGCTATTCAATAGACCAGCAACCATTAAGAGGATGGGCTATTTTAGAACATCCCAAAATGCATGAAAAAACTCCACTATAAGCCCATTCCATCCTGGGTTTACCCAAATTTTTGAGAGCATTGTCCAATTCTTCCTCAATAAAAGATGCATCCATAGTAGCTACCTCATGCGGAGTGACACTATAGGGTGAACATACTGCAAGAGTTCATGGCGTGCATAGAAAATTTCCTTAGAAAGGGGGGCTGAGGGGGCAACAAACATGTTTATAAAATAGTGATGACAAACATTAGCAAGATGAACTTAGGAGGATTATTATTTTGTCATATGATATGTAACCTTAGGGAAATCAAATGTGACTTTTGGGATCTTAGGAGAAGTTGGAATGTCTTTTGGTGTTGGATACAAATTGGCAGTTATGTTTGTGTGCAAGAGGGATGTAGACGGATGTAAGCAGAACTGTGTTTTTGGGCAATGAAGAAGTCAGCAAGTTTGTCAATTTGTCGGTTGATGTTTATGTTTTTGAAGCTTTGACAGTAATGTTTATCAATCTCATTAATGGAAGGTGTTCCTCTCTTTATAGTACTATGTACAATGTTGTTCATCTTTGTTTATCTTAGAGAGAATGTGGAAGTTAGAGTCTTTTTGTCAGATCAGAAGTCATGTTATTTGTCATCCTGTTCAATCTGCTAAGAAGTTACACTAGTTTACACTAGCGATCACAGTGCTTGTGATGGGTTGTCATGGTCGAATTCATTTTCTTCTGAGATTGATGAGTGCCAAAAGAGGTTATAAAGCAGTTGTTTGGGATGACGTTTGGAATTCTTTCAAAAGTTGTATGATTCCAACGGCTGTTCAGTTTCGACCTGGAGGATTTGGGAAGACCATCTCATCCTTATTTTACAAGATCAGTAGCAAGGCGGCAAAGTACATAGCAGGAGAAGGATGACCAAAATCAGGTATTGCAGGAAGGAGGTGAAGAAATTGGGATGCAAAGTGATAGTTCCGAGGAAGAATCGGAGTCGAATACAAAAGAATTCGACGAAACGGAGGAGTATGGTGGTGAACCATCAGAAAAAGATGTGTTAGAGGAAAATAAGCAGATAATTCCGCAATTCATAGGCGCAGTAGTATTATAGCAGGCATTATTGGCCAAGAGGAGATTCCAGTTTGATCCTTTAACAGTAGGGAGAAGAGCACTGTTGGAAGCACCTCGACCACCATCACCGGGGTCAGCATCATCATCATCATCAGCATCGACACAGGCAAGGAAATTATCCCCAAATACACTTCAAAACATGGTAGTAGCGACTAGAGCGGATTACGCGTCAAGTTTGGAACCTTTTCGGGAAAGTTTAAAAAAGACCCTGATTGCCACATAGCTCAATTTGAGACAAGATGGTAGGCTAGAGGATTTGACGGAGTATATGATGTGCAAGCTAAGATGCATCAATTTGAGGTAACATTGGAGGGCAAAGCCATGCAGTGGCTCAACAATTTTAATGCAGGACATTTTGCGGATTACAATGCATTGAGGAATGGATTTTTGAATTGGTTTCGGAAGGAGAAGACTCCGAATGAAGTGCTTTCCAAGCTTAGGGACATTAAGCAAAAGAGGATGTTTGTGGAAGATTATGCACAGAAGTTTAATCAGTATCTAAATAGGCTCACGAATGTGGAGAGACCTACGGATGAAATGCTGGTGGGATATTTCATGAATAGGTTGCACAAAGAGCTACGGAATGCAGTAGAGGAGGTGTGGATATTGCAGAGCCGGTTTGGATGCATTGGTGGACACTGCCACAAGGGCAGAAAAGAGATTTGGATTATCAAATCCAAGTTCAGCACGGAAGAGCTCCAAGGATAAGAAGAAGAAAAATTCGAACGAGAAGAAGAAGAAGAAGTCAAAAGATGATAGCACTGATGAGGATTCAAAGGAGGAGTCAGACACAGATTCAGACAGTTCGGATTCAGAAGAGGATTCAGAATCGGATAGTGAGGATGATTCAAACACTGATTCAGGTTCAGATGAAGATGGGAACAGAAAGAAGAAACACAAAAAGAAATCTAGTAAGAAGTCTAAGAAGAAGGTGAAGGATAGTTCGGTTGAAAAGATGGTAGAAAAGAAATTGAAGGAACTAGGAGGAGTCAAGAAGGAGTCAAGCAGTAAGACAACTCACTGTGACATCTGTAAGGATGGCCAAAAAACAAAAGACTATTAGTATAATCCAAAATTTAGGGGAGTAATCCCTGAAAGGATACAGCAGAAGATTCAGAAGAACATGGCGCAAGCCAATGGAGTTTTTCTGGAAGCTTCAGGACAACAGAGATCATTTAACAACCAAGGATGGCAAAGGCAGCAGCAGCCATATTCAAACTGGAGACCACCATTCAACTCTGGAAGACCACCATTCAGAGGAAATTTCAATCAAGGAAAGTCGACCAAGATTTGGCGGATGGTAAAATTTCAGACCATCATGGGGAGGAAATTGGGGTCAGCACAACAGAGTCGACCACAACAACAGAATTGGCAACAGCCACCTAATTGGAATCAACAAACAATCAGCAAGGGTGGAATCAGCAGGGTCCTAGTGAGCAGTTACCTCAGTTACGTGCACCACCTTCGCAAACAAGGAGAAAAGGATAAAGCACCACAAAGTAATTTGATAGAAGTAGAGATTCCTCAGGATCATGGGACAAATCAGGTATCAGTGGATTGTTCTCCTGAATGTGATTGTTCTCAATGTCAGCTAGAGGATCCGAAAGTGATGGTTGTTACACGTGCTAAAGCAAAATTAAAACCACCTTTGGATTGGGAAGAGCAGAAGGATGTTCGTGTGATGAGGCAGCAGAAGAGATTCTGAAAGCACAAAAAGAAGATCCGATTTCGAAGGGAAAGGCAAAGTTACTGAAGAAGGTGGAGAGTAATGGGGAAAAGTCAGAAGCATTGTTTCAAGAATTGCTAAATACCCCAATGCATTTCACATTGGATCAATTGCTTTCGTTGGTTCCAATATTCAGAGAACAATTTTATTCGGCGCCGCGAGGAAGTCAAAAGTTCCAGAAATTTTGAATGAATTGGAGCAAAGTGTGAGGAGTTATCAGATCAATCCTGATGATGTGAATTTTATTGTTTCAACTGTTCAACTAGAATTTGATGATCGAATGTTTTCGGATGTTTTGCTAGATGGCGGTTCTAGAGTGAATATTTTGTCAGAAACTGAATTTTTGAAGTTGAAAAATGCAAAGTTAGAACCAACACCATTTCAAGTGAGGATGGCGGATCAGCGAAGGGTTCAACCAATTGGAATGCTTAGACGCCAATCTCTCCAAAGTGCACGGATTGCAGTTTCAAGCAAATTTTATTGTCTTAAAGATGCAAGATGTAGGGAATGCCTATACAATGTTGTTGGGAAGGCCATAGTTAAAACAGCAAAGCTCAAGCAGGATTGGAGATTCGGTAAGATTTCTGATGGGTTCTAGGAAGAAGTTGTCGATGTCATTGAAGCCGATGATGGCTCAGACAATCAATTTGGCAGAAGAAGTCGAGGATGATGAAGAGGCCTGTTTCTTGGCGGCTAATTCGACTGTAGTTCTTGTATTTGAAGTAGATGTGGAACGGATTATTGATCGATATGCCTTGCAGGAGGAATCAAAGACGGTGTCTAGTTAACCTGTGGAGAACGGTTCAGCACAAGATCAGATGCAAAAGTCAGATAAGGGTGTCCAAGATAACCTGAAGGAGGGTACGGATTGTTTAGATGGAGATGTTGCACCAAAGGAGGCAATCAATCAAGCAGAGTTTTTGTATCACAAGTTGATGGATAAGGTTTCAAGAGTCAAAGAATCTGCAGGATCTAAATCTGGGATCAGAAAGTAGTCAAAGTCAGAGTCCATCTGGATGAGGAATTCAAGGAGGATTTGAAGGAATTGTTACAGGAATTCATTGATGTGTTTGCTTGGGATTATTCTAATTTGAAGGGTATGGATCCTGAAGTGTATAAGCATCAGATCAATATGAAAGAGGATGTAGTTCCAGTGATTTAGTAGAGGTATCGGATGAATCCAAATTATGCCAAACAAGTCAAGGAGGAGTTGGATAAGTGTCTGCAAGTTGGTTTCATAAGGCCAGTGGATTAGGCGAAGTGGTTGTCACCAATTGTAGTAGTGCCTAAGAAATCAGGAAAAATCCAAATTATGCCAAACAAGTCAAGGAGGAGTTGGATAAGTGTCTGCAAGTTGGTTTCATATGGATCAGGCGAAGTGGTTGTCACCAATTGTAGTAGTGCCTAAGAAATCAGGAAAAATCCGTGTGTGTGTGTGGATTATAGAAAATTGAATGCAGCAACCATTGCAGATCCATTCCCATTGCCATTTATTGATTCAATTCTGGATGATGTAGCAGGACATAAGATGTATAGCTTTCTTGACGGGTTTTCAGGGTATAATCAGATCCGGATGGCTGAAGAGGATATAGCAAAGACTGCATTTATAATCAGATCCGGATGGCTGAAGAAGATATAGCAAAGACTGCATTTATTACTGAATGAAGAGCATTTGCTTATACAGTTATTATGAGTTTTGGTCTCTCAAGAATGGACCACCTTCATTTTCAAAAGCAGCTTTCAAAACTTTTGAGCCATATCTGATAGAGTTTATGCGGATCTTTATGGATGATTTTTCAGTGTTCGGAAAGAAAGTTAAGCATTTGGAGTATCTCAGGAAGTGTTTTGAAAGATGCAGAATGTTTAGAATAGCCCTAAATCCACACAAGTGTGCTATTGCAGTTCAAAGAGGGAAATTGTTGGGGCATATCATCTCAGAAGAAGGTATGTTGATTGATGCTGATAAGATCAATGCAATTCAAAAAGCAACAGCACCTGACAACTTGAAGGCAGTTTCAAGAGGTTTATGGGTTAGATTAAATGGCATAATCGATATTTGAGGTATTTGGCGGATGTTAGTGCTCCATTGAGTCATTTGACAAAGAAAGATGTGGAATTTGTATGGGGTGAGGCTCAGGAAAAAGCATTCCAGATCATGAAGAAGATGTTGGTAGTATCTCCTATTCTCCAACCACTAGATTGGGAGTTACCTTTTCATGTATTTGTAGATGCATCGGATATGGCTGTTGGAGTGGTTTTGATGCAGGAGAAGATCCGGGGATGGTTCCAACCACTCTATTATGCCAGCAGGATGTTGAAGCCAACAGAGAAGAGCTACACCGTTTTACAGAACAAGAAGCTTTAGGGATGATTTTTGCATTGGAAAAGTTTAGGCATTATCTGTTGGGGAACAAAGTAGTCTTTCATGTTGACCATCAGGCGCTAATATTCTTGGTGAAGAAGCCAAAGCTGGAAGGAAGACTTGCCAGGTGGATGCTTTTGCTGCAGGAATTCGATTATATAGTGTTGCATACTCTCGGAAATAAGCACGCGGTGGCGGATTATCTCAGTAGGCTGGAGAATTCACAAGAGACACCAAGAGTGTCAGATCAGTTGTTGCCAGATGCGCAATTGTTTCGGGTGGAAGGTCAGTCCTTTGACAATTGGTATGACCAAATGTTGCAGTTTTTGACAGATGGAGTGTTACCTTCTAATATGACAACGGATCAAATGAAGAAATTTTCCTTGAGGAGTAGGCCATTTCTGATTATTGCTGGATCATTATATAGAAGAGGAGTAGATCAGGTTATTCGTCCGCCGCCCCACAGATGTGTTCCAAATGAAGAACAAAAGGTGGTCTTGCAAGGGGCACATTGCGGAATGGCTGGAGGACATTTTTCAGGAGAAATTACAGGGCGGAAGATTATGCAAGCAGGTCTATGGTGGCCATTGTTGTTAAGAGACGCACACAAGTTTGCCAGAGAATGTATTCAATGTCAAAAAATTGGTCAACCAGCTCAGATGGATCGGATGCAGGATCACCCAGTATTACCACTTGAACCATTTCAGAAATGGGGTTTGGATTTTGTTGGACCAATAAAGCCAAAGGCCAGGAGGACAACAGCAAGATATATTTTGGTTTCAAACAGATTATGCTACAAAGTGGGTAGAAGCAGTACCTTTGAGAGGGACAATAAAGCAGCAAGTGTGGCCAGGTTCCTCTATAAGAACATCATGACTAGATTTGGATGCCCAATTGAATTGGTGTCAGATCAGGGTGTTCATTTTCTGAATTCAACCATTGAGGAGTTGACATCCAAGCACATGATCCTCCACAAGAAATCTACCCCATATCATCCAACAAGCAAATGGACAGGCTGAAAGCACGAATAAGGTGTTGGTGAGGATTTTGAAAAAGATTGTTTTAGCTAACAGATCAAACTGGGATGATAAGTTAGATTCAGCATTGTGGTCATTCAGAACAGTATACAAAGTGGCAACAGGTACGACACCTTTCAAGTTGGTCTATAGAATTGAAGCAGCTGTTCCGATGGAATATGTGATACCTATTTTGAGGCTAGCTGTTCAGCATAGATTGAGCCCAGAAGATTTAGTTTTGCATCGCTAAAGAGAGTTGCTGAAATTAGAGGAGGATAGGATTTACATTGCATATGTAGCAGAAATTGGTCAGCACAGAAGACATGCATGGATGGCAAGGCAGGTGAAGTTCAAGCTCTTTCAGAAAGGCGATTGGGTAATGTTGTATAATTAAAAGTTGGGGCCACACCCATGCAAACTGAAGCTTAGGTATTTTGGGCCATATCAGATAGTGGAAGAATTGGGCCGCCAAGGAACATTCTGATTGAGGGATGTGTTTGGAACTCCGATTGAGAAGCCAGTTTAATGGGTTCAGATTGAAGAAGTTCTTTGGGAGAATTCCTGAGATTCCTGAATGGATGATAAACAAAGCTGAGGACATTTCAGTTAAGTATGTGGGTGTTAATTTTGAGGAGGAAGATAAATCCGTTTTGGAGTTTGAAGAATGTCGTTCAGACGCGGATTGTGGATTATTGGGAGTTGAAAGCGGAATCGGAATACCATGTTGTCAGTCTAGCATGTCACGTGCAGGGTTTTTGCAAGAGGAATTGTCAAATAGGGAGTCAAGGCAACGGAATTGCAAATATTCGAAAGGACAGCACTCATGATGAGGCCATCCCATTGCCACGTGTGAGAGATTTTCGATGGTGTGCGTTTTTTGAGAAATTTCAGTCTGCATGATGCGGTGCGCTGAACGAAGCAAAAGGAAATGATATAAGTGCATGGGCGTGGTGTGACCATCCATCTCAAATCAGCTCGTGTGCAGGGCAATTATGTTTTCAGAAAGTCTGAGGCGGAAGCAGCTTGCGCTCACACAGGAGCACACAAGTGAGTCAATGACTGAAACAAGGTCGATGAAGACTGCCATGAAGGAGCTATTGCGACCGAGAAGGGAAAGTGTCCAAATCATTGAGGAGAGTGAGGAAGCAGATTCAGGATGAGAAGATAACCCGGAGAGTGAGGAAGCAGATTCAGGAGGAGAAGATAACCCAGAGAGTGAGGAAGGGAAAGTGTCTAAATCATTGAGGAGAGCAAGGAAGCAGATTTAGGAGGAGAAGATAACCCGGAGGAGATCGATGTCGATGTGCAAGACAAAGAAACCGAGGTATGGCTCAAGCGAATTGGCTTGTATGAGTTTGCATGCTTACCATGGGCTGCATGGGAAAAGAACGAGTTCGCGAAGAAGCAGCTGTGTCATCTGAGGGAGAACGCAGGATACATCACAGATGACAAGGAGGTGACGCCGAAGCTTGTGGCAGAAGTTTTTTGGGTGCCGTTTATCTAAACATAGAAGTTGAAGAAAATCTCTGATGCTCTGATGCGGGCCGAGTTTGGACCCCCGGAGGGTACAAGGTCATACTATATGGTGAGGAATACAAACAAGCTGAGGAGTACCCATCTATTTTCGTACTTAGACAAGGTATGCATTCTAGCTAAGACAGCCTATATGTCAAAGGAGGCCTTTGCACCCCTCTACAATGCAGAGAGAGGGATGAAGATGGATTGGGCCACTTTCATCTATGAAAGGATGCAGTTAGGGGAAGCACGTGATAAATGCAGGTTACCTTCAGAGGGAAAGTTAGCACCCTACTTGGTGGCAATCTTCGGATATGCGTTGCAGGTGCCCACTCTTTCACCGATGTCCCCATCAGGGTTTAGCAGAAGCGCGGAGCAGATGACGGTGGGGGAAGCGAAAAAGAGAAAGCTAGAGTGGGAGCCATTGGCATCGGACAAGGGGAAGTCTATTGTGCAGATTAACTTGAAGGGCCCGAAGTTAAGTCCTCCACAAAAGCAGAAAGAAGGGGATAAGTTCAGTTTCTTTCCCCAATTGCCAAGTGTTTCAAAGCCGGATGCAAAGAGACAAGGACAATTACAGTATTCCCTAAGAGGTTTGGGGAAGTGTCGGGGGAGTAGACCCCAGTGACGGCATTGCAGAAGTTAACACCATTCGTCATAAGTGCGAGTTTGAGTTTACCGGGATTTTTTTATTCAGGATGCAATTCAAAGCCTATCTGATTTGAATCGGTTCATCAAGAACTAGGAGGCTATGCTCTTAACATTTGCCACTAATCTTATGATAGGTAAATTTATTAGGAGTGAGTAGAGGAGTTTAGGATGCTTGCCACAATGACCATGATCTTGATTACCTCATGGCCATTTTGTGGCCATGATCTTAATTTCCTGAAATGTTAGGGAATAATCATGCCTCCACGAAAGAGACAACAAGCAAAAAAACATAGGGAGTTTGGGTCTCTTACAGTAAGATTTTACATTCAATTGTTGCAGCTTTGATTTCTTAATATTTCCGTGTGAACTAATGATTTAGAATTCAGCCAACAAGCAAGGAGAAAGGAGTGTGTGCATCTAGTCCTACAGCAGATGAGAGTGGCGGCGATGATTTCTCTCCTATCCAGGTTCTTGTTTGTATGCTTTTTCTAGGGAATATTTTATGTTGCTTTTATTGAGTTTGCCAGTTTCTAAGTTCTATGTTTCAAATGTTGTTTGTTTTGTGTTTGATTAATATTTTCCTAGGTTTCTAAAAGAAGACATAAAGAACAAGTATTGTCTCAACCCGCTAGCAGCACTATGCAGTCCATGTGTAGTGAAAAAGAAGAGCAAGGGAAAAATGAGGTGGTGGAAATTATGAAAGGTGGAGATGTATTGGCTAAATGCAGGGTTTTAGATGTTTCAAGGTGCCCACCCATTCCCCTTTGTAGGATGTTTCCATACCCTAGGGTTCGGGGTTTGAGAAGCGACACTTCGCTACTCAAAATAGCCTTAGAGGGTGAAACTTACTGTCCAGAGAAGGGTATTTTCATTGTCTCTGTTGTCTCCCCTTGTGGTGTTGCAATTCCGGTGACAAGTGAGATGAGGGCTTCATGGGATGCCCACTGGCAGGCTATAGATAAAGAGTTTGAGAATGAGTTGAGAACCAAGAAGGGGTTGTCTTTTCTTTCCAATAAAATGTTCTATGTGTGGGAGGGGAACCATCGCACAGTGGCTTGGATGGAGCTCATTACAGAGAAATATGGCATTTGAGGGTCTTTAGCACTGTTGTTTGAGGCCATTTCACTATATCTTGTACTTTGGCTGGGTCTACGGAGATTCCATCTTTTAAGAAAATGAATCCCATATATATATATATATATATATATATATATATATATATATATATATATATATATATATATATATATATATATATATATATGTATATTCACTTTTGTCTATAAAGAAGGTACGCATTCTTTTTGGTGCTCTCTTAGGATTTTGCTCGGAAATTGGATACTGAGCAAGTTGATGTGTTGGAGAGAGAAGTGCAGAAGCTGCAAGACAAGTTGGAAGAAGCGATGGAGGAGAAGAAAAGCTTGCAGGAGGAAGTGGAGCGTGTAGTAGGAGCTGTGATGCAGGCCAAATATGTAGAGCTTTTAAGCGTTGCACAAGATTTTGGAGTGTGGGCGGATGCCTAAAAGCACCCACAGAGTCTCAATTTCAGGAAATGGAGGAGAGGATCACATAGTTGATCACAGACAATAACTTTTTGCTGAATTGATTGGCGCCCTTTTTGGAGATGGAAAAGGCAGCCTTAGATGGAGGCAGTTACTGGAGTCCTGGTTGCGGAAGTGAATGCGGATCTATTGAAGAAAGAGGTCTGACTACACTCAAGAGTTATGGAGGCTGGCGACTACCATTTTTCAGGAGCATCTGTCTCAGTGCCAATAGATAAGTTCAAGTCTTGGTTCGAAGCAGCAGGTGAGGAAGTGCTAAGGAAAGAGAATTGAGAGCTGAGGAGTACTGTCATGGAGTTGAAGAAGCAACTGGAGGTAGAACGGAGTGCAGCAATGGACCAGATGGCAATATTACAGGATGAGACACCTAATAAACAAGATGATACTGCAAAAGGCAAGCAAGGTGAGTCTTTGGTGAAAACTGTTGTTTTAAATGTTCAAGATGATGCGGAGCCGGATGCAGCAAAAGGCAAGGAAGCGGAAGTTGGATTGGGTGCAGTGGACAAAAGTGTTGGCAAACCCGTGGATAAGGCAGAAGGTTTTGCAGATCAAGGGATTGTGAGTCCGAAGTCAGCCTCTTGCTCAAGCCACCAGGCTGTGCCAGGTGTTTAGGGGATGAACTTAGGAGGATTATTATTTTGTCATATGATATGTAACCTTAGGGAAATCAAATGTGACTTTTGGGATCTTAGGAGAAGTTGGAATGTCTTTTGGGATCTTAGGAGAAGTTGGAATGTCTTTTGGCGTTGGATACAAATCGGCAGTTATGTTTGTGCGCAAGAAGGATGGAGATGGATGTAAGTAGAATTGTGTTTTTGGGCAATGAAGAAGTCAGCAAGTTTGTCAATTTGTTGGTTGATGTTTATGTTTTTGAAGCTTTGACAGTAATGTTTATTAGTCTCATTAATGGAAGGTGTTCCTCTCTTTATAGTACTCTGCACAATGTTGTTCATCTTTGTTTATCTTAGAGAGAATGTGGAAGTTAGAGTCTTTTTGTCAGATCAGAAGTCAGGTTATTTGTCATCCTGTTCAATCTGCTAGGAAGTTACACTAGTTTACACAAGTTATGCTTTGTTACATGTTCAAGTTCCATCAGATAGTTTCACCCTTGCAATAGAGTGCTTTTGTTTGGCTATGTGTAGACTTTAAAAAAATGATTTAATAGAATAACCTTTGTCAAGAAGCAGCTTTTTAAGAGCTCGAGTTTGCCACTTGTTTAACTTGTGAGCATCATTTTGGTCAAGACAATGTTTGGCCTGTGCCATATTTCGACGCTCATCATTTGTCAAAGGTCGCCAATCAGCTAATTCTTGTAGAGCTGATTTTGCATGAGCCACTTGCATCTTAGTTTCCCTCATATACCATTTACCATAATCTTGAATAACAGCCTACATGCACATCATTTGTATAAAGTGAGCACTCGATATATAACTGTTATTTAGCATCAGCAATCTTTTGTCATGCAAAACATGGTCATAAATCGACATATCAAAATATAACCCAAGCTGTATATACAGGCACATGATCCAAAAGTCTCAATGTATGATCAATCCACATTTTGCAGGTATATGCATCATATTGGGCAACATATAGAAAATACCATTTGTCCAAACGTGCCTAGTGGTCTATAAGTGCATTATGATGAAAAGTAAAGGCCAGATGCTGAGGCATGAGCTGTGTTCACAAATCACATGCATCTAAAAGAGTTAGAGTTTGATTCCACATTTGTTTCTCAATGCGTGTCATATGAGAACAATGAGACGAATTATAAGCATAAATAGGGATTTTAACAATTTATATATATGCATGCACGTGCACAAGCGTGCACACACACACACACACACACACACACACACACACACACACACACAAGTAGACAAAAGATTTCCAACCAGCCTACTTATTTGGGGCAACCAAATAAATACACTTTCCTTCCTTATTTAAGGTTGAAATGTTGCTCTAATTTGTCCTTCATGTGCTAGTTATGTTCCCCTTATGTACACACACATGCTTTTCATGATTCTCAACATCATCCAAAGAAAATTCATAGATTGTAAGGTGCCAAAAACAAGCATAAGAAAAATGGCTAGAAGACCTCACATCTTCTTAGTAGGCGGGAATTGGGTCTTCTATTTACCCTGATTTGTGAGCCCTACATATGAAAATGATATTTTTTTTGGGTATTGAGAGGGATATTTTATATATATATGAAAATGGTGTTTAATCATCATGATAATTGTGCAACTGGTAGACAAGTGTGCCAAAATGGGCACAATTGGGAAATTGCTCACAATCTTAGTGCCAGATATCTAGGTATCGGACTGTGGGAAAATGGTCGTCCGCCCTGGCAGCCCCGTGCCAGGTGGCACCCAAAAAGGGGAATGAAAAGTTGAATTATAGTTGATTATTATTATTATTCTTATTATAGTTATTGTTATAAACGCAGCTGCAGCATTCTCGCAGATGATCGTCTTTTAATTAACAGCATACAAATCATACAATACGGTGAGAGGACGCCATGGCCGCAGACAACACCAAGCTCAAAGACGCCGACCAACTCATCAAGAAAGCAAACAAGCTGTGAGTGCCGTTGAGCTGTTATCGATCATCAATATATCGATCTTTCCATCCATAGTCTATATGGTCACAAGCACCCCAGTCTGGCAATAGCTGCAATTTTGCGCATAAGGAAAGAATGTGTGTGTGTGTGTGTGTGTGTGTGTGGTGTGTGTGTATGTGTGTATACATTCAGAGGATTTATCACTGATTCGCTTCAAATCTGGAAGATTATAATGCCAAATAATCCTTTCAGCAGAAATGGATAAAACGGACTGCTATCACATGAAAGCGGTCGCCTTGTGTTCTAGCCCTCAGCCAGTCAAATGCACCATCAACCGCCAAGGACGGGAGTCATCAGAGGCAGGATCCAGGCCGTCCAGTCGGCAGGCCAATTTTTTTAATGAAATCAAAATCCTGGGCACCTGCACGCGTCGCCATCGAATTCATTAATTAATCTGCTGCAGTCGCCTGTTGTAATCTCAGACAGAATCTGAGATGTCAAAATCTGGTCTATCTGTCTGTCTCCATCTTATTGGGAATAGATTCTGCAGAGGCTGATGTGGCCTATAATGGTTGCTTCTTCTCTGACTCCCAGTTTTCCCTGGAGGAAAGGGGCTCCTGGCTGTTGCGGGTCGCTCCTCCTCCAGGGAAAGGATCTCCTACTCCTTCCATGCATTGTGCAACAGTGCTGACATGGTGACTATAGAAGAATTATTCCGGGAGGCTGATGTGTCATGCTCCTAACGTCCATGATGTTAGCATATATCATCTCCTGTTGGTGGCTATTCTGGTGTCTATGGGGGCCCTTTCCATGCTCAGGCACCCCCCATATTTTCCCCCATACTTTCCCTATTTTTATGGGCCTTTGATGTGGGTTGCCCACCCTATTTTATGGCATTTATGCCTATTTTTCAGATCGTGTAGCATCTAGGAGGCAGTCGGCCAGCTAATATGGGGTGTATATATATGCTGCCCTTATCATCATTGCTTTTGGTCATTTGGTGAGCACCTTCAGCCCTCTGCCTACGGAGTCCACTTGCCTACAGGCTGGTTGTATCCATCTTTTCTCAAGGATTAGTGCATCAGCGTTTTGCTGTTTTCTCTCATCTCTCTCTTGGAGCTTCAGCATTTTTGTCATTCATCTACATCTTTCCGCTGCCCTCTAACACATGATGTTGCAGAATGGGTGTGAAGGCATCCATTCACCAGTTGGGCTCCTTGCTGCTCCAACCTTCTGAATGGGCACCACTCCACTCCATTAACGGTTAGCCAGAAGAAAAGTTTAATCTTTTGGCTTCAACTGGTCCTAGGAAAAATTCTGTATGGCTTTAGTGAGATGCTGATTCTTTCGATGAGGATTGGAAGAACAAAGCTGAATTTGTCCGCCAAGCCTTACTGTGTAGTAAACAAAGGGGATGATCTTTAAGGTCCTGGGAGCATCAAAGCATTGGATCGCACTGTGGATCGTTAATAGCGCAACCACATGGGTGATGTTAAGGTGTTCTTTAAACAACTGAAAGAAATGCATCACGGTTGCTTATGCATAAAGATATGAATATCAAAGCAGACACTCTCTTATGGAGCAAGGCGGTAAAAACTTAGCATGGTGGTATCGTTTGTAGGTTCGAGTATTAAGGTGGCCATATGTGATGCACCTGTACAGGATTAGCAGGGCTTGGACCAGTTTTGGGCTGCACTTGGGTGCTCGACAGCAGCGGCTGAGTGCTAGACAGGCGGGGACGGTCGATGGACAGGTCTGGGCAGATCAGGGAGTGTTTGGACAGGTTGGTCAAATGGGGCTTGTCAGTAACAGGGTCAGGCAGCAGGCCGATCAGCTGACCAGCAAATCAAGGGAAAAAGTGCCTAGTTGCAAATCCTCCCCCCCCCCCCCCCTTTTCCCCCCCAAAAAAAAAACTCTTCTCCCCTGCCTGCTGTCCTCACTTCCTTCATCAATCTTCCTGCCTTCTTCATCCGTAGTCAAGCAGTTTGTGGGAACTCGTAAATGTGTGTTTGAAGGTGGATAGCAGCAGAGTCAGCCAGTGTTTGGAAAAAGCATTGAGTTTTCATCAACTTGGGCCCTTTTTTTCATTCCACTTAGAACCCTCATCAATTTGCAAATTCCAAGGCTTGTTGCTGTTGTTGTTGATGAATGCGGTTATGTTGCCAAACAAACCGCTGATGTTCTGCTTGGGGCAAAACAATCACATGATTGTGGTATATGATGCGAGTGCTTCATAGGACCCATGAGCACTTGTTGTGTGATCCATGTGTTGCTCAGATTGGTGTGCCAGCTTGGTTTGAGAATCTATGTTGCCCAAGCCAGGCTGATTTCACCTCTTGAAATTGAAAGATCAAGATGTGTAATACTAGTCTGATACATCTTGGTCAAAATTCCCTTCAAAGCTGCCATGGGAGGTGATGGTGACGTTGTGTAGGCCTTCATTGAGGTGGGGTTTCCTATCGGATAACAGAAGATTGAGATGTGCTGGTAACCTAGATGTGGCTAGATAGGGTGTAGGAGCAAATGTCTCATCAAAGTCTTCACCTGCCTTTTGAGCATATCCTCGAGCAACAAGACAGGCTTTGTACTTGTCCAAAGTACCATCTGCATGAAACTTGACTTTGAAAATCCATTTCACACCAATCACACGATGATGTAAAGCCCGTGGCACCAAAGACCAAGTGTGATTCCTCTCAATAGAGGACATCTCTGCTTCCATGGCTTGCCGCCATTGCGGCTGTGAAAGAGCCTCCTCTGGACTCTCAGGCTCATCGATATCCTGGAGAGAACTCATGAGAGCATAATTCATTGTGTGGTGAGATGTGGACAGTGAGATCTGCTTATGGATAATATGGAGCGTGCATCAGTTAGACTAGAATCTCTAAAGAGTTGTTGAACCCACCGAGGTAGGCCAGCCTTCCTCTCAAAGCGTGAAGAAGAAGAAGATCTAGCTGAATTAGAGGACTCATTCGATGCTGCTGGGAGAGGTGATGAAATAAGCACTGGGGGGGGTAATCTTGGAGTCAAAGCAAGACTCGTAGAGGGACTGGGAGTTGCAGAAGTTGGTGCAACAGGAAGTGGTGGCTGTAAAGGAGCAGCTAGCACTAGAGTTGTAGCAGGAGGAGGAGGAGGAGGAGGAGGAGGAGAAGTTGGATGTGGAAGAGGTATATGATCACTAACATCTGCCAGAAAATTTGTAGATGCATCAGGTGGAGAGGAGTCGATGCCAAACAAGCTCTCATCAAACCGAGCATCTCGGGAAATGATGTTTCATCAACCTCTAGATCCCAGAAGCTATACCCTTTAGATCTCAGACTGTAGCCTATGAAGATCATCCTCTTTGACTTCGGTGCGAGTGTGGTCCTCTTCTGATCTCTGGGACATGCACATAAGCAATACAATTGAAAACACATAGATGAGAAACAGAAGACTTGTGTCCTGTAAAAGCCTCCTTTGGAGTCATCCTCTCAACTGCTTTTGTGAGAGAGCGGTTAATGAGATAAACTGAGGTAGCCATAGCTTCACCCCATAAAGCAGGAGGGAGACCACCGTGATGCAACAAAGAACGAGCCATCTCTTTTATGGTCCGGTTCTTTCTTTCCAGAACTCCATTCTGTTGAGGAGTGTAAGGAGGTGAATTCCCTTTGACGCAAGGAATTATCAAACGGTATAAACTCGCCACCATTATCGATTCGGAGAAAAGAAACTGTACTCCTAGACTGATTTTCCACCATCGCGATCCAAGTCCTGAAACTGGCAAAAGCATCTGACTTGCGAGCCAGAAAACATACCCAGACTTTGCGAGCGAAATCATCCACAAGAAGAAGAAAATATCGAGCCCTCCAAGAGACTCAAACCTCCATGGGTCTAGCAAGATTTGCATGTATAAGCTCCAGTTTTTGGGTTGCTCGATGAGTGGCCTTCTCTAGAGATGCATCTCGATGATGCTTGCTGTCAAATCCCCACGGATCCCCTCGTGATCGATCTTAGTTCGAAACTCGAATCCTGCAAACAAACGAACGAACAAACAAGCAAGGGGGTGCAGGCCTGACTCACCTCCAACCATGACAGCCGTGGGCGGAGCCCACAGTGTTGGCTGTCCCCACCGAGCCACGAGCTGAGCTAACTAGGATGACATACCGACCAATCTCCTCCTCGCGACGTCCCATACTGCCACGAAGCTGCCCTCGCGGGCCTCGAGACTGCTGTCGGCCTCGGCTGCGTAAAGCAGGTGCACGTCTGCACTAGATCCAGGCTCCAAGACCATAGAGCTCTCACAAACTCGCGAGACTCTCTATAATACAATAACTAACCTTGGCCACCCTTTTATAGGCTCTTGGCCGGTCATCGGGCGTCCGCACTTGGCCGCCCGCCCGTCCATACTTGGGTGCCCGCCCGTTAGTATATCCCTAACTCAGCTCGTCAATCAGCCTGCCTAGTTCCAAGCTTCCCCAAGCCTCGAAACTAGTCTTGCATGCGTGTAGCACACGGTAGATACACACTGTGCACATGACATACTCCCCTTCCTCTAAGAGCTCACTCCTGAGCTCACTAAAAAGCCAGGGTAATCTCTCTGAAGAGTAGTCAATGTCTCCCATGTAGCGTCCTCCTCAACACGATCCTTCCACTTGATCTTGTATTCCGTGATAAGCGTATTACGCAAGCTTCGTTCACGAAATCCAAGAATCTTTTCAGGTTCGTGCGGAACAAATGTCATGTCCTCGACATCTATAATTTCTTGAGGAGTAACTAACTGATCTGCTCCACCCAGTACTTCCTTAAGTCTACTGACATGAAATACAGGATGAACTTTCACATGAGAAGGCAAATCCAATTCATATGCAATTGAACCAATCCATCGTGTAACACGAAATGGTCCACAGTATCTAGGGGATAATTTCGGAGATCTACCTGTCCGTAAAGTCTCGGAATCTTTCGGAACTCACATATACACCATCGTTCCTTCAGAGAACTCTCTAGGTGAACGATGTCTATTAGAATAAAACCTGTCTCGGTCTTGAGCACTTCTAATAGATTCCTTTGCAACTTGTAACATTTCCTGCATATCTTGCAAAAAATTACGTGCTGCATCATGCTGAAGTCCTAAGAATCCTACTGTAAATAACAGGTGATCTAGGTTGAAAACCATACATAAGCATGAAAGGACTAAACCCTGTACTCGTATGCTTAGTACTGTTATATGCAAATTCTAACATAGGAAGATAATCCTCCCATGAACTCTGTCTTTTGGATACATATGCTCGAAGCATATCTTCCAAAATCTGATTCACTCTTTCAGTCTGGCCATCAGATTGAGGATGATCAGAGGAACTCAAATTCAAAGTTGTTTCCAACTTCTCAAAAACAAGTTTCCAAAAATCACTCGTAAACTTAGAGTCCCTATCACTGACTATGTCTTGCAGTAACCCGTACAGTCTAAACAATTGCTCGATAAACTGCCGAGCTAATTACGGGTCGGTAAAAATCTAGCCATTTTTGTCAAGCGATCTACCACAACCCAAATAGAATCGTGGCCTTGATGTGTTCTTGGCAATCCGGTAATAAAATCCATGGAAATACTTTCCCATTTATTACCTGGGATTTGCAAAGGATGCAACAACCCAGCCTGTCTAAAGCGTTCAGCTTTATTTGCTTGACAAATTTGACACTTGAGAACATAATCTTCTACATACCCTTTCATCTTCGGCCAATAAAAAGTGTGTTTCACTAATGATAGTGTCCTGTGTACCCCAAGGTGTCCAGCAGAAGGGGCGTCGTGACACTCCTTAAGAATCTTGGACCTAATGTCCGGGATCTGTGGTACACAAATTTTGTCATTACGGAATAGCAAACCATTCCGAATCATCCACTGACCTCCTGCAGCCTGAATAGTAGACTGCTCAGTCACCGAGTCTTGGTCAATCAATGAGCTCCCGTCCTGGATCTTTTGCCAAAATGGACCAAAATAACTATCAGTCCTGCAAAGCTCTCTCAATGACTGAAATAAGTCGGTAGAAATCTCAGTGAACGACAAAGTATTCACCTCTCGAATTCGACTAAGCGCATCTGCAATACTATTCATGGATCCTTTCCGATAACGGATCTCAAAATCAAAATCTTGCATTAACTCTGCCCAACGAGCTTTCCTTCCTCTCAAATCATCCGCATCACACACATACTTGATTGACTGATGATCAGTCAATATCACAAACTTGGAGCCATATAAATAATGTCTCCAAACCTTGAGAGCATGAATCACAGCATAAAGCTCCTTCTCAAGGGTTGGCCAACGAGATTGAGTGTCGTCTAGCTTTTTACTTTCAAAAGCAACCGGTCTACCATCTTGAAATAAAGCAATCCTGATAGCATAGTCACTGGCATCAGTTTCAAGAACATAAGGCCGACTAGGATCAGGTAATGCTAAGATAGGTGCTTCCTTGACTTTATCTTTCAAAAGTCTGAAGGCCACATCCAAATCGTTATTCCAAGTGATAGGCTGATTTGACTTACGTCCACGGCCTTTCAATAAGTCGGTCATCGGTAGTGTGAGCTGAGAGTACTCCCGTACAGATTTTCGAAGAAAAACAACAAAACCGAGAAAAGAACGAAGTTGTTTCATTGTTCGTGGTATAGGCCAGTCCAGAACCTTCTGAACTCGGTCATAGTCAATGCTCAATCCATCTCTAGTGATCTTGTGTCCCAAGTAAATGATGTTGGTCATAAAGAACTCACATTTACTCAACTTAGCATATAGTCGATTCTGTCTCAAAATAGATAAGACAATCGTGAGGTGTCTGACATGATCCTCAAGAGTACGACTATATATCAAAATATCATCCAGGAACACCACCACAAATTTTTCCAAATGTTCACGAAAAAGATCGTTCATCATTTGCTGGAAAGTGGCTGGAGCATTGGTTAACCCAAAAGGTAATACGAGAAACTCGTAATGGCCATACCTAGTCTGAAAGGCGGTTCTTTCGACATGCCTTTCATGAATACGTATCTGGTGATAGCCAGTATGTAAATCTATCTTCGTGAAATATTTCGCTCTTGCTAACCGGTCAATCAGGTCATCTGATCTAGGGAGAGGATAACGGTTCTTAATGGTCAGCTTGTTCAATCTCTTGTAATCTATACACATTCTCCAAGAATTGTCCTTCTTTCTCCTAAGCAACACAGGTGCACCCCAAGGTGATTGACTTGGATGGATTTGGCCCATCCTTAAACAATCTTCGAGTTATTTAGCCAACTCATCTTCCTCAGCTTGGCTCATCTTGTAAGGTGGAATACTGACAGGATGAGCACCAGGGATCAAGTCAATACGATGATCTACTGCCCGTTCAGGTGGTAAACCCGATGGCAGTTCCTTAGGAAATACATCTTAACGAATCAAGTATCTTCTGTAATTCTTTGCTTTCAAACACACTTAATTTATTTACATCAATTTATTTACATCCATGGAAGGGATGAGAAAAGAAGAAAGTGGAATCAATACACAATGGAAAGCGGTATACAAAGAAGAATTCATTATATTTTCAAAATCAATTGTATTTACAAGAGGTCCCTGAGAGGGATGAATACAATCACCTAAAATACTATACTTGGTGTCCCTATGCTGAAAAGAAAAAATATGACTAGACCAATCTATTTGGACGTCAAGAGTCTTAAACCACTCGATCCCTAATAACAAGTCTACATTTTCCAGATGCATAACACAGCATTCCAGAGTGTCTTTGTAGTCGTGAATCTGGATTGGAAGCATCTCCACCTTGCGATCCCAAACTTGCCTTCCCGCAGGTAGACGTACCTCATAGGTATGGTCGTTGAGTGTCGTATCAAGACTCAATTTCTGCACAAGTTTGTAGTTAACAAAACTATGCAAACTGCCAGGGTCTAAAAGAATGTGAATCTTATGGCCATTCACTTCTCCGTAAACTCGGAGAAGATCATGCAAGCCAAATACCTTAGAATTGAACAGACAATCAGAACAAGTACTAGGGGGAGAAAGTACAGTAATTGACGTACCTGTCAAAGACAACTGGTTAGCTGCCTTTGGCTTGGGTCCGGCGTTTGACTTGGTACCCTTTTGCTTCGGGCACTCGTTACGCATGTGTTCTTTTTCTTCGTAGATAAAACAACGTCCTTCCTTCTTGAGCTTTAAAGCCCTAAGGAGTCGTTTCTTCTTCGCTGGTGTCGAACTTGAATTCTTCGAAGGTTGGTCCGAAGACTTTCCTTCTGTTGTGTTAGCCATAGGTGTGGAGAACTTTCTTTTATGCTTGTTCCCCTGCTCGGTAACGGGTTTCGACTTGGAAGAGACCATCGTATCATCATAGATACGAGCTGAATGAATGGCCTCATCCAATGTTTTACATTTGTTATTTTTAACCTGTAATCGGTACGAGTCTAGTAAACCAGCTACGAAAAACCCCAAAAGAGTAGTGGGATCCATCTTTGTAGCTTTCATCTGCAAGTCACGAAACTTCTGGAGGTAGACCTCATAAGTGAGGTGCTGCGAGGTCATGGTCAAAGCTGAAAACCGGGCAACAACATCATAATCATCCTCTTTCTTGAGGAACAAGAAACCTGTTGCTAATTGGATCTTCTTTCCATCATCATATGGAACAAGAAACCTGCTAATTGGATCTTCTTTCCATCATCATATGGATGAAACTAAAAGTGAACTTGCCACTTATGTAGCCAAGTGTCCACGATCTCCTTGGTTCGCTGCTTTTGCTCGCCCGCGAACGGTTCCGGAGTAATATTGGGGCCTAAAGCTGAAGCCAAAGTATCCATACCCGAGAAAGTAGAGAGAGTAGTGGTCAATAGAGCGATGGAGTTCTGCAAAGCCTGCATCTGGGCTGCGATTTGTGCCTGACGTTCCGTCGAAGAAGCTTCTAGAGCTACTTTGAACTCTTGGAAATCTGATTTTGACACAAAATCGTCAAAAAGATCGGCATCGGTACCTTCCATAGCCGGCAAGCCTTTGCGTTGCACGAGGGGCTCCAACTCCGATTCTTGGGTCGACATCGTGAAGAGGGTATGTGGAGAGAAAATTTGATCTTTGCACAATGAAAGTGCGAGCGAACTTGAGAGCTTGAGAGCTTGAATACTTGAGAACTTGAGAGATGTGTGGCAAGAAGCCCACTTGAGGGGATTTATAAAGGTTTCCCAAAGGCCAAAAATCTCCAAAAGCTAGGCTTAGCTTTTGCTTTGCTTTTGTGTTTTTTTTTTCTTGAATAAATAAAAATATATATATATATATGGATATATATATTCTAGGTTCTTAAAAAAAAAAATAAAACACCTTTGAAACCTTGGAGAGGGGTCTTTTAAAACTTAGAAAATTTTAAACTCAAAAAAAAAAACGAAAGCTAAAAAAAACGTAAGCTTTCCTTTTTTTTTTCCCTTTCCCCCTGGATTCGCCCGTCGGTAGCTGCTGACGTCTACCTTGCTGATGTTGCTGGAGGTGCTGCCGTCGCCTGCATCATCCTCGCATAGGAGGGGGGCCACGTGGGCCTGGGCGTCGACCGTACTTGGCCTGGGCTGGCTACGCAAGCCGGGTCTGGCCTGGCGTAGGCGCTGCCTGGCCGCCTGGCTACGCAAGCCTGGCCGGCCTGGGGTGGCTGCGCAAGCCGCCTGGCTTGGCAGGCTTGGCCGCCCGGCTGCCTACAGGCCTAGGCCGCCCGGCTATGTACCTGCCCGCCTGGCTACGCACCTGCCCGCCTGGCTACGCACCTGCCTGCCTGCAACACATCAACAAAGATCACCCGCCAGCGCACAACCTGCCAGCGAAAAGGTGATCCAGCACGTCTCTTGCTCTCTCTCTCTCTCGATCGTTCAATCAACGAAAAGCAAACTTGCTTTTTTTTGTTTTTGTTTCTCCCCCTGCAGTTTATGCGTATGCACAACAAACATGCCTCTTCTTTGCAAAGCAATCAACCCTACTTAGACTACCACCTCCCATCAACATGGGTGTCTTTGATGAAGAAAAATACATACTATTTCTGAAATCTGCAGTATGCACAGAAAAAACAGCAAGCTTTTTAACACATACCTTTCTTCGACCTCATCTTCTCTACCTACCGACTTGCTCGTTCACGAGGTATGCTCTGATACCACTGTCAAATCCCCACGGATCCCCTCGTGATCGATCTTAGTTCGAAACTCGAATCCTGCAAACAAACGAACGAACAAACAAGCAAGGGGGTGCAGGCCTGACTCACCTCCCAACCATGACAGCCGTGGGCGGAGCCCACAGTCTTGGCTGTCCCCACCGAGCCACGAGCTGAGCTAACTAGGATGACGTACCGACCAGTCTCCTCCTCGCGACGTCCCATACCGCCACGAAGCTGCCCTCGCGGGCCTCGAGACTGCTGTCGGCCTCGGCTGCGTAAAGCAGGTGCACGTCTGCACTAGATCCAGGCTCCAAGACCATAGAGCTCTCACAAACTCGCGAGACTCTATAATACAATAACTAACCTTGGCCACCCTTTTATAGGCTCTTGGCCGGTCATCGGGCGTCCACACTTGGGTGCCCGCCCGTCCATACTTGGGTGCCCGCCCGTCCATACTTGGGTGCCCGCCCGTTAGTATATCCCTAACTCAGCTCGTCAATTAGCATGCCTAGTTCCAAGCTTCCCCAAGCCTCGAAACTAGTCTTGCATGCGTGTAGTACACGGTAGATACACACTGTGCACATGACACTTGCCCATCATGCACGATGAGCAGATGTGTGAAAGAGACTTGAGCTGAGGTAGTCCGCTGACAACCTACTGAGAATGGAACTTCTGTAAGGTAGCAATGGGAACATGACCGAAGCGTGAATGCCACAGAAGTATTTGCCTTAGAAACCAAAGCCATCAAGGGGGAGAAAAGGTGATGAATATGTGAGTCAGTGTGAGGGATGTGGGAAGAAAAGTTGGTGATCTTGTAGAGACCCCCATCATGGACTCCATTGGCACCAACCGAGAGAGTCTTCCTGTCGATCACTTTAATGACCTCATCATCAAAGTACACACCAAGTCCCTTCTGAGAAGCTTTGTAGACTGAAAATCCGTGGTACATATAAAACATCATGTAAGGTGGGAGAAGAACCCAAAGAAACATTACCAACACCAGTGACACGAAGCGAAGAGTTGTCGCTATATACAAACTGAAGAAGAGAGAGTTTGGTAGTCCTCCAAGATATGGACTTGATTGGTCATGTGGGCAGAAGCACCACTATCACCAACCCATTCCACCGCTTCAGGTGTGTCAATGACCTCTTCTGGAGAAGTCATCGTTGTGATCACGAGGAGTGAATCCTATGAAGAAGTAGAGCAATCTGTGATTGCCATGTATGCAACTTTGGCAGATCCCTCCTCTGAAACTTTGTCCTTGCCTCTGTCTTTGTTGTTGTCCTTGTCATATGTTTTGGAAGCATCTTGGGCTTTATACTTGGCTTTGGTTGCTCGAGAGTCATCTCGACGAGCAAAATAGCGAGCCTCCGTATGACCTGTCCTGCCACAGTAATCACATTAATTGCTTTTGTCCTTGGACTCCTTTGAATCTTGCCTTGGTTTCTGTTGTTGTTGTTGTTGTTGGAGGTCCCTTTTCCGCCTTTGCCTTTGGCCTTGTCAGGAGCAACAAAGCAGTCTCCGACTTGGCTTTTCCGCGAAGCGTGCACTTGTCTTGGAGATAACTCATGATCTATATACATAGTATTGTTGCATTTAGAAAGGATTCGAGTATATTAAGACGATTTATGTAGTGGTTAACGATGGGTTTGTGATTTTTGCTTGTTAGGACCAAATTGTCCTTTCTTAAGTGGTCTACAGACTGGTCCACTGCCACACCACTTTACGAGCAAGCAGGTATTGTTTGGTTTGATTTTATGGTGGTGTATTTTACAGTGAATGTTTTGTTTGACGTACTTTTCCTCCTACCTTCAGCTATTGCTTTCAAACTTGCAAAGCAGCCAGAGAAGGCAAAGGATGCGTATGAAAGAGCTGCAGTGGGTCATGAAAGGCTGTCTTCGTATCCTTATGAAGCATATAAATTTGCTATAACAATTAAGATTATTGAAATTACTGCCAGCAATGTTTCGAAAGCTGTCCAGCATTAGAAGATAATGATTCTGGTCATGTGACTGGTGGCTAATTCACCACTCAAGGGAGATAGAGATAATGGGACGGTCTGATAAATGAGAATGTCTTATGCAAGGTCCTTGTCCAGAAGGTGGGTTAAGGGATTGGTCATGTATGATGCCCTCTTTATTTATTAGAGACGGGAGAGAGAGTGATTTTGGGGAGATATAAATAAGTGGGTTAAGGGGCTGGTCATGTATGAATGCTCTTCATGAATCTTAATAGTAGGAATGGTGACTTAGAAGGGAATGCTGGCATCCCCAAGGCATTAGCCTAGTGGTTTGAGCTTACCCCTTCGAAAGTGGACACCGTGGGTTCAAATGTTGGGGACATCACTCCCTTCTTCTAAGGGGAAGTTCATATATCGTACCTCAGCAGCATCACTGTGTAATTTGGCTCATCAAGCTTCGATGCTTTAATCTGGGACTTGGTGGGGCATCTTCAAGACTTGTCTCCACAGCATGATGTTCTAATAGCTGTGCAGGGTGTTCACTCCATTTGGCCAATTGACAAACTTGTGTGGCATGTCTGACTGATGGCTTGGCCCAATGGCCTCACTGTTATATGTTTGGAATCCCTTGTGGTAGAAGGATGGGGGTGGGGTGGGTGTAAGGGGTGTCACAAAAAAAAGGGAAGGTTGGGAACTTTTATGGATTTGTCTGATCCTTTGGTGACCCAGCATTTTTTTTTTGAAGATGCTTTGGAAACTCAACAACGTGCTTTTGGTCTGAAGGCTGGTGCTAGACAAGTTTTTTTTCTGCCCATTAGAGATCCTGCTATTCAGTTGACGATGTTGCACCTCTCGCTCAACCCACCGGGAGTGGGGAAGAGGCCACTGGACTGGATCACCATCGGCTGAGGTGAGCGGGGATTGAACTCGAGTCCTCCCACTCAAGAGTCCAATTACTTACCAACTCTCCTGTGAAGCCGTGGACTGGTGCTAGACAAGTTTGACATGAATCAAGTGCAAATGAATGGCCTTGACTTCTATACGGTTTAGACCATGGCAGGCCGCTAAGCACCTCGAGGCAGCAGGAGGACTTGCAAAAGATCTGGGAAAATTTGACGAGGTCTTGGATCTGTACAAGAGAGCTTCTGAAATGTTTATAGAATGTGGAATGCCACAGCCAGGTGCAGATGCCCTTGCCAAGGGTGCGAGGTGAGATTCTATGGAAATCCTTACAATTGTGCTGGAAGTGCTTTAAATCGCCAGTGTATGGATCATACAAATTTTTGAATGTTTCACTTTGCTTGACAGGGCTTTAGAGGACACCAATCCAGAGGAAGCCCTACGACTGTATATGGACTCATGTGGAATCCTTGAGGAGGAAGGAAAGGAACAGATGGCCTTTGAGACATATAGAGCTGCAATAAGTCTCTACCTGAAAAGGGAGAGGCAAGACATTTATCCTTGCAGTTTTATTTGCTACTTGTTTGGGAATTCTTTTTTGACTTTTAACAATGCATTTACTAATTTCTCTATATTGGTATCCATACAATTACACAAGATTATGAAGTGATTTTGATGAAGTTTACTATGAGGGGGAACTACATAAAACAAAAGAAAGGATAAGAGACTTCTTTGTTGTGTCTGCATGTGTATGGGACTGTTTGGAACATTTGTATTTGCACTTGAAAGTTTAATTTCAAGTGGGCATTTGAGATGTGACAGGTAACTATAATCTTAAGTTGTGTATTTCTCAAGATTTTGTGAGCCTGTCCCTAACAGGGCAGCCTGCTGGTGCCCAGACACTGAAAACTGGCCATATCTGCATAGTCTTGGGCAAAAGGTATGTTGTAAGGGATGAGGCTCGTAAGTACACCACATACAGCAAGCATAGTGGTGAAGGGACATGAAGTACTTTGTGTACAGCACTTAGATCATCCAGGTTTTAGAGACTGATCAGGTACAAAAATGTAAGTAACGTACCTTTTCTTGGTAGCCCAATGGCTGAAATGACACCCCTACAGGCATGACCTGGCATTCCCCTTAGCTTGCAGCCCGAAACACCTTTTCATTTGGGAAACGGCGGTAATGTTTTCCCTGCAAAACCCTTATATTATGGGCAGTATCAAAGTGTTCATTGCTCCTCACCACCAATCTCTTGTCCCTACTCCCCATTCATATACACTCCTGATTTTCTACATCTCCATGCGTTTCTTCTCTCCCTCTTCTTCTTCCCCCTCTTCCTTATTTTACATCTCCCTTGCTGATGTGGTGTTTCCCTGTTTCATCCCCCCCAAAAGTTCCATTTTCCAATGAGCTTGGAGCTCCCCCCATGTGCGAACCAGCAGCCCCCCCTCCTTCTCACCTACGCATCCCCCCTTTGTGCTGTGCTGATCCTTGCCTTTCTTTGCCCTCCTCGGGCCTGTCTCTCCCTGCGCCAGCCCCCGCCCTCTCCTTCCCATCCCCCCGCCCCATCTTCTGCCTCTGCAAATTCTGCCCTCTCCCCACACCCACACCCATCCCTTTCCCCCTGTTGCCTCGCTTATAGGTTTCCTTGGTTGCCTTCAACCCGCCACCTGCCACCCTTTTGTCTTGCTCATCTGCCGCTTCGCCTTACATAGTTCCTCTTTACAATTGCGGGTGCCTTTTGGCTTCACCTTGCAGGAGGATTCCATGGGAGCGGCTCTGTTATCCTTGTCGAAAGCTACTCTCAATTGTCTTTCTTCAGATGCAAAAATCCAGCTCTTGGCAACTTTAGTGGCTTCTCGTGAAGCGAGCACCTTGGTGTGCAAGTTCTATTCATGATAGTGAAAATGTGTAATGGATTAGTAAATGAACAAGTGCTAGGTGGTTTGTGTAGACTAGGGCTTAAATAAAGCGGTTCGTGTCTGTGTGTGTGTGTGTGTGTGAACAACCGCTAAGGGTTCTCTTGTATTAGTGACACCTCTTTGGACACTTGGCACAACATGTTGACATGTGTGGTGGTAGGGCCTATGCCCACACCATGTAAAGGGAGGGAGGTTCACCTATTAAACGACCACATTCTAATAATATTATACGTTACTCACAACTCTTCATAATCCCTTAATCCCCAATTAACTCTTGTATTAATCTTGCTTATAATCCTGTGCTGGTCGTCATCTTATCTCTCCCCCTCTCTCTAGTCGTGCCTTACCTTCTCTATGTACCGGACCTGCAGCTGAACCCTTCAATCCTCTTGCTATCTCTCTGTTGGGTATAACAATCGGTATCAGAGCTGAGCCTTCTATTCGACAAAAGAAGGTTCTTCAACTGTTCGATTCCACTCAAAGGCTCTGTTCATCTGTAGACTTCGTCAATGCCGTCTGTCCATAGATTGTGTCGATCTTGTAAATCCACCGGTTGGTGTGGAATGTTTGGTTGAACACAATGCTAATCAATTCACTTAAATACACTAAGATTTAACAGATAAGAAGCACAGCACAAAATGTAATCTGTTGAATTGACAAGAGACACACAATGGTTGGCCCTTCCCTTTAAATAATGTATATTGAGCTCGGGAGAATCAAGTGCATAGCATCATGAATATTTCTTGCCAAATTTCCATAACAATGCATATGAAAATAGTATTGCAAACAATATGGTTGTCGATGAAGATCTCCAAGGATCTGCCTTCTCAAGCTACCATCTTAAGCCTTATATGTTGTTCCACGCTGTGATACACAATCTATTCTGGCTGCAAAATCTCCTTGAGCTCATCTACTTCTGGTGGATACTCAATGACCGGTTCACTGGGCTTCGGCCCTACATACTTGCGAAGGAGACTCACATGAAAAGCATTGTGTGTATGCTAATGGCTAGGCAAACGCCAACTTGAAAGCCACTACATTGATCTTTTTGATCACTCGAAAAGGTCCATAGTACCCGGTTGCAAGCTTAGGGTACTATGGGCCTCTTTCTAAGTCTTGCTTTCTTAAGTTCAGCAATACCCAGTCATTCTCTTTGACATCTAAGAGCCTTCTATGCTTGTCGGCTGTCCTTTTATGTTTGTCGTGTGACCTTGCAATAGCTCTCCGCACCTTGGCAAAGGCAATATCCAAGTCTTATACATACTCATCGCCTGCAAATATCTCATCCTTTGTGCGAAGGATGGGTGGCAAAACCACCTTACAATAAACAATCTCAAAGGGGGCCTTTCCCTTAGATGCATGCACCGTGTTGTATGCAAATTCCACAAGCCGTAAGTACTTCTTCCAAGAAAACTTTTGATCCGCTACACAACATTTCAAGAGATCATGCATGGCTGAATTTGTAGCCTCGCTTTGCCCATCCGTTTGAGGGTGATAAGTTGATGAAAGTCCAATTTGGTGCCCATGCTATCAAACAAGACCCGCCAAAAGAGACTTGTAGTTCTGGGATCTCTATCCCCTACAATGGACTTCGGCATTCCATGATGTTTGAATAATTGTGCAAGATATATCTTAACCATATGCTCAACTTTGATGGTCTTCTTGACCGGCAAGAAGTGAGCTTACTTGCTAAACCTGTCCACATTGTCCGAATGGCATCATTACCTTGGTGGATGCGGAGTAAATCCATAATGAAATCCATTGTAATCTTGACCGGCAAGAAGTGAGCTTACTTGCTAAACCTGTCCACATTGTCCGAATGGCATCATTACCTTGGTGGGTGCGGAGTAAATCCATAATGAAATCCATTGTAATACTTTCCCATGGCTGCGTGGGAATTGGCAATGGTTGAAGCAATCTTGGTGCCTTTTGCCTATCAAATTTTACCCTTTGACAGGTGACACATGCACCTACATGTGCGTTTATATTCTTCTCCATACTTGGCCAAAAGAAATACTGCTCAATCATGTGCGTAGTAGGCATTATGCCTCTATGACCAACATATGGAGGAGCATGCTACTCATCCAAAACCTTTTGCCTCATGTTAGACACCACACATAGGCAATTATCTTTCATAAGATAATCCTCTTTGATGATAAAGGATGCATGTGCATGACTAGCCATCAAATTAGCCCAAATAGTGGTAAAATCAGTATCCGTATGGTACAAATCATGCATGGCAAACAAGTTCCCATGAGAGGCAACCGAGATAGTTGTCACATATGGCTTTCATGATGATGCATTTGCCTCTATATTCGTCTTTCTTGGGGTGTGCAAGATTTGAAAATGAAACATGGAGAAGAAGTTGTATGCTTCTCTGACAATTTAATATGCATTCACTATTCAATGGAAGAGCCAGTATTTGTGCCGTGTTTTGCCTATGGGACTGTCACTCCATAGGGAGGCTCGTGCCTGGAACTGTGTCTTACCTATGGGACTGTCACTCCATAAGAAGACCAGGTTTTTATGTTTTACGTCGTGCCATTTTTGTGCCAACAGATATTTTGTACTTGTTCCATGAACGGGAGATATGTCCATGATACTATTTGCACATGCATTCATGTTCTGCATGTTTGAAACTGTTTTCGCATGACTTGTATTTTTGTGTTTGCCTGCTTGACGTGTCACTTACTGAGTGGGGACGCTTGCCAGTGAGTCGTGAAGTCTGCTCTGTCTTCTGACAAGTTTTGGTGCATGTGAACAGGTGGTAAGTATATTGCACATGTTGGTTTAATATTTTATATTCTAACCCTTTGTTTTATAAGGTTATTTGTTCACACTCACTTAAAAGTGGGCACCTCCTTTGGGCACCCACTTAGGGGCCAAGGTGGGGAGCCACACTTAAGATTGTGTGTGTGTGGGGGTGGGTGCATGGTCACCTACCCACACCACCAAAGAGCTGGCGGCCCACATGCAAGCGTGGGGAGCCAGCCAGCTCTAGTCGTGCAACTCCTCCTCCAATACTCATAAAAAAAGGCGACCACTTCCATCGTAGGCATCCGGCGTTCATCACCTTGGTTTTCCTGCATCGCTTCAGGTTGCGCATGTTCACCAGCAAGCTGCCTCTTTTCTTCTCCAACAGGCGGCTGCCTACCCTGCACAACGGCTGCCACCACCTGAGGGCTACGCTTCTACTCCTATAGCCAGTCGGCTCTCTACAGCCAGGCGGCTCTTGCTTCCTCTATTCCACTGGCGGCAGAGCCATTTCAAAGGCGGCTGTACTCTCTGCACCACAGGCTGCAGCCAGGCGCCTACTGTCCATCAGTCTACCCCATAAACTGACGGCTGTGGTTGTGCGCCTGTTTTCCAGCCAGCAAAGTGCTCTGCCCTCAGGCGCCTATACTACAGCTTTGCTGCAGCAGTTGGCTGTAAGTCCATCACCAGCAGGCTGTGTGCGTGTGCTCATCTCCAACAGCAGTGCTCCTACAGTTAGGCGGCAGGCGGCTGTACTTTGTAAACAAGCGGCCACATCTCCGTCTTCTGCAAGCTGCTCATCCTCTCCTCAGGCGGCTGCCCACAGTGTGTACTTCTTCTCAGGCGGCTGTACCTTCCATGCGTAGCTGCTGGTCCTCCTATTGGTAGTTGTGCTCCTGCAGCCAGGAGGCTATACTTTACTCCAGGTAGCCACTCCTCCCGACATGCTGCTGTACCTTGGTGTCTCCCACTAGTAGCTGCACACAGACAGACACCATGGGTATTGGCCTTCCATCCGCCATCCACAAGTAAGTGAATTTTCAGATTTAAGTAAGGTACTTTGTGATAAATCTGATAAAGGATTCTCTCCACGGCAACACCCGTTCGGTGCCAGGTAGTCCAAGCTCTTTGGAGAACCACGGTCCAAAGGTGCTGAGATCGGGAGAGCTAGGCGTTAGTACGAGAGCGCCTGTTTGTGCGTGGTCTTGGAACACCAGTGGGGCGCTCTCCGCGGAGTTCAGTGAAAGCATAGGACCGTAGAGACTGGACCACGCTGGTGGTCATTCTACTTCGAATATCTACTTCGAGCTTATTGTTTGGTACTGTATTCATTTGTACATGGACATCATCTGGTTCTTGGAACCCATGGAGCATTGTATTTGTTAAATACTCCCAATAAATATATCATATATTGAGGGGGGGTCGGCCCGTTCCGGTCCTAGTGCTGGTGTCCATCTATCTCATTTCATTTCAATTTCAAGTTGTTATTAAGTTGTCCATTTCAAATTGTGGTATTAAGTTGTGCTATTACGCGTGTGGGTGTCCAACGGAGTCTTTCCCACTTGACGGGGTCGGTTTCATTGATAGCAGAGCACGGTTGTTTCCCTCTTCCTAGTGGGGAAACGAACCTGTGTACTGGACACCCCGCTTTTAGCACACTTAAACACAATGGACAGCCAAGGCAACCCTTTGGAAGTGCCAAATTCGAGGGGTCCATCTAGTGCCTCTCGTGGGTCTGATGCTCTGCGAGGAAGGCACAAGTCCCTTGAAAGGGTAAATGATAGTGAATCAAAGGGTCAACTGTCTCGAGGAAAGACAGTCATGCTTGAACAAGAGCCTGATGCAATGAGGGCTGAAATGGAACATATGAGAAAACTTTTGCAGGCACAAGAGAAAGAGTTAAAATTTTTGCATGAAGATCCCCTTGTGCAAAGTGCCATTGAAGCTAGGAAAGCTGATGTAATGGTAGATGTAACTTTTGAGTCCATGGCACGGGAAGTGGGCAAAAAGCCAAGGGAGTTGGCACTTGCCTACCTCCTCCGCAAAGGTGATATCAAAGAGGGGGACGATGGAGAGCTGAAATTCAGAAATCCACCTCGCTTGAAGCATGGAGATCCGGCATCTCAAAGGCTGAAGTCTTTTATGCAAAAGGAAGAGGTGACAGTCACCTCTCGACATGCATCTTCTCCACAAGGCACAAAGCCTGACAGATATATGTATGCTAGTGCTCATGGAGGGCATGAAAGTCACATGCATTCAAGACATGTATCTCATGGTAAGGGTGACAGGTCTGCTTCTAGAAGAATTTTGCCTTCTAAGTTGTCTCATGGAGAGACAATGCCTTATGCAGGAAAGTCACATGCATCTGAGTTTCAAGTTTGTGGAGCTGCCTCATGAAACTTCTATGACGGCCCATGGAGCCCATGCAGATAGGGCTGCCTCGTTGAATAAGGGGAAAAGAAAAAGAGAAGACCACGAGCCTCGTGCCAGAAAGCTCAAGGAATTTAAAGCAGGTGACAAATCTGTTAAGTTTGATGTCTTTCATGGAGAACATGATGCTTCTAGAGTGTTAGCATTTGTGGCACAGTTCGACATTGCTTTTAGCGATGAGGACTTTACTGAAAAGTCTAAAGTACGCCATGCTAGCATGTTTTTGAAAGGGACTGCTGCTCATTGGTGGATCACTGAAAAGATCACCAAGGATCCCATTTGCACCTGGAAGGAATTTAAGGACCGATTCTATGCTCAGTTTTTGCCACCAAATGCGGAGCAAACTCTCATCCAAAAGTGAGACAGGTTGGAGCAAAGAGATAATGAAAGCGTGCAACAGTATGTTAACAAGTTCTGGAAAGTGTTGCTGGAAGTAACTCCCTTTATGCAAATCACTGAGGATGAAAGAAAGAGAAAGTTTCGCTCTGGACTGCAACCAACATATCGTTCGGGCATTGAATTGCGCCTGAAACATACTTTGCAACAGCTCACAGCTTCTGCTCTTGCTACGGAGCAATTGGTGCTCAAGATTAAACAGGATCAAGGAGGTTCAAAGGGGAAAGACAAGGCTGTCCCAAATCTGCAAAAGGGTGGACAGCCACCTAAAAAGAACTTCCGGGAGACCCACAAGGGTGGTAAAGCTGAAAATACCACATCTAAAGATCAGGGCCCAAGGAAGAACAAATTCGGCTTAACCCCGGAGCAAAGAGAGCAATATGCCAAGGATGGAAAATGCTTTTCTTGTGGTAGCAAAGACCACATGTTTCGACAATGCCCTGACCGCAAACCTAAGCATGAGGACAAGCAGACCAAGGCTAATGTACATGCAGTTCCAGATGTGCAAGGAAACACAAGTCATGATGCAAAAGAGCGAATGGTATGCAAAGCTTGGGGGCAAATCAAGGATCAGCCCGCCTTATTCATGTTTGACGACTGTGCAACCGATAACTTCATCTCTATGCAAACGGCAGCTGCATTGGGTATTGAGGTTGAGAATATGGGACCTCAGATTGAAGCCGAAGCTGCATTTATTGGTAAATAAGGAAGTTGCGCATACATATCTAGGGCTACCTTGATAATGAACATTTCCTAGTTGCTCCACTAAATGGATGTGATGTATTGTTGGGCAAGCCGTGGCATCATAGGCTTGAGTCCCGCAAAGAGTACAAGACCAATATGATTTCTTTTATGCATAAAGGCCGCATGCATTTTATTGATGCTGGCAAAGAAGGGGATTCTATCCCACTTGTATCACACATCCAAATTAATAAAGCAATGAAAAAGAGTCTTTTGCGTACTTGGTTTTTGTTCGTGATAGCCTTGTGCCAAATCAAAAAAATGTGGATGCTATGACTAATGATAGGTTGAATTTTCTTTATGCATTCAATGATTGTTTTGCTGATACTTTGCCAGGAGAATTACCTCCCCAAAGGCTCGAAGATCATCGCATGGATCTTGTGCCAGGTAGTTCTCCACCCAACAAACCCGCATACCGAGTGAGTGCTGCACAACAAGAAGAGATCATGAAGCAGGTAAACGAGCTTTTAGAGAAAGGTTTGGTTCAGCCCAGTTCCTCACCTTACTGCTCTCCTGTGCTTCTTGTTCAAAAGAAGGACGGATCATTCCGCATGTGTGTGGACTAAAGAGCTTTAAACAAGCTTACCATCAAGAACAGATTCCCAATTCCGCATATTGATGATATTTTGGATAAGCTTGATGGTTCGGCTTGCTTCAGCCGACTTGACTTGAAGAGTGGTTATCACCAAATACGAGTGGTTCCACAAGATGTCCATAAAACTGCATTCAGGACAGCCTTTGGACGACATGAATTTTTGGTAATGCCTTTTGGTCTCACCAATGCTCCTGCTACGTTTAATCGTATGATGGATAGGATATTCCGAACCCATCGAAAATTTACAGGAGTATTCTTTGATGATATCTTGGTTTTCTCCAAGAATGAGCAGGAACACAGAACTCATTTGGTCACAGTGTTCGAAGAGTTGCGGAAGCATAAACTTTTCATTAATGCCAAGAAAAGTGAGTTCTTCCTTTCAGAGATTCATTATCTGAGTCATATTGTATCCAAAGATGGAGTTACCATGGATCCTGCAAAGATAGAGACCATTCGGAATTGGCCCGAATTGCAAAACGTACATCAAGTATGTAGTTTTTTGGGATTATGTTCGTATTACATGCGTTTCATAAGGCATTTTGCTATGATTGCCACTCCTCTACATGATCTCACAAAGAAGAAAATCACTTTCAAATGGACTTCAAAAGAACAGGATGTTTTCTTGCAGCTCAAGCATGCAATCTGCAAATTCAGCCGTGTTGGATTTATTAAAGTGTTATGTGGCAGATCAAAAGACTGCATGGGAGAAGCATCTTCCACTTGTTGAGTTTGCCTACAACAATATGATCCATGCCTCCACGGGAAAGGCTCCGTTTGAGATTATTTATGGCAAAGTGGTATTGCCACCCATCTTCGTACAAAGGATGAGATTTTTGCAGCTGATGAATATGTTCGTGATTTGGATGTAGCCTTTGGTTAGGTGCGGACAGCCATTGCAAGGTCTCAAGATAAGCATAAAATGGCTGCTGACAAGCATAGAAGGGACATGGAAGTCAAAGAAGGTGATTGGGTTTTGCTGAAATTTGAGAAAGCTAGGCTTCGGAAGAGGCCAGGACGAGAAGGATCATATCCTAAGCTTTCTCCTCGTCGCTATTATGGACCCTTCAAGGTGATTCAGCAGATCAATGAAGTGTCATACAGGCTTGCTTTGCCTAGTCACTGGAAGATTCACAATGCATTTCATGTGAGTCTATTTCGGAAATATGTGGGGCCAGATCCTAACGAGCCTGTCTCACAGAAGATCCGCCAGAGATTGATGAGCTTGAGAAAATCCTCCAGCCAGAACAGATTGTTTTTCACAAGGAGCGAAAGCTACCTGTAGGGAAGCTTTCCAGGAGATACCTTGTGAAGCTTAAGAATTATTTGCCTATTGATGCCAAGTGGGTAAATGAGGACTATTTTGTTGATTACCCACAGTTGTTGCAGGCATATCTTGAGGCTTTTCAGTTGAGGACAACTCTTTAGAAGCCCGGGGGGATGTCACCAATTGGCCGACCATTTGGTCCATCTCCAATTTTTGTGGCTCGTTCACTTGAGGCCAGGCCGGTGTCTCATGTGAAGAGGCCAGTATTTTTGCTGACATGGACGGGAGCCAGACCTGTGTCACCCATGTGTTAGCAGGATGATGTCGTATGGACGGGAGCCAGACTGGTGCCACCCGTGTATGACCTGGACTGTGTTCGACCCATGGGATTGTCACGCCATGGAAGAGCTAGTATTCGTGCCGTGTTTTGCCTATGGGACTGTCACTCCATAGGGAGGCTCGTGCCTGGAACTGTGTCTTACCTATGGGACTGTCACTCCATAGGAAGACCAGGTTTTTATGTTTTACGTTGTGCCATTTTTGTGCCAACAGATATTTTGTACTTGTTCCATGAACGGGAGATATGTCCATGATACTATTTGCACATGCATTCATGTTCTGCATGTTTGAAACTGTTTTCGCATGACTTGTATTTTTGTGTTTGCTTGCTTGACGTGTCACTGAGCGGGGACGCCTGCCAGTGAGTCGTGAAGTCTGCTTTGTCTTCTGACAAGTTTTGGTGCATGTGAACAGGTGGTAAGTATATTGCACATGTTGGTTTAATATTTTATATTCTAACCCTTTGTTTTATAAGGTTATTTGTTCACACTCACTTAAAAGTGGGCACCTCCTTTGGGCACCCACTTAGGGGCCAAGGTGGGGAGCCACACTTAAGATTGTGTGTGTGTGGGGGTGGGTGCATGGTCACCTACCCACACCACCAAAGAGCTGGCCGCCCACATGCAAGCGTGGGGAGCCAGCCAGCTCTAGTCGTGCAACTCCTCCTCCAATACTCATAAAAAAAGGTGACCACTTCCATCGTAGGCATCCGGCGTTCATCACCTTGGTTTTCCTGCATCACTTCAGGTTGCGCATGTTCACCAGCAAGCTGCCTCTTTTCTTCTCCAACAGGCGGCTGCCTACCCTGCACAACGGCTGCCACCACCTGAGGGCTACGCTTCTACTCCTATAGCCAGTCAGCTCTCTACAGCCAGGCGGCTCTTGCTTCCTCTATTCCACTGGCGGCTGAGCTATTTCAAAGGCGGCTGTACTCTCTGCACCACAGGCTGCAGCCAGGCGTCTACTGTCCATCAGTCGGCTACCCCATAAACTGACGGCTGTGGCTGTGCGCCTGTTTTCCAGCCAGCGAAGTGCTCTGCCCTCAGGCGCCTATACTACAGCCTGCTGCAGCAGTTGGTTGTAAGTCCATCACCAGCAGGCTGTGTGCGTGTGCTCATCTCCAACAGCAGTGCTCCTACAGTTAGGCGGCAGGCGGCTGTACTTTGTAAACAAGCGGCCACATCTCCGTCTTCTGCAGGCTGCTCATCCTCTCCTCAGGCGGCTGTCCACAGTGTGTACTTCTTCTCAGGCGGCTGTACCTTTCATGCGTAGCTGGTGTTCCTCCTATTGGTAAGTTGTGCTCTTGCAGCCAGGAGGCTATACTTTACTCCAGGTAGCCACTCCTCCCGACATGCTGCTGTACCTTGGTGTCTCCCACTAGTAGCTGCACACAGACAGACACCATGGGTATTGGCCTTCCATCCGCCATCCACAAGTAAGTGAATTTTCAGATTTAAGTAAGGTACTTTGTGATAAATCTGATAAAGGATTCTCTCCACGGCAACACCCATTCGGTGCCGGGTAGTCCAAGCTCTTTGGAGAACCACGGTCCAACGGTGCTGAGATCGGGAGAGCTAGGCGTTAGTACGAGAGCGCCTATTTGTGCGTGGTCTTGGAACACCAGTGGGGCGCCCTCCGCGGAGTCCAGTGAAAGCACAGGACTGTAGAGACTGGACCACGCTGGTGGTCGTTCTACTTCGAATATCTACTTCGAGCTTATTGTTTGGTACTGTATTCATTTGTACATGGACATCATCTGGTTCTTGGAACCCATGGAGCATTGTATTTGTTAAATACTCCCAATAAATATATCATATATTGAGGGGAGGGGGGGGAGGGTCGGCCCGTTCCGGCCCCAGTGCTGGTGTCCATCTATCTCATTTCATTTCAATTTCAAGTTGTTATTAAGTTGTCCATTTCAAATTGTGGTATTAAGTTGTGCTATTACGCGTGTGGGTGTCCAACGGAGTCTTTCCCACTTGACGGGATCGGTTTCATATTTGCCACTATATTCGTCTTTCCTGGGGTGTGCAAGATTTGAAAATGAAACATGGAGAGGAAGTCATATGCTTCTCTAACAATTTAATATGCATTCACTATTTTCCCTTCATTTTGTTTTACTCAATCCCACTTCATCGTTATCTAATTCGATGCGTTGGGAGGTAAGAACTACTTATAAAACCTTTGCTTAAACTCTTCCCATGTTCTGATAGGATTTGGAGAGAGCTTCTCAGTAACCCACCAATGTGTAGTAGTGCCTTTCATGAACATGCTTACATGTCGGATCATGGATTTTTGAGTGAAATCATGATCACTGAAGGTAATATCAAACTGGGCAATAAAAGCAAGTGCCTTTGATGCGTCATATTTCCCATGATATGTCTTAAACTTAATAGATTTCTTGACGGCTTTGAAGTCACAAGATGTTGATATGTTATCTTGCATCTCAACACATTTTCCTATGTCCACATCCATTAGGAAAGTCCCTATGACTGGCATCATTTTGGGAACAAAAGGGGATGCATTGGGCATAGAAACATGTGCCCTATTAGCATGAGGCATGGCTGGCCGCTCAACATACATTGGTGCATTCTCACCCATAATCTCTCTTACGAGCATGCTTTCGGGCATGAGTAGAATGAGAGAGATGCGGAATACCTGCACCAAGAGAAAAATGCAGCCCATATTGCATGTGTTGTGTATGCACATTTTCAGCTGGCAATGGCATTTTGACCACTGCTATATACATTGCGTTCTTCATGGGCTACATGAGGTACACCTACAAGGTGTGAAGTCACTGATGGTTCCTCTCTATTTGCATGTGGCTTCAACCTCTTAGGCATGTGCTCTTGCTAAACCATTAGTGGGGGTACCTGGACATTTGGGATATCTACATTTTCTTCATAGGCATCCTCAGTACGAACCAAGTATGCATGTGCTACATCCCTCGGTTGCATATGCAACTCTCGAGCTATGACTCCCATGGCATGATGCATAAAATATTCAGCTTTCTTGGTCTTTAAGTGGTCATGGAGTAGTGGATCTTGGTGGTAGAATTCCAATCCTTCTTCTTGTGCATTAAGAAGAGCTTGCATACGAGTAAGTTCAGCCCATAATGCTGTGGATTCTCCTTCCTGCACTTTTTGTTAAGCATGGGATGGCTGTACCACATATTCGTGTTCCTTGCTATGCACAACATGAGTATGCTCTTCTTGTAAGACATTGGAAGCATGCATACCATTGTCCCTGTCCCTTGTGTTGGCATCTTCAACATTAATTGTATGGCTGTCCATAATGTTCTAAGTGTAAAGATAGCTTGTGTTCATAGTGATCATCTTTCACGATGGAATTGAAAGAGAACCGTATTCTTTGATACCAATGTAATTCCACTGGTTGGTATGGAATGTTTGGTTGAAGACAATGCTAATCAATACACTTAAATACACTAAGATTTAATGCACAAGAAGCACAATACAAAATGTAATTTTGTCAATCTCCAGTACCAATGTGGTCAACTGAGAGATATAAGCAGATAAGGAACCAGTTTGTTGCAATATTCGGAGTTTAGAATGGAGAGAATCTGCATTGGCAGGTATGAATTTCTAACGGACAGCGCACTCACATTGCAGCACCTTTGCCATCATGAATCCGTCTTTGCGAGTTCTACGGTATTGAAATAGAGATTCATCTTATAAAGCTATTGTTTCAAGGTACGATGACTTCGGTGTCCATTATAAGATTCTGGGAGTGCTTTATGTAACCGGCATGCTTTATGTTCTGCACGTGTCTGTGAACAAAGCCCAGGAGGCTGTCTAACATACACCTCCTCTGCAAGTCGCCATTCAGAAAGGCGGTTTTAACATCTAGCTGATGCATACTCCAACCCTTCCTTGCAGCCATAGCAGTGATAGTACGAATGGTAGTCATACGTGACATGGGTGCAGAAGTTTTCTCATAATCAATGCCCTCTTGCTGGGCATAACCTTTGGCGACCAAGCGGGCCTTATGGTGATCCATAGAGCCATCAGGCTTATGCTTCAATTTGAAAACCCACTTTGTGCGTCCTATGCACGTTTGGTGAGCGGATATGCATCCCTATTTTGTCTAGAGAGACGGTGTTTCTGTTGGAAGGTTGGCGATTTCGAGCTTGTGTTTTATGGCTAGAAGGTGCCTTGGATTATCCCGTAAGTGGAAGCATGGGAAGTTGAAGAACCATATATAGGCTAGAGTGGCACCTTGTCATAGTCATCTTCTCCGGGGCCGGTGTTTTGGGAGGCAGCTCACCGGGAGATGGAGCCCGGTGGAGGGATGCTACAGTGCCCGTTGGGGGTGTTCGTGGAGCTCGATGGTGATGCGTCTTCTACGTGCGTTAGTCTTCCGCTGCGCATTCTGACATGGTATCAGAGCCCGGCATGTGTGGTCCTGGGCGGCTCAGGCGTGTGTGGTCCTGGGCGACCCCCTCACGCCTCGGTGGCTTGCAGAGCTCGAATCGAGGGAGGGTGTTGGAAGGTTGGCGATTTCGAGCTTGTGTTCTATGGCTAGAAGGTGCCTTGGATTATCCCATAAGTGGAAGCATGGGAAGTTGAAGAGCCATATATAGGCTAGAGTGGCACCTTGTCATAGTCATCTCCTCCGGCCGGTGTTTTGGGAGGCAGCTCACCGAGAGATGGGAGCCCGATGGAGGGATGCTGCAGTGCCCGTTGGGGGTGTTCGTGGAGCTCGATGGTGATGCGTCTCCTACGTGCGTTAGTCTTCCGCTGCGCATTCTGACAGTTTCTTGGCCCATTTCCAAGAAGCCCACACCAGATGTTGGTAGCTATTTGATACCTTAGTGTGCCCCAATTATGTATGGGCCCCTATTTTGGGGAGCGGATCTTAGTGAGGCAACTTGGAAGAGCATAGACAGACTCTAGGTGATGATGCTCTTATGTATGATCAGGAGTAAGGCATTTGTGCCACTTGAGATTGTGCTAGCACCTTTTCAAACCATTACTTATATTCATCATGTATATACACTTGACAGTGAGCTTCTCTTGAGATTGGCCCTTGAGTTGTCGATGGAGTTGGCGATGGGCATGGAAGATTGTGGCACTCTCATGTGGTTCATTGGTTTGAGCACATCCTCCGTATGGACTGCCTTCCTTCTAGTATAGTGTGGACTCTCCGTTTTTTGGATCTCTCACGGCAAAAAATCAACCATCGTATACAATTGGACTAGAGATATGCACATTCAGTAGTGGTAAATGTGTTAGGGGATTAGGAATTAGTGCTTGGGGCACACACACTTATAGTGTTAGCAATAAAGGGTTTAGAAATCTTAGTACTCACTTATATAGTACTAGTGACACTTAGCATAAGTGTAGGGACTTTCTATTATGCACTTAGCAAAGGTTTGTATTAGCCAAAAGATTATCAAAGGTTAACCGTTAATATAATGCAATTACGTGAGCTTCTCCTTAACTCTCTCTCTCCCCCACTTTGCATGTTTTTGTGTGCATTATTGTTTCGTCTCTCTCTCTCTCTCTCTCTCTCTCTCTCTCTCTCTCTCCCTCCTGGAGATCCGCAGGCTCAGAGAGTCCATTATCAGGAGCAGACGCCCGACTGGCAGGGAGTCCACACAGAGACAGATTACTGACTTCTTTAGAGGGACTACCCGGGAGGACACACAACCGATAGCCCAACAGTGGGCACCCCGTGGGACTCTAGTTGAGAGAGCTATCCAGTTGGGAAGATCTAGACGGCCGAGGGTTCGCGGATCCTCACATTGGAGACGGTGCCTACACCGGAGGATTCAGAGCATCATTGCGAGGCATCGGGCTCGTCTGACCAGGCATCTCACTATGGCAGATATCCAGGCCATCCGACAGAGACCCATGCTAGAGCTCTTAGGATGATTACGACTCCAGCCATATACTGTTGTACTCACTGTCACTTTTGTACTCCCCCATATTCATGTATTCATGTATCCGTGTACTCAAGTACCCCATTTTGACTAGTAGCATTAGCTTCCCACTCTCCCTAGTTGCTGCTTCCAGATGCCCCCTACTGATGTATTGTGGGGCTAGATACTTACCTTCAGTTCTTTCTTTTCTTTTCTAGACAGTGTATCAGATGTCACATGGTTGTAACTTTGGTCTCATAGGTCACTTTGGCCTTTTGAAGACGTTAATATAACATTTCATTTCATTTCATTTCTCTCTCTCTCTCTCTCTCTCTCTCTCTCTCTCTCTCTCTCTCTCTCTCTCTCCCCCCCCCCCCCCCCGCCGTCGACTTTGTGTGTGCCCTCTCTCCCACCGCCACCTCTGTGCGCAATTGCGTTGTTTGCCACCCTCTTCTGTTCGCTGCCACCTCTGTGCGCAGCCGCCGCCCTCTCTCCCGCCTGGGCAGGCTCTGTTCTGTCTGGCCCCATTTATGTAGAATGTCCCTACCCTAGACCAATGGTTGAACCCTCAACCAGAAGCCACTCTCGCCCTTACCCCATCGCGCATCGGGCCAGCTCCCGTCTTCTCCCGTGTCCTTGACCACAACTTGGGTTGGGTGACTGTAACAATGGTGGTTCCTCTTGAAGACAGAGTGAACAAGATCGAAGAACAGGCTCAAAGGGCCCTGTCAGACCAAAAGAAATTGATAGACAGGACATTGAACCAACATCAAAAGGAGATTCATGCTGTTAGGATTGAGATTCAGGACAAAGAGGAAATGTACAAACAACTGCAAGCTGAGATGCGACAAGAAATGGAAGCCTGGAAGGATGCATGCCTGGGTGCATGCATGGAGAAATGTATGGAATTATGCAAGGAAGAGATGCACAAGTATGGCAAAGAGGAAGGAGAGCTAGCCACACAAGAAGCTCTTGCTCTAGAGATTGCCCAGTTGCGAGATGCAAATGCCAAACTTGAGGCGGAACTAGAGAAGGCTAAGAAGGCAATCACAGTAGAGATTCAAGAGGCCAAATTAGGATATATTGATGAGGTCATTTTTGAAAAAGAGTTGGCTTCCAGGACACTATCATCTTTGCCAGAAACCTACTTGAACTTCCACACATTGCTCACTCTATCTATGCAGGGAAACTTGGAACCAATCTTGTTTGAAGAGTTGATTGGTTTGTTACTACAGGAAGAGTAGAATCGGAAGAACAAATCTTCCAACATGCGTGGTGATGGGGCTTTTGCTGACCAAGACAAGGGCAAGGGAAAAGCCAAACATAGTTTTCAGCCAAAGGCTGATTTGGGACAGCCTTCACAAAAGGCTAAAAATGATACAAGCAAGTCCAAGAAAAAGGGAAAATGTCACTATTGGCTTTGATTCGGGACAGCCTTCACAAAAGGCTAAAAATGATGCAGGCAAGCCCAAGAAAAAGGGCAAATGTCACTACTGCAGGAAGCCGGGTCATTACTTGAATGAGTGTAGAAAGAGGCTTGCAAAGGAGAAGAAAAAGGAAAGCGGCATGGGTGTAGATTTTTCTTCATCACTTGCAGGGAAAGATGATGCATCAGTAAATCTTGTGCAGGATGAGTGGACTTTCCTTGCAGTTATGATGCATCATTGGAGCATATGTCTCTCAATGTCAATGAAAGACACGACACATGGTACTTTGATAGTGGTGCATCTAAACACATTACCTCACGGAGGGATTTGTTTAAGAAGCTTATGGCTGCCATTGAAGGCAAGCGGGTAACATGTGCAAACAATTCTTCTTATCCAGTTCAGGGTGTTGGTGAAGTGAACCTCACAACAGTAGATGGTGTAGAATTACGTCTTCCAGATGTATCGTATGTGCCACGGATTAAGAACTTCCTGTCCGTCTCCTCTTTTGCTAAACGAGGGTCTGCAGTGAACTTTGAGGACGATAGATGCACAGTGATGAAAGACCGTGAAGGTGGCTATGCATTGGCCACTTCTGGCACATTGTACCATGGGTTATATCAGCTTGATAGGTTTGACAGGAGAGAGCATAATGCTCATGTGGTTACCACTCTTACACTTGCCATGCATGAGGCAGAATTGTGGCATGCCAAGTTTGGGCATGTGAATTATGGCAGTTTGATGCTCTTGCAAAGGCATAAAATGGTATAGGATATGCCTCATGTAGAGCAACACGTATGTGAAGGGTGCATATTGGGTAAAATGCACAGAAGTGCATTTCCAAAAGATTTATGAAGAAGGGTTGTCTGGAAGTTACAGCTTGTGCATGTGTGTGGTCCTATGCAGAAACCATCTTTTGGAAAGCATCTAGATAAAACTTCAGCATTCAAAGCTGAATTGCAAACGTCATTTGAGATGACAGATTTGGGATTGTTGCATTATTATTTGGACATACAATTTATGCAGATAGATGTGGGGATTTATATACACTAATCAAAGTACATTCAAAAGCTGTTGCACAAATTTGGCTTCCAAGATTGTAAGCCCATCTCTACTCCGATGGAGCCATGGCTGAAATTGAGCATGTATGATGTTGGAGAGCCTTTTGATACGAGTGTTTACAGCCAAGCAGTGGGCTACCTTATATACTTACGCAACACACGCCCGGATATCCAGTTTGGGGTTTCATGTATTTGTGGATGATCTCACCATTACTGGTAGCAACAAATCACTCATAAGTCGAGTGAAAATGAAGCTTTCTAACGAGTTTTGATATGAAAGATTTGAGATCTCTTCATTACTCTCTTGATATTGAGGTATGGAGACAGCAAAGGAGTTTATTTCTTACTCAATCCAAGTATATCAAGGAGATGTTGGAAAGGTTTAATATGGAGTTTAGGACATTTATTAGTTGTGGGTTCATTTATTAACTTTCAACTATGAAGAGGAATGTGCATCAACCTCTCTATCACATGCAATTATAATTATACGTTCATTCAATGCTATCTATGGTGATTTCTCTCTGTCAACAAACTAATTGCAATATCGAAAGTTTAATGGTGTTAATTGCTCAAGGATTAATCTGAATTTTAGACATTAATCCCAATGTTCATAAGGATGAAAACTAACAAAACTAATGAAAGTTTTGTTAGTATGTTGATTAACTAACAAAACTAATGAAAGTTTTGACTGTTGGGTCTACCTTTTGGGCAAGTAAAAACTCCCCATCCGGTGTTTTATGTGTGTCCTCGTAAATCCTGAAGACACAAGTGACAACACACAACCGCCTCGAACTAGAGGTTTAGTTCTAGAAACTAGGAAGTATAAACCTGACCCAGCTTGTCCATGGTTTGCAGCCTGTAGGACAGGTGGATGACTTCAAATTCTCAGAATCATCATGATTCGTGAATATCCGTCAACTTTGGACACACCAACTCGATTAAGACATTCAATCCTAGATTGAGAAGTTCCAAACTCCTTGTCACATGCGCACGCGTGGACATTGCCAATCTCATGGCTAATCCTTGATTTGGCAGCCATTTATGGTAACTAACAAGCTTTGACAGGCAAAGAAGAAGCCCACAGGGTTAAAGGACGAGGTGGCCAGGTTGGAAGCACCATATTGGAGAAGTTGGCTTCATTTAATGAAGATATGGCTTGTGGTTGCTTGCAGGGATACCCTAAGAGCCTAAAAATAGAAAAAGACTAGTTCAGTCAAAGTGATTTGATCCCCCACATGGGGCAGGTCAATAGGCAGTCTAGTAGGTTAGAAGTTAGTCCTTTTGGAAGGCCAAAGGCCACAACAGTTGTACACGTAAAGACATCTTTTTGTATCATATCAATATATTGAAAACGTAGTTCATCTCTCTCTTCTCGCTGCTGTCTAATCATTGCTTTTGCATTAGTGTTCCTAAACAATAGGATTAGGATTGGATCGAGTTAATCAAGGCTTCTGCATGTCACATTGGTATTAGAGCATCAGGCTCAACAAAGCTAAGCACTAGAAGTCCCCGAAAGGTGTAGAGACCACATAGCAAGGAACATAGACAGGGTAGAAGTCACGGGGCTGGTTGGTAGTAGGAAAAACCACAGGAAATCAGCCTTGGCAGTTGTATGCTCAAAGGGGCATACCAGAGGCTCTTAGGAACAGTTCCAAGGGTGAAGCAAGGCATGATCATCCTCTGAAAGAAGACTATTGCTATGTTAAGGGACAAGGATTGTAGGCAAGGGGACAAAGTGGAACAGATGCATAGTTTTCAACATCAGACTTGGAGTGGAATCTGAGGAATGGCAGGGTTTTCAGTCAAGGTTGCTAGGGAGGAAAGATGACAAGTATAAAAGAGGGCTCAAGTATAAAAGACAACTATGAGCCTAATGAGGTATCCATCAATTTACTAAAGATTAGACATCTTCTTGCTTCATGCAAGCTTCAAAGTTGTCCTTCGCCCATATGAGATTGCACTTGTGTGTACTTCTTGTTAATGAGTGAAGATTTCGCTTCCCTATAGATTTCTCTCTTGCAGATTAATAAAACAAACCTGTTTGTTTTGACTAGCACTAACCCGTTCTTGGACATTCATCTTGAAAAAGGACAATGTTTATTAAAACTATAACACATGCCACACTACTTCTATCTCTAAATTGATGAGGAAGGGCATACTTAACATGTAGTAAGTGTTGTAGTAGATGTAGCTTAAGATCCAAAAAGTCTGCCATCATTTTCTCAAAACTTTACCATTACCTTATGAAAAGAATTATGTTGTACATGACACAGCTACTAGCCGTAATCTATGCCTTGAAACTGTGGAGGCATCCCCCCTCACTGTCCACTAACATGTAAACTATCCTCTTGTTCTAATGCTGAGTCGATGAAGATGTTGCTTTAGTAGATTTTTCCCTAGGGCCTGTGGAGATGTTTGCATAATTCTCCGTAGGGTGGCTCATACTCTCCATGTATGATAAGATCGTGAACAACAATGGGTCTATGAGACCAAAATGATGCAATGCTATCCAATGCCATCACCTTGCTGTGGAAACTGTATACCCAAGTAAAAATGCAATGGCCTGAGATCTAACATCTCAAATGAAGACTCTAAATCAGCCTTGAATGCTGCAATTTTGTCTTCACTTGTCAAAGAGGTCTTGACATAGAGGTACTCTTTGTCAGACTATTTGCGAAAGCCTGGCTGACCAAGTATGCATGGATTTTCTCATACCAAGCTCGAGGAGCTTGTTTGAGACCATGGAATGGCTCCTGCAATTTGCACGCTTTGACTTCTTGATCATGTACCACAAAACCAATGGGCCGACTCACATAAACTTCTTCATGCAAATCCCCATTGAGAAAGGTTGTTTAATTGTCCAACTTTGTACTTTCCAGCCATGTTGGGCAGCCAATGAAATAACACATCTAATGGTAGTCATCCAAGAAGTGGGAGCAAAGGTCTTGTCATAATCAATCCCCTTCTGTTGAGAGTAGCCTTTTGCTTTACGTGGCTTGCTTGTCAATAGATCCATCTGCTTTTCTCTTACCCAATTTGTGCGAATTGCCTTTTACCAACATAAGTGGGGAAAGTTCATTTTTTAAAACCTTGATATTATGACAAATGCTCTAGTCTTTAACCACATAAGCTCTGGAAGGTGGTTCCAAAGTGAAAATAGGGTTTATTGGCAGGAATGCATAGATGCTCATCATTTGGGAAAACTCAACACAATATCAGATACCAGATTGCCACACTTTTTATTTTTATGGCCATCTTTAGTGTTGGTTGTGGAATAGTTTGTGTTTAGAATTAAGAGAACATTGTTGGTGGGGAAGTTTCTTTTTTGTACCCTAGTTTCACGTTCAAATTTAAAAGCTGTATGCCTTTACTAGATCTATGGAGGAGCAGTTGGCTGCCTTTTCCCCTTTTCTAGTGGGAAGATGGATGATGAGAGAGTCGCTGAATATGCGCACACACAGTAGGATTGATAAAATAGACACCTGACTGGATGTCAATGGCATGCCTTCCTCCGTCCTCCCTGTAGAGTACTTGTTTTATATTGGTAGAAGCAAAGATAGACAGGATCACAAACTGCTGGCTTCTTTTAGGATTTCTCACCCTGGGCTGGAGTCTGGAGCAAATCATTGTTGTGAAGAGATAAATCTGCTGAATTTGTGGATGGGAAGCTAGTCTGCGCCTTCACTTGGAACAAAATGAATTCACTTTGGCACCCTGGGGAGCTGTCATGGGCTAGCAGCCCTGGAGGCTGGGGCCAGCTCCTATATTCCAGCTCACCCTGGCAAGACTTCTCCAGGAGCAAGTGGTTAAGTCTCAGTTCTTCTTGACTCTTACTTACATTGGTCCCTTTCTGCTGCTTAGGATCTTTTGCTCATCTACATCATCACCCACTGCACTTATCTCCATTTCTTAATAAACTCGGTGCAACAGGATGGCACAGCTGAGAGGTAAATGGTCAAGCTGAAGTCAGGTCATATTACAATGCTCTATGTCTACGGCTTGTAGGCATTTAAAATCAACAATAGCATTCATAGGCTATGAGAAGACTTGCTTAAAATATCCTACTCAACATTCTGGTTGCATAAAGAAGCTAGGGATGATTTTGTAAGCTGATGCTTTTTCAATGGCAAATGCAGGCTTCTGGATGCAGCAAGTGTGCTGCTAAGATGGGGCCTTGCTGCTGACAAGTCCAAGGCCATTCATAGCCAGTGCAAGGTTGTGAAGTCCATGCATTGGCACTCACATCATTGATGTATACTGCTCATGTGTGCAGATTTTATCGGAAAACGTTCAATTTGCTAAAGCCAGAGTTATCTGCATGCAGGCATATTTAAGTGCTATCATTGTCTATTTGTATGCTCATGATTTGAAGCAAGCAGAGCAGTGCTACAATGACTGTTCCCAGTAAGTAGTGGTCTATAGCTCCCAGATTTACATTCTCTGGGAATAAAGGTTAGGAAGTCCATGTTATCTTTTGGATAGTAAGCATGATGTATGTAAAAGTTTGATGAGATTTTGTGCATGGCGGAATGACAGGGTTGATGCCTTCGTAAACAATGAGCACAGTACATGTGCGTACGAGCTGTTGAAGGCATACAGAGAAGGTGATGCTGAGGGAATCAAACACGTAGTAAAATCTAGCAGCCTCATTCCTCACCTCGATCACTTGGTATGTTTGCCGACTGACTCCAGTCTAATCTTCTAGTGACCAAATCACACGTCTTGCGAGGACTTATGGATGTTTTTCTGCCATGGGGCTTCAAGTGTGCAGTATTTGAAGCATTGTTAGTCTGTCAGGAGTGGTCAGAGATTTATTTCAATTATTGGTTGAAAATTTTGCAGATTGTAAGGCTTGCAAAACAACTGCCATCTGGTGATGTGGCAGCCCTAGCTTCGAGTTTATATGAACAGGATTTGGATGAGGATGACCTTACCTAGCGGATGTTCTAGTAAGGCTGTATATATAGCATATGGTTCGTACATCTCTGGCTTAAAATGAAAGGTAGAGCAAGTGCTTCAACTCACTTCTTTGAGCCCACCGTTTGCTTCATGTCATTGAGTACAAATGTAAGTAATTGTTTGATAAATGCTCGTGTGTTTGTGTTATGCTGTTGGAACCTGATGGTCTCATGAAGCGAGTGCCAATTGAATGTGCACGCGGAGGACTGACCTCTACTGAATACAATATTTTAAAGATTTGTTGTGGGGATAATGGTCCCCATGAGTCAGATGCATTGTATTACCATGTTTTGTTTGAATTTTAGTTTGCCATGGGATTTTCCTTCTATGAATAAATCCTACATGGGTTGAATGCCAAGCTGTTAAGATGATTGTAAACAGTAGTCTGTTATATTGCATACAGGCTTGTGGGATACACTGGCTTTATAGACTCCATAGTTTTCCTTGTCTTGGCATGGCTCCTTGAAAGAGCAGTGAAGGAATTTGTGTGGGAGGAGGAATCGTAAGTTTTCAGCTGAAGATTCTTTTTCCATGTTATGCACATCCTGCATGCATTTTTAATGACTTAATCTCACTAAAGTCCTAATTTTCAGTCACAATGTTCACTCTAGCATAATTGGGAGATGGAATATATAATGAACATGCAGAACAAGGGGCGTTGTGTTGACATGCTATACATCCGCAGTCTCTTCCTCTTGCAGAACTCTAGTTTTTGCCCCTTCGTTATCCTCCTCCCGTTGCCGCCATAGCTTCAGGTTACCCTGGGCAAAGCTTCTTCTCACCATTGTGCTGTTGTTCATTACAAGAGCTTTCACTCTTGGCAGACTTTGACACGCATGAATATGCAGAGTTTGAGGCATTTCAATTTTCTGGCTAAGCTGGGCTTGGTTTGATATCTTTCCTGTTTAGGTGAGCTCAGGATAATGTCATTTCTTTTTTTTGAGACAATTCATGCACCACAACCTAGGCTCGAAAAAAACATTTTTTTTTCAACCAATCAAAATAAAGACAAATCTTAAATCTATCTGGTTTTTGTTTAAAAATCTCTACTATATGCTGGTTTTATAACTAAAATATATGAAAAATTACTTCTTAAAATAAGGGCTACTTAAAATATCAGCATGTTTTCTTAACTCTAGCCGATACAAATACACTTGAATGCTTTTTTTTTTCCCAGCATTTGCCAAGGTAAGAGTCCAACAAGTTGAAAGGTAGTGGTTGTAGCTTGACTTTTTACCACTAGTGCTCCACCCTTATTGCAAGATGTTGCACTGTAGCATAGGTGGTGGTTGCTCATTTTCACTGAATGAAATGATTTGGAGCATGTTAGTTGTGTGTTGCTTGGGAATAGTGCAAAGGTGGTCATCAAAGTGCAAACATTAGGAATGACCATGCCAAGCTTAGGGATATCTGGCTTGATTTCCAAGACGTATTATTGCATTTATACTCCATGTTGTTTGTAAAATGATCTTCTCCTATTCACTCTTGTCAATTAATTAACTTTGTGAGTCTCCTATTCACTCTTAGTGTATGGTTCCAATTAATGTCTAAGGTTTTATCGGTAAGGTTCATATGTAATTAATTAAGAAAGTCTCACATTTGGAATTATTTAAATCATAGCAACTTTTGAAATTAAAGTTAACATTAATTTTAGCAAGAATGAAAGAAAATTAAAATAAAAAAAGATAATAATAAACAATTTTTGGAGATCAAAATGGGAAACTTTACATAATATGTACAAAAGATGTTCTCACACCAAAGCCCAAAAAGGTGAGGTCACATTATAAAAAAACCACCATCTTGTCTTTTCAGCTAGATGGAAAAGGCACAAAATCATGAAACTCGACAATAGGCTTTGCTAGGTGGGTTTTCTTACATACGAAAGAAAGTTTGTTGGTGTAGTTGGGGTAGGAAGCTTCTTCATCGTCCACTATCCAAGGATATTGGGTTGTCTTTGGTGCTAAGCACATTGTCTTCTTCGTCTTCTCTTTCTTCTTTGAGACCATCACTGTAGCGTTCTAGTTCTCCACTACCAAGACCACAACCATCCTTGAAGTACTTGAAAGGAACATGTTCAGAAAAGAAGATTTATCAATGTCTATGCATTGAGTAACACGAGGCATTTTCATGACTTTCCACACTATTGCAACCCTTGTCTTATCTATGCCATGGCGTATCTTCGGGATAATTTGATTTGCGATGGGATAGTACTTCCCAGTACAAAGCATGCACAATATGGTCGACTCAAGGGTCACACCAAGCTTATTTGGTATGTAATTGTCCATCTATACATATGCACATACAAACATGTTGGTAATAGGTGACAAAGAAACTTTGTTTTTAAAGTCACGTTGCCCATAAAGTGCATATTGCTCACGCTCCCTTGTGATTTCTTCAGGAATAACATTGTGGAAAAAGAATCTAAAGTGGGTTTTATGAAAATCCTTTATACAATAGCTTAATATGCCTTCATAAGTGAGCTAATAAACTTGCCTAAGACCCTTACACATGACAATTTTGCGTGGTAGTTTGGACACATCCCTACATGTGTACTTTTTGATGGGTTTTGCCAATACTTAGCAAGATGGAGTCTATGACTCAAACAACCATTTGAAAATGCACATGACTCAATGTAGCACCCTTTTCCAATGCAAAAAGCCCACTAATGCACTCCACACAGATGCATTTGCTTCAACGGTTCCCATGTCACCATTGCCCACACCTATGGTAATAGAGGCTTCGGGGGTTTTTATCTTCGATAACACGTTGGGTGGATGTTGATGACCTGGCCTTGTTCTTCATAGAACGTAGATTACCAAGCTACTCTCCATTGGTCAGAGTAACAATATAACGTAGATTACCAAGCTACTCTCCATTGGTCAGAGTAACAATATAATGCAACGTAACAGTTGGATATGTAGAAGTTCCAGTGACATCATCATGGCTTGCATCATTTGTAATATTGGCTAGAGAATGCCTAGCATGCTTAGGAGAAGACATACCAACACATAGAAAGCAACACATATAGACACAAACAGACACAAAGAAAGACACATAGACATACGACACCCGGAACTTGAGCAACGATAGAAAGCACAACGCAACCCTACCAACACATAGAAAGAAAGATAGTACCTGGCACCCCAAGAATAGACAGATAGGCACACTCTGAAAGAAACATGACAACATGGGAACCCAGCAACACTAGAAAGCAACACAGCACCGAGCACTGCGAACAACGGCAGCACACCACCACCTTAGCAACAGACAGAAAGCAAGACGGCAACAAGCAAGGTGACTGACATACAACCGCATAGAGATGAAGCACATACAAAGAACGAAGCCAGACCCAGAGTTGTAGAGGCACCCATCCACACAACGAGCATGCTACTAGAGACAAACCCATCACTCCCCTCATAACTAGAACACAGAGACGAAGCACATACATACAAAATTGCAAGTTTCCTTCATGCAGCCAGACCGAAGAAGCTCGATCGAAGACCAAGAGCAGCATCATACAACCCGGTTGAAGAAGCTTGATTGAAGACCACGAGCAACATCATGCAACCCGACTGAATCATATAGAGTAGCAACGACGACGAGCACGACCATGACGTAGACCAACCAAACCAAATATGTCCACAACATGCAGGGTGGTGCGTTGAAAAGAGAAGCCTACTCCCCTTCCTTTGTAGATCACTCCCTCTCTATCACCAACATGCAACCAACTAGCAGCACAAGTACATAGCATGCAACCAACTAGCAGCACAAGTACATAGCATGAGGACATAGGCCAACCCATCATGACACAACATGCAACCCTACTCCCCTTATAACTAGAATATAGAAACAATAAAATGATAGAGAAGATACAACAAGAGAGAAAGGAAAAAAACCGCATGTTACCTTTGCAACTTGACTGAAGACATGACTGAAGACAACGAGTAGCAACTATACAACCCGACTGAACACCAATAGACCATATAGAGGCTATGCGAGCAGAAGCACAAACACGAGCTAGGCCAAGTGAATTGACCCCCAAGCGGACCATATAGAGGCCTAGACCAAGAGCACGAGCACGAGCACGAGCACGGGCACGGACACGAGCACGAGGTAGGCTAGCAAAGCCAGATGCCTAAGCAGACCATATAGAAAAGGCCTTGCGAGCTAGCGAGCACGAGGCCGAGGCCGAGTGAACCACAAATGCCCACATGCAGGGCACCTCGAAAAAAGAGGCCACTTCCCCACCCCCCCTCAAGCAAACCACAGATGCCCACATGGAGGGCTTGAAAAGAGGAGGCCAATTTTCCACAACCTCTCATTATTGCATGGGAAATTAAAGCAAAAAAAAAAAGATTTTGGTTTCCTATACTCAATGCGGCGTTAATTAATGAGTAGCCTAAACAAATAAGGTATCGGACTTTTGGTTTAAATAGGGAGGAATATTCGATGGAAATTAAAGCCAAAAAAATGGCGGTTTGGCTCTATCCATGGATGCCATGTAGCTAGTTTATAGCTTTTAACATTTGATTATCTATGGATGTTTTAGCTTGTTCAACTATCATTAGAGAAGGCCATAAACTTCCTCACATTTTTACATTAGAGAAGTCCATGAACTTCCTTATATTTTTACATATATTAGTATCAAGTTGGTTACAACGCCTATATTATTGCTTAGGTGGTGTTGAGCTATCAACGGCCTTAGCCTCATCATTTGCAACAACTGTTGCTTTGATATTTTTTCTTTTGCACTTTCCTTTCTTAACAATACTTTAGCGTACTATGGCGAATGCAAATTCTAAAATATTTTATCAAATGGTGTCTTGAGACTACACAAGCAAGGAGAGTTTTGGAGCAAGTTCCTATTATGCTAGTATTATGCCACATGCTATATGGATCTATATCCTCCACTTTCATCATTGTAAGTGCTCTTCTAAACGAGAGAATGACACATTCCCCTGAGGAATAAGATGGCACTCTCAATCTCTCAACACCTCACACCCAATCTATCTTGCAAGTAATGCTCTTTCAACAACCCATACACAATCCCAATCATACTATCACACCATGATGATATTAAGCTAAACTATGTACAAGCTCAAACTTAACTTTTAAGGGATAAATTATTTAGGGTAAAGAGAACTATACAAGGGCTCTCACATCTAGAGATGAGAGCTAAAAACATGGCTAGAGATGAGAACTACAAACATGGCTAGAGATAAGAACTAATAGCATAAGATCACTAAGGAAGGATTTGATATCAAATAAAAAGGAATGACCCTCCTTATATAGCAAGTGGAGGCATCATGAGTCCATGGTAACATGTCATGGCATCCTATGCACACATGGGAGACAAGGTGAAGTGGATGAAGCTAATCCATACATGTGGTGGATAGAAGTGGGGTAGAGTGTGACTGGGACACCTTCCAAGTCAATAGCCACTCCCCACCTCTTTATTATAAGAACACACTCCCTCATATTAAAATGAGATTATTTTTGAATAGTCAAAGATGTTATTAAGCCTAATATAATAATAATGTGCCCCAATATAAGCAACCTCTTAGCTAGTGGTTGGTCACATGCTCCTTATTGTCATATATATACATGGATTTTTTTTTATAGCTTATGATAATTCCCCCCCTCAACTTTAAGTCGATGCATTGACTTGAAGTTGAAGAGATTTACTCGATGAGGGTGCCATCTTCCTTGAAGTTCATTGTTGCTCTAGTTAGGAAATACTTTAGATAGATGGTGTTGTATACCTTTGTTAATTGTCTTCCCTGTAATTTCTTTAGCACTACAGCTCCTCCATCCAGCATTTCAATCACCTCATACAGCCCTTTCCAATGGGGTAAGAACTTCTTACCTACTGAGCATCAAACATCAACACCAAATTCCATTTTTTGTAGGTCCTAGGTTTCTTCTTTGAATTCATCAAGGCTTTATCAAATGAAACCTTTATCTTGACCTACATTTCTTCCATGTTTTGTCCTCCTACAATCCAGACGAGTTTCTTCCAGCTTTCTAGAGAATCATGAGTTCCATCTTCTCTACATCTTCAATTTTGTGTTGAATCAACACTTTTAGGGTAGGGAATTCATATTCTAAGGGCATGATGGCTTTGGTTCCATATACCAGCTTAAAGGGTGTGTATTTCGTGGTTACCTTGTTGTAAGCCCAAAGTGCCAATACTAAGAGCTTATCCCAATTTCTTCTATTTCCTATGGATACATTTCCCAAAATGTGCCATTGGTCTTCTTGGATTAGCTGGTGTAGCCTAGGGTTAATTAGGACTACCTCTCGTGTGTTTCATCAAGAGTTTCTTTTATAGACTTATGTCACCACCTCTCCTGTGAAATGTGTACCCTGATTTGGCACTATTTCTAAGGGCAACCAAATCGAGTGCATATGTTGCTAATAATAAACTCTTCTATACGGTAACAACATTACATTTTGAAGTGGACAAGGCTTCGGCCCATTTGGTGATGTAGTATGTGGTGGCCCCATCAAGATGTAACTTTTCCTCCTAGTAGTAGTGATTGGCATAGGTCCTACAAGTCTATTCCCCATTTGTGAAAATCCATGATGGAAAAAGTAGGATGAAAAAGATTTCCCTTGAGATCATTCTTACCAAAATATAGGCCTCATAAGACTTGTAATGCTCTGGCATATCTTTATGCATACATGGGTAGTAATACCTACATTCACAACCTTCTTGGTTATGTAATCAGCTGCAAAATGTCCTTCACAAATACCTTCATGGCCCTTTTGTGTAATGAACTTGCCTTGCTTTGTAGTGATGGCTCTTTGTATGATCCCATCCTTTCCTACCCTATATATCACATTATCCAAGAGAGATAACTACCTCACATCCAAAGAGATCTTTCTTTTCTCTCTAGTTGTAGCATTTAATGGATAAGAACAAGTGCTAAGGTAATTTCTCACTTCCACATATGCATCCTCTTCCAAACCCAAGGCAAGCATAGGCAAGATATTGCAAAACTCCTTAAAGTTTAATAATGCAATCCTCCTTTTACCACTTTGACATAAAAAATCAAACTCTACAAAGAATTAGCTCTATTTAAGGTAGCTACTCCTCCTTTTACCACTTTGACATCAAAATTAAACTCTACAAAGAATTGGCTCCATTTGACAAACCTTCCACCATAGGGAATCCCCCTAGAATTCTCCTCTTTAAAGTATCATTTTTTTACCAGTATAGTGAATGCTCTTCCCAAAAAATAATGCCTAAAATTCTTTGGGCCAAAGACTAATGAGAGGCCTAGCTTTTCTTCCTCCTCATACTTAGTTTTTGAGATCTCCATCAACCTGGAGGTAAAGGACATGGGAAACATTTCTCTTTCTACAATAAGATTCTTGCAAGTGCATGGGGAATGCAACCTACATTCAGATAGAACCTTTCATGCCACTTTGAATTCCTCAAAATGGGGAATGCAACCTGCATTCAGATAGAACCTTTCGTGCCACTTTGGAGTCCTCAAAATGGGTGCACTAGTTAATGCATCTTTTAAAGCTTCAAAGCTAGACTAACACTCCTTTCCTTGATAGAATTCATTAATTTTATGAAGAAGTAAGGTGAGAGGTCTAGAGATTTGTGCAAGGTTAAATACAAATATGCTAATATCTTACTAATCCACAAAATACACACAAGCTTAAAGGGTGTGTATTTTGTGGTTACCTTATGATAGGTGTTACAAGCCCAAAGTGATGGTATGAAGGGATTATACCAATTTCTTCTATTTCCTATGGACATTTTTCCCAAAATTTCATAGAGTGTTCTTGATTTTTCCGTTAGCCTAGGGTTAATAAGGCCTTATTCTTGTGTGTTTCACCAAGAGTTTCTTCTATAGAGTTCTGTCACCAGCCCTCTTGTGAAATGTGTACTCGAATCTGACACTATTTCTAAGGGGCAACTAAATCTAGTGCATATGTTTCTAATAATAAACTCTGTTACTGTAACAACATTACAATTTGAAGTGGCTAAGGATTTGGCCCATTTGGTGAAGTAGTCTATGGTGGCCACCAAGATGTAACTTTTCCTCCTAGCAATGATTGGAATAGGTCCTACAAAGTATATACCCCATATGTGAAAAGCCATGAGGGGAAAAGTAGGATGCAACAAATTTCCCTTGAGATCAATTTTACCAAAATACAAGCCTCATATAAGACTTGCAATGCTCTAGCATGTCTTTATGCATACTTGGCACAAGTAGTACCTGCATTCATAACCTTCTTGGTTGTGTAATCAGCCAAAATGTCCTTCATAGATACCTTCATGGCACTTTTGTGTAATGATCATGCCTTGCTTCCTAGTGATGGCTCTTTGTATGATTGCATCCTTTCCTACCCTATATAGGACATCATCCAAGAGAGAACTGCCTCGCATCTAGAGAGATTTTTCTTTTCTCTCTCGTTGTAACATTTAAGGAATAAGAATAAGTGCTAAGGTAATTTATCACTTCCACATATGCATCCTCTTCGAAACCCAAGGCAAGCATAGGTAAGACATTTCAAAACTCCTTAAAGTATAATAATGTATTTTTAAAGGAAGCTACTCCTTTTACCACTTTGACATAAAAAATCAAACTCTACAAAGAATTGGCTCCATTTAAGGGGCAACTCCTTTTACCACTTTGACATCAAAGTCAAACTCTAGAAAGAACTGGCTCCATTTGACAAACCTTCCACTAGAGAATCCCCCTAGAATTCTCTTCTTCAAGGCACCATTTTTACCAGTACAGTGAATGCTCCCAATAAATAGTGCCTAAAATGCTTTAAGTAAAAGACTAATGAGAGGCCTAGCTTATCTTCCTCCTCATACTTAGTTTTTGAGATTAACATCAACCTGGAGGTAAAGGACATGGGAAACATTCTATTGTCCTCCTCTTTCTACAATAAGATTCTTACAAGTGCATGGGGAGCGCAACCTACATTCAGATAAAACCTTTCATGCCACTTTGGATTCCTCAAAATGGGTGCACTAGTGAATGCTTCTTGTAAAGCTTCAAAGCTAGAATAACACTCCTTTCCCTAATAGAATTTATTATTTTTATTATGAAGAAGTAATGTGAGAGCTCTAGATATTTGTGCAAGCTTAAAGACAAATCTATAATAATATCTTGCTAATCCAAGGAAGCCTCTTACTAGTCGCACATTGTGAGGTGGAATCCACTCCTAGATCTTTTCAATCTTCACTAGATCAGTCTTTATGCCATTTTGGTACGGGCGTACGCTTGGGATGGTACGCTCGTGGTAAATGTTTTTTTCGAGAATGGTACGATGGTATGTCCCTGGTATTTTTTTTTGAGGTTAGTACAATTGTATGCTTAGGTTGGTACGGTCGTACACTTAGGTTGGTATGCCTGTGACTACGTTTGGTGTACAGGTATACACTTAGGATGGTATGCCCGTAAATTTATTTAAGGTTTTGTATGGCTGTACGCTTAGAAGCATATGCCGGTGTAGCCTTAGGTGTGAACAACCGTGGGGCAAGTTGAAATTTGAATTTGGATTTTGAAATTTGAATTTGAATTTCAAATTTGGAGGGAAGTGAGTGGGATACAACTAAGACCCCCTCATTAATGCTAGAGGTAGGTGGGAAAGGGCTAAAGTTAGAGGCTACCTGCAAATTAGTGGATTAATCTTCTTAATCCCATTGTTAATCACTCTTTAATCCTCTTCTTTGCTCTCTAATTACTCCATGGTGAGGAGTTTAAGCATGGCAAATTGATAGGTGGATTAGCAATGTTTAAGCTATTCCAAAGATGTGATTATCCCTAAATAGTCTCACTAATTAGGTCTTTAATTAACCCACTCAAAAGAGGAAAAATGAGACAAAAGAGACCACATTAGTGCTAATTCTTGCTAATTAAGGCCTAATGGGAGTGGACTAAACATAGATTTGGGTCGTCAAGGCAAGTGTTTAGAATACTAATGCCACTCCAATTAGTCTAATTACAAGAAATTAAGCTCATTTTTTTGGTTTTTTACTTTCTTTAAGTTCACTAATCACACTAACGAATAGATTAGTAAAAATTAAGAGCTAGTTTATGGTTTTTTTAGGAGTTTTTTGATGGATTAGTGTTCTATCTAACAATGCTAACCTACGTATGCAAAGAGGTTAAGCAAAAGAAACAAGATTAAACTAAAAATTAAGAAAAATAGTCTAGGTTTAGGTAAAAACCCTCTTGGATTAAGCTCTCTTATCACCCAAATCTCAAGTTTTTTCACTCAAACAAGTAGTAATCCTACTCTAAACACAAAGCTATACATAAATCACAACAAAAATCATGTAAAATATCAAAATACATCAAAAAATAAAAAACCTCATGCCAAAGAGCTTACCTAGTACCGACCTATGAAGGCTTCGTTGGATTCGAATCAAAGATGGTGTAGACAAGTAGTGGATTGGTGCTCCCCAACAGCGGCGGCAAAGATGTTAAAGGAAATCCTACCCTAACATGTCATGGGGAAGTTGCCTATCCATTGGCTCAAGAGCTTCATTGTAGCCGCTCGTCATTGTCGTCCTCCTCCCACACTCGTCTCATCACTGAGGCCAATGGGTGATGCAAGCTCTCTCGCAAAGATTTTGTGGGATCTCCATAGGAGAGGATCGCGTTGGTAGCCTAATCACTCAAGTAAGAGGGAGATAGATGAAGCAAGAGGAAACAAGTGATTAACACTAATCACTCCGAAATCCTAACCCTAAGCATACCACACATGCTAGATTAGAGTTGCAAGAGAGGGACAGAGAGAACACTCCACTTCTATTGCACAAATGGGAGAATGAGTTACAAATAAGAGAAATCGGCTTTTATAGTTCCAAGCCTTTTCCTAGTAGGCCACCCAAGAGTAAGTGACCCGGGGTGCCCAGAACATAGTTACAAGGCTTTTCTCTATGGTTTGACCAACTGACCATGATTCTCTTGTCTGTCCATCAAAGCTCAATAATTGGGAGCGTATTTAGAGCGTTTCCCTCATCAAATGACGTGATTTACAATATATAGTGCCGATGCCCATTACATAAGTGTGCGGACATAGTTGCCACCATAGGAATGTGTTAACCAATATGTGGTTAGCATGCTGGGTGTGAAGCATTCTCTCATCCTTTGTGAGACTCATGAATCTTTTCCAATCCAACACTGAGGGGAGAAGAGGCACCCAGGAATCCCATTCGATATGCGTGGTTGCTCCAAGAGTTCTACCATATTCACTCAAGATCATCATTCCATATTGAGGGGAGAAGAGTCACCTAGGGAGCCCACTCGATGTGTGGTTTCTCCAAGAGGTCTACCATATTCATCCCATTGAAGGGAGAAGAGTCGCCGAGTAATTCCACTTGATATGCATGGTTTCTCCAAGAGTTCTACCATATTCATCCAAGATCAAGTCATTCCACACAATGGGCTACCTATAAGCCTGCTCAATCGGCCATGGAGAAATATGAACCTAGAAGCTCCTCATTCAATCCTAAGCACACAAAAGAGATCTCACCCCAAGGGCGAAGAAGGTGGTTGGTAATTTTCATGGTGATTTGCATTCGAGAAGATAAAATGTGGGCTATAAATCCAATCACTTGCCCTAATTAGAGTGCACCTCGTAATCTGCACTTCCAAGGCTTAGTGTTGATAGGAAGACTCTAACTACTAGCTTACAAAGTAAAGCCTTACACTTCACCTCTGAGTCAATGATGATCAATCATCCCTCTTTCTTATGCATAATCATGGTATCCCATGCCACTCTCACCTTGACCTTGGTGTGTACAATACCATCTAATCCCGACCAAAGGATGTTCTGAGTAAGTTTGCAAAGCTAACCAATGTATCCCTAATGAAAAACAACATTCAGAGGAACCATTTGTAATAAATAGCCTATCCCTGACTCTTAGTAAATTAAGGCTCATATGTGGTTTGTTCTCTTGGGGTAAACCTGGATTAGATGCCCTTTTTGGGCAATCCTTGTACATGTGATCAATACCACTTCCTAAGCAGAGTGGTAGTACAAGTGTGGTTGCCATAGCTTTCTTGATGGGACACTCTACCACCTAATGAGGTCCCTTATAGTGCACTGTAGTGGCATACAAGATCCTAAGAACCCTCAAGAAGAAATAGACATGACAATACATCATGAAGAGTACCTAAGCGAAATTCACTCTTATGAAAGCACATTGCCACCTCTTCAGTTGGATGTAAGCACTCACATGTGTACCATCACCTAGGCCTTCTCAACATAGCATTTAGAAAGGATGGTTACATCAAGCTTACACCAAAGTGAGTAAAGGAAGGATTTGAGGTGGTGACCCAAGGAGATAGTCTCATCTCTTCTTTAAACCCTCTAAGACACCTTACTCCCAGACATTTCACCATGTTGACATCGAGAGGGAGCTTGTTAGAAAATTTAATACCATAAAAACTGGTATTGACCCAACATCTATATTCTAGATCTCTTGGTAATGTGTGAGTGAAAAAGATGGTTGTTACATTATAAAAAAGCATAATTTTTTTTAAATAAACAAAATAAAAAACATGACCAAGAAGATAGCCATCGCCATGTGGAATCCTGGTAGGTCTTTGGAAAACTAGCAATGGTACCATAAGACTAATGCCTTGATTTCTCATAGGGTGGAACCTTGTGTCTTTGCTTCACTAAAAAACCATCGTCATCATCGAGGGCTCTTAGCGGTTCTTGATATCCTTGGTGGAAAGCACTGGGCCATTGCTTTGGTCTCCATAGGGTGGTAGCTTATCACTCTTCATTTCACAAAAGAAGAAAAAAATAAAAAGAAGAATTAAAAAAACACTTTTGTTTTGTAAGTAATCATCTAATCACATGCAGTTTTAATTCCAAAGCTAACATATAGCTTTCTATGGTTTGTATGTGTGACATTGTTTAAGACTATGGTCATAACCATAGGCATCTTTTTTGAACTCAGTTCATGAATCATAGACTTGCATCTATTTCTAAGTTAGATCTACATTAATCTTCATCTTTGTAGCATCTTTGGAAAGCTTACCAGTCTTATCCCTGATTTCATAAATGCTTGTTCAGTTATTTTCTTGTTAACTTTTGCTTGTTTCTCAAAGAACATCTTACTTGTTATTACTATTATCATGCAGATCCAAGCTGGCCTTGCATTACTTTCCTCCTGTGACCTCAAATCTTCTTCAACCACATCTTCTAAGGATGGAATATGCTTCAGGGGGGGCCCATGTTGAGTGCCATCGCTCGAAGACTTCTATGACACCGCGGTCAGGGCCCCACCACATATTTTTACTAGCCTAGGCACGAGAGAATTCATATTTCTCTTGTGATGGATTATTTTATGTGTGATCGTTGTTGCTTATATATGAAAGGTGCACCATGGGATAATAAGGTTAGAGTTACTAGCTAGGACAAGGTGTTTGCACTAGTATAAGTAGTCTTGGATGCACAAGGACCTCATTTTAACATTGATTTGCCAAGTGTGGACACTATGGGCCAAGTACAAAGGTCAAAATGTAACTCTAAATCCTCATTCTTGTACGCATTCTTGCATGCGCTCTTGTATGCTCTCTCAAGTAAAGATAGTGCTCTATTCTTCTCTCAAACCTTGCCTATCTCTTGCCTTCAATGCTTGTGTGTGTGAGTGTGAGGGAGGGAGTGTGAGAGAGTGGTGGCTACACTTGAGGCATGGTGGTGGTGGTTTTGTTGAGCTACTTTGGTGTGCTTCTATTGACGTAGCTAACCACAAGGAGTCCCCAATTCAAGCAAATGAGTAAAGGTAAGTGAGAGTTTCCTCGCTAATGCATTGCATGTTTCCCATGGCATATTAGGTTTGGATTGGAGTTTAGGCTCCCCAAGGCATGAGAGGAGTCTCATTGAGTGACTGAAAGGCCTCGACAATCTACAAAGGCCACATCAACCACCCAAGACACTAGGGATGAAGAGTTAATCCAAGTTGCCGAATACACAACTATGGGAACCTTTTAGCACAGAGCAAGGAGCTCCGAGCTAGACCCAACTCTAGGAGGAGCATACATGCCATAACATGAACTAAACTTGCATGGATATCCTCCATAGTACCCAAACTTACCTTAGGGATAAGGGCAACACCTAACTTATATCATGACTCAACTAACCTACCCCTACCCATACTACCACCCACAACCACCACTACCTCAACATCTGCCTACAACACTACCCTAGGGATAAGGGCAACACCCAACTTATACTATGACTCCACCAACCTACCCACACCCATACTACCACACCCATTACCTCAACCTCCACCTACACCACTATCCTCTACTCTAACCACTAAGGATATCTTGAGAATAGTAGTAGCCTAAATATGGAGGGGGTAGCAACAACGAGGCTAGTAGTAGCATTGATTGCAAGATTGAACCCTAGAAACCAAACCACTTTCAAACCCATGCAAATCATAAAATTGATGTCTAAGTTCAATGGGATTGGAGACCCCATTACGCACTTGGAAGTGTTTGATTAGATGTGCACCACATGTGGTTGGCTTGATGAGCTTATTCAGGTAAGTGCCTTCAGCCTTACCATGGAAGGAAAGGCAGGTTAATGGTTCCACCAATCACTAAAATCAAAAGACAAGGTTGACTTCAAATCCCTAAAGATTGATACTCTTGCCAATGAACCCAATGGAACCAAATCGATCAACTTTACCATGTAAAATGGCCATGTAAAATGGCAAGAGAAAGAATCAATCAAAGACTACATTAATAGAGTGAGGATACCTTCACTCTCGATGTTGTTCGGATGATGAAAAATTCTCTGATGGAATAGTTAACTGGGAGATTCCTAGAAGGAATCCTCAATTCAACCTTGCATAATGCCTTGTACTTAGAAAAGCACAAAAACTTTGAGCCATACTATAGAATTGCCATAGACTTTGATGATAACTTCATGGAAACTTTTTGAAGGAATCTCCATGAGGAACCCCTTCTAAAGCATCCTTTGGCAGCATAGTAACTTCAAAGGTTGGAATCAAAGGAAAAGAGCCACAAGAAACCATAGAAGACTTAGCGTGGTTGTGCTCATATAGCAAATGACTAAGTAGTGGAAGGTTAGGGTAAAAAAGGATAACATAGGTCAACCACATCTAGTGTTCATTATCCCAGTTAACTATTCTCTGATGGAATAGTTAACTGGGAGATTCCTAGAAGGAATCCTCAATTCAACCTTGCATAATGCCTTGTACTTAGAAAAGCACAAAAACTTTGAGCCATACTATAGAATTGCCATAGACTTTGATGATAACTTCATGGAAACTTTTTGAAGGAATCTCCATGAAGGAACCCCTTCTGAAGCATCCTTTGGCAGCATAGTAACTTCAAAGGTTGGAATCAAAGGAAAAGAGCCACAAGAAACCATAGAAGACTTAGCATGGTTGTGCTCATATAGCAAATGACTAAGTAGTGGAAGGTTAGGGTAAAAAAGGATAACATAGGTCAACCACATCTAGTGTTCATTGTCCCATTTCAACCACAGAAGCACAAAATTTCCCCACCTAAGACTGAGACAAGGAGGAATCTAGTGTGCATACTACATGAGGATGGGAAACCATGACACTATCCATTGTTACAAGAGTCAACCTCAGAGGCAATAGCTCGCTAGTTATAGCAACTCCACCCACACATGTGACCTTGCTAGCTAGGTGACCCATACTTGCCAACGCACCTCACTCGGTGCAATATGTACCCCAAAGAGGAGTTCTAAAAGTTCCAAAACTACCCCTACCACCTTTGGTATTGTCATAACAACCACCCATTCCCAAAGTAACCCCCATGAACCAATTGACCTTGACAAAAACCCCTGAGAGGGAGGAAGAAGGAGTAGGATGAGATTCTAACTACCTCGAACAACCAAAGGCTCAAAGTCCCCCAAATCCTAAGCCACTACGTTCAAGATGGTAATAGTGTCTATCTTGTATATATAGCCATAGTGCAATCGAATAGGGGGAGGGACATCACGATGTCGGGAGCAAGGAAGTGATGGTGCGCAAGCAATCGAAGAAGAAAAAACACGAAATCACTAAAAGCAAAGTGACAAGACAAGACGGAGATTCGATTTTATAGCGTAGCCATCGGACAAGGCAGCTACGTTAAATGAAAAAGCCACGTGTCATGTTGTAATTGGCTGTTGAGTTTTTACCGTTTCACGCCGTGAACTTCTTCGCACTCTTTCACGGCGTGAAACACTAAAAAAATGGTTCACATCGTGAAAGACTGTAGGGTGGTTCATGGCATGAACCATTTTCCTACAGTTTCACGTGGAGTTTATAAGATCGAATTTTTATCTTTCGTGCTCAAACACACACATACACATGATGATGCATGACTTACCTTGTCCCTTTAATTTTACCATGAAAACCAAGGGTTCACCTTGGCACTTTTTGGCATTTGTTGATGTAGTCTTTTTAGTTCTGTTTGGGAGCTTCTTATTGTTCCTTCCACCCAACTAAATATTTTGGTCGCTATGTCTGGTTGTGTATTGCTTTCATTTGGAACACCTTTACCTCTACCTTCACATGTCTTGTTCCTTTCTGTATATTCAGAGTGCGCTTTGTTGTTTTCTGGGTCATTCCCAACTCAGCTGGCTAAATTTTCTTTATCCTCCACACAAGTGCAGATGTGGTGTTAGCTCTTTCGGGAAGTTCATGTTGCAAGCCCTCACATTTCTTTGTATATTGATTCAAACCTATTGTGGTTTTACCATGGACTTTGGTTTGCATACCCATATTGCTGTATTGCCTTGATAGTAGCCTTGTGCTCGTAGTATGTCTTTTTAGACCCATTGTTGATGACAATCATGAGGCCTCTGTAAGTGCTTGAAGTTCTGCCACTTAGTAGGTGCTGGCAATGGCCGACTTTTAAACTGGGCCTTTCCCTGAATACGTTTATTACTCATTGTCTTCTTCCTTTCAGGTTGATCCTTGAGTTGATTCTTGGGCACCAATTTATGTGTGCCCTTGTATGTTGGGTATTGTGTAGGCACATTCAACATAGTGGGTGCAAATTCTATTTTATGAGGTTTTGCATCTGCAGTGATGATTTGTTTTCCTTGATTTGCCGAGGTCCATAATGGTATGGACATGACCTCATCGATGCTCAGTGATGCTGTTCTTTCTTCCCATTGAATATTGCACCTATTGGCACAGATCTGGGATTGTCCTAAGATCATCTCCTCTTCCATTGTACATGCAGGCATCACAAACACCTTTTTGACCAAGGGATTATTATTGATGGAAATATTAACATTTAAATACCCTTCGGCCTTTGTGGTTGTTAGGTGCACACTACAAACTTGCGCAATTTGAGTACAAGGTGTGGTCTTCCTAAAGCTATCCAAGTATCATATGAGATTAGGTTGTGGCTGGATCCTGGTATCTATTAATGCAACACTTGTTGCAATGCCTTTAGCTATTGTGAGTCCCAACTTGAGTCATGCTGGCTCAATGTTTAGGTCCCCTTCATCCTCATGGGTTATGAACACCATGTTGACATGAATCAGGCCTTTCTGCATTTTAGCTTTTGCTTGCCGAGCCTTAGCCTCATCTTGTGCTTGCTGGATCTTTTCTTTTGCTAATTGTTTCTGTTGTTTTAAGAGGTGCTGTTGCAAGAGTATCTCTTGGGTTAATGGTCCAAAATATTTTTTCAATTTACTTCCATTGACATAGCCTTCCATTTGGATGCCGTCAATTGTCTCTGCTCAGACAGACCCTTGAGGTGTGATTTTCGATATTCGGAATGGTCCCAGACCTTGGTATTTAAGTTTCTTTTTTCTGGAGTTTCCCACAACATACATTAGGACAAGGTCCCCTATTTTTAATTCTTTTTGTTTGAGGTTTATATCAAACTAGTGTTTCCTACGTAACTTTTCGACCATGAGTCCATGTGATGCTATCAACCGGGTCTCATCCAGTTTTTCCAATTCTATTAGCCTTTCTGTTAATGCATTCTCAATCAGATGCTCTTGTACAATAATTCTTAAGCTTGGGACTAGGTATTCCATGGGAATAACCGCTTCAACACCATAAGCTAAACGAAAAGGAGTATATCTTGTCGCTACCTTATATGATGTGCGGTAGGCCCAAAGAGTTGCTGTCAGCTTATACTCCCAATCTGTTTGATTTGCTTCCAATGTTTTTGTCAAGATGGTACACAAAATCTTATTAGTACTTTCTGCTTGACCATTGGCCTGTGGGTAGTAAGGTGATGATTTTCGATGGATTACTAAGAATCCTGCAAGAAAATGTATAATCATTTCATTGATGAAATGTGAGCCACGATCACCCACCAATTCTAAGGGGCAGCCAAATCTTGATATGATTTGCTCATATACAAATTTTATAGTTGTTCACGCATCTGCTTTCCTTGAAGCTTTGGCTTTCGCCCACTTCGTGAAATAGTTCGTGTGGCTATGATTATGTAGTGGGCTTGGGATGGATGCACCACTCGACTAATCAGCCCCACAAAATCTATCCCCCACTTTTCAAATGGTTGCCTTATGATGATGGGGGTTAGTGGCATTTTGTCTTTTTGTTGAGGAATAGCAAAAGGTTGGCATTCCTCGCATCTTTTAGCGAACTCTATAATAGAGTCTGCCTTGAAGTACCTTTATGTTGGTCTTCTGGTGCTATGGACACCTGATTGTACCCGAAAAACCCATCTAAGAAGCTACACGCTTCCCTTCCAGAGCAGCCACTCTTTCCAAGACATGTTCGGTATACGGTAATGGGTAATGGTCCTTCCGAGTAGTGGCCACATTTACTTTTTTAAGATCGACACATACTCTCAATTTTTCATTCTTTTTAGGTACTATCACAATAGGTGACAACCAATCCATAATGTTTGATCTCATAGATAAAGTCAGCAGTAATGAGCTTATCAATTTCCTCCTTTACAATGGCATACTTGTTGAGATATCGAGCTCATCTAGTGAGGCGGTGGACACTGATGATCTGCTTTAGGGATAGGCCCCACACTTACACCACTGGCATGGTTGGTGAGATCATGGGTGATATGCGGCCAGTGGGATGACAGGCTATGTGACAGCCATTCTAGAGACTGGCATAGTTATAGCGCTAGTTCATTTAGTGAGGCGGTGATGATCCGCCTGGGGGATAGGCCCCACACTTACACCACTGGCATGGTTGGTGAGATCATGGGTGATATGCAGCCAGTGGGATGATAGGCTGTGTGATAGCCATTCTAGAGACTGGCATAGTTATAGCGTCAGCTCATTTAGTTGGGTTCACACTATAGAGAACCCTAGTATGTATTTGGTTGAGTACCTTTTTGTATTGTGTGTACTCTTATCTTTGTATATGGTGTGTTGAGTGTTGTGTGAAGAAGAAGAAGATTTTCAGCCTCTCACCTTGTGTGTTCTCTTTAAGGGTTTTGGAAGTGTTTGTGTGTACTTGTAAGAGCTCAAGCTCTCTTCTCCCCTGCATCTTTTCATGGTATCAGAGTAGCCTGGTTCATGCTAAGGGCTGAGCTACAAGCAAGAGAAGCATAGGAAGCGGTACGAGGGTAAGAGCTTCATCTACTCTTCCCTATTTGTGTTGGTGGCGACTACACCCTTACGGGAGGCACCGGCAAATGATCTCTGATTGAGGAGGTTTCTTCGCGGGAGTAAAGCTATAGGACAACTATACTGTCCTATCGGACAATATTTTTTTGTTCCGAAAATGTGTTTCAGGCGCGTTAGGACCTCCGTTTTTTAGAAAGCAGGCGATTTTGAGCACTGCAGGTAAGTCATCATTTCTATGCGTAGAACTCTGTTTTAAGAACTGCAGGAAGACAGATTGGTTGTGTAGACATTGTGTGTGGTGCAAGGAGGTCAACATTTGCCATTGGGTGTATGTATGCACATTGAGGTCACTGGTTGTGACATTTGAGTGTATTACAATACTGCTGCAGAAAATACAACAGTTTGTGCAGGACAAACCAGAGTGTTGTTTCTGGTAAATTAGTGTGTCTAGCAAGATGTCAAATGATGGCATAAACCAGATTGTTGCTAAGAAGCTTGATAAGAACAACTTCCATGCCTGGAGGTTCAGGTTGATGAATTTCCTGATGGGAAAGGGGTATTGGGACTACATAGAAGGTGAGCATGAAGAGGCACCGGAGATACCGGAGATCAATCTGACTACTGCACATGTGAAAGACTTCAAGGATTGGAACCAAGGAGCCAAAAAAGTTCTGTATTGGCTCTCCATCAGTATACAGGACACCATGATTGGCCACATACAGGATGCCAAGTCTCCCAAGGAGGCATGGGACACCTTGGTAAAACTCAATGAAACGAATACCAAGGCACGAAAGATACAGTTGAAGAATGAACTTCATACTGTGGAGAAAAAGAGTATGTCTGTGAATGACTATGCATTGAAGATCAAGGGTATTGTGGAATCCCTTGCATCTATTGGTGTTTCAAAAGATGATGATGATAAGATGGAAGTCTATCTACGTGGTCTTAGGCCACAATACAAGGTGTTCAAGACGTCTATTCAGACTCGGGAAAACATTCCCAATTTCATAGATTTGGTGTCTATGTTGATTTATAGAAGAGAAGAGCTTGGGTGAAGACCAACAGTCTTCACAAAACAAAAATAGTTCAGAGCAACAGGCCTTCTACACAAGTTCAGGAAGAGGACGAGGTAGAGGAGGCCGTAGACGCGGTCAAGGAGGTGGCCGAATAGGTAATCAGAATTATGGCCAGCAGAGCAGCAACAACAGTCCTAGAATTCACACCAACAACAACAACACATAGGTGGAAGAGGCCAATTCAGAGGCAGGGGGAGTCAAAGAGGTCGTGGAAATTGGCAAAGGCGGTATAATGATACACATGGATGCCTTTATTGTGGTAAGCCTAGACATGTGCAGGCAGATTGTTATAAGAAGCAGGCTGACATGCAAAATGGAAAATTGCAGCAAAACAACTATGCATCCTCAATAAAAAACAATGAGGATAATGAAAGGTTGTTTGTTATGCAGCATGTTATTAATGCCATGTCTTAAAATGTTGAAGCAACACATAAAGATGATGTATGGTACATTGATTCAAGTGCTTCGAACTACAAGGAGATGAAAAACCTTGAAAGACTAGGTTTTATGGAGCAAGGGATGACACTGCTCATCCAATTGCCCATGTTGGAGATGTGCCATTGTCTATGCAGGATGGCAAAGTGAAGTACCTTGCAGATGTACTTCATATTTTGAACATAACAAAGAATCTAGTTTCAGTTGGCCAGATGATTGAGCAGGGTTTGCAGGTTCGGTTTAACCTTGATTGTTGTTATGTTGAAGACTTTAAAGACAAGTGTAGGTTGGTTGCAAAAGGCAACAGAGTGGGCAGAATGTTTACATTTAATGTAAACATGCCTGAAGTGAGTGCTGCGATGTTTGCAAATGGTTCAGGAATTGTTGCAGACACAGACATTTGGCATAAAAGAATTGGATATGTGAATGTGCAGAGAATGAAGTCTATGCAGACTAAAAGAATTGTGACAGGGTTGCCAAAGTTTAAAGTTGAAGGTATGCAAAAAATATGTGAAGCATGCCAATTTTGATAGCAAACAAAGCATGTATTTCCATGTGACAGAAATGTGAGCAGAAATGCACTAGATGTTGTGCATTCAGATGTATGGGGTTCTACAAAGACCATGTCTATGGGAGGTTGTAGGTATTATGTGACATTTATTGATGACCACACAAGGAAAGTGTGGGTATACTTCATGAAGGAGAAGAGTGAGGTGTTCACTCATTTTCAGAATTTCAGAGTTATGGTTGAAAAGCAAACAGGGAAATATGTAAAGTGCCTAAGGTCAGATGGAGGGGGAGAGTACTTCTCCAATGAATTCTCTGAATTTTTGAAGAAGAATGGTATTTGGAGAGAGTTTACATGCAGATACACTGCGCAGCAAAATGGAGTTACTGAGCAAAAAAACAGGCACATTGTTGAGATTGCACGAGCATCGATGGGAGAGAAGAATATGCTGCATAGCTATTGGACTGAGGCTGTTTCTATAGCAGTTTACATCATGAAGAACAGGACTCCAACTACTACAGCCATACATGATGTAACTCCAGAGGAGAGGTTTATTGGCAGAAAACCTGATTTGTCTCATCTGAAAGTCTTTGGATGCATTGCATATGTGCATGTGCCAGATGAGTTGAGAACTAAGCTGGATCCAGAGGAAAGGTTTACTGGCAGAAAACCTGATTTGTCTCATCTGAAAGTCTTTGGATGCATTGCATATGTGCATGTGCCAGATGTGTGTTTATTGGGTATTCCCTTGAGCAAAAGGTATACAGGTGTTATAACCCTACTACACGTGAGTTGAGGGTAAGCAGGGGTGTTGTTTTTGATGAGATGAGCAGCTGGTGGTAAGCTGCTGAAAAAGAAGCTGTTGGGACTGATGAGATGAGCAGCTGGTATGCTACTGAAAAAGAAGTTGTTGGGACTGATGTGAGTGAAATGTGGTTGCATAGAATGCAAGTCAGTAATCACAGTCTTTGAGTGGACCAAGAGAGTCCTCATCCTAGTAGTTCAAGTGATAGACCATGGAGTGGCAGGCTGCATCATAATACCAGTCCTGCAAATGTGATTAGTGCATCACATAAAGGCAAAGAGAAAGTGATTGAGTCCCTTAGTATGCCTGACATTTCTGCAAGGCATTCTCATGTTGATGGAGAGTCTAGTGGCTCAGAGATGAGCCTTGATGAGGATCTTGGGATACCAGCTATGAGAACACCTGGTGTAAAGAAGGCTATTAAAGCCATGAATGCAAAACTGCAAAGATCTGGGAGAGTGAAGAATCCTGTGTAGAGGTTTACCTATGATGGTTATGCGGCATATCACTATGCATACATGGCAAAAGTTGTACAGGTTGTAGAGCCCACATGCATTGATGAGGCTGTTGGAAATGTGTGTTGGGAGAAAGCTATGGATGAGAAGATGGATGCACTATATGGAAATGAGACTTGGGATTTAGTGCCAGTGGATGCAAGTGGGTGTATAAAGTAAAACATAACAGTGATGGAAGCATAAGCAGGTACAAGGCTAGATTGGAAACCAAAGGATATGCGCGGACATATGGCATTTATGAGGAAACTTTCAGCCCAGTTGTGCCAAGATGGCAACAGTGAGAGTTGTGATAGCAGTGGCTGCGTCAAAGCAATGGTCTTTACATCAAATGGATGTAAAGAATGCATTCTTGCATTCTTTACATTAGATGGATGTAAAGAATGCATTCTTGCATGGGGATTTACAGAAAGAGGTGTATATGTTACAGCCACCTAGTTATGAGGATGTGAGTCACCCCGAGCATGTTTACAGGTTGAAGAAAGCCTTGTATGGCTTAAAACAAGCTCCAAGAGCATGGTCTGACAAGATTTTTGAATATCTGGTCACTATATACTTTCATGTAGCCGATGTAGGTTTCTCGTTGTATGTGAGACACAGTGATAGAGGGGTTGTGCTTGTTGTCATCTATGTAGATGACCAGATCATTAAGGGGGACCATGATGCAGAGATCTTTGATGTAAAGATCTTGCTTAGATAGAAGTTTGAGATGAAGGATCTGGGGGAGCTCATATATTTCTTGGGCATTGAGGTGATTAGGTCACCACATGGTATTGGATTACTACAGAGACAGTATGGCTTGGACATGTTGTCCAAGTATGGTATGACAGGCTGTAAGCCTATCTCAGTGCCATTGGATCAGAATGGCAAGTTGAGTGCAGATTCAGGAGAGATTTTGGAGGATCCTACTATGTATAGGTGCATAGTAGGAAGCTTGATCTACATGATGATCACCAGGCCAAATTTGAGCTATGCTATTGGGTTGGTGAGTCAATTTATGCAGGTTCCTTGGCAGTCGCATTTGGATGCATTGAGACGCATACTGAGGTATGTGAGGTCTACTTTGCATTGTGGACTATTTTATGACACTGGGATAGAGATATGTGTACATGGGTACACATGCTGATTAGGCTGGCAGTATCTCAGATAGAAGATCTACTAGTAGCTTCATGTTTTCTTTGGGTAGTGCTGCTGTGACTTGGAGCAGCAAGAAGCAGCCTATGGTTGCTCTATCCAGTACAGAGGCCGAGTACAAAGGTGCTGCTATAACAGCATGTGAGGTAGCTTGGTTGAGAAAGCTACTTGCAGATTTGGGTCTATCAGTGGGGGATAGACAAGTTATCATTTTCTGTGACAACATTAGCAGTATACAGTTGGCCAAGAATCCAATTTTTCATGCTTGCACGAAACATATAGAGGTCCACTACCATTTTGTCAGAGAGAAGGTTTTAGCAGGAGACGTTGACCTTGTTTATGTCAGCACACACAGGATCAGGTATAACTGACATCGTCACCAAAGCATTGGGTACAGAAAAGCTCTGTAGATTCAGGGCTTCGCTTGGTGTACATGAGATGGAGTTGAGCTCGAGGGGGAGTGTTGAGATATCGAGCTCATCTAGTGAGGCGGTGAACTCTAATGATCTGCCTGGGGGATAGGCCCTACACTTACACCACTGGCATGGTTGGTGAGATCATAGGTGATATGTGGCCAGTGGGATGACAGGCTGTGTGACAGCCATCTTGGCATAGTTATAGTGCCAGCTCATTTAGTTGGGTTCACACTATAGAGAACCATAGTATGTATTTGGTTGAGTACCTTTTTGTATTGTGTGTACTCTTATCTTTGTATATGGTGTGTTGAGTGTTGTGTGAAGAAGAAGAAGATTTTGATCCTCTCACCTTGTGTGTTCTCTTTTAGGGTTTTGGGAGTGTACGTGTGCTTGCAAGAGCTCAATCTCTCTTCTCCCCTCTTGCATCTTTTCAATACTTTGGATTCATCCGGTACGGTTTTTGCCTGGTAGGCATTGAGCCTTCTATAATTGGAATCGCATGTTGTACCACCTCTGGCAATACCCCTTTCATTTCCTTATAATTCTAGGCAAAACAATCCTTGTATTCCGAGGAGAGCAATGAGCTCTTCTTCCTTTGCAGAAGTCAAATCTTTAGCAATGTATACGGGCCTTGCTTCTTCCCCTGGTCTCGCAATATTAACCTCCTTGACTTCTGTCGCGCGGGCCATCGTATGATGTCGACAGCCCTTCCTCTTTTACCCTAGTGGCTGTTAGCCAGGCCACTCTCTGATCATAGTTCTTGAAATGGTCGGGCACTTAAAGCCCATCTGTTTTATCCTCATTGTCCTTTTTGGCCTTTGCCATGATTTTCTTGGCCTCACGCTTTGCCTTTGCCAAGGCTTTGTTGCATTTTTGGCATCCCGCTTTTGTAAGTTTGGGTGTATCAATTTCTTGAAGGGTGATTTTCTCTTGGTGCCTCCCTTCCAATGATATTATGCTCAACTCTTCGCCCCAATCCTTTGAGAATTCACCATGTACCTTTGTAGCCTCAAGGTATCTCAACGGGCATCCGTAGGTTTGCTTCGCACAGCAAGGCATTTCGTCGGGCTAGGTACCGTTTCTGTCTCCGCCATCATCTGAGGCGTTGAGCACTCGTATGGCTTCATGCCACAGTATCTTCTGTACCTGATGTCTCCCCTCCCTATTCCTCATCCATGGTTTGCCAATTAACCATGCAGATAGAAGTCATGGGGACGGTTCTAGATTCCAAATACTGGGTTCCTTGGGTTGCATTACATCAATGGTAGCTAACATGTGCATCCAATTTTCACTGAAATCAGGGGGAGGTAATGATGCATACATTCTTGTTTCCTCCTCATCCTTGGTCTCATCATCTGTAGGTTGGCATATTTGTAAGGATGTGGTTCGCTCCGTTGTGGGACCGAGTCATTACCAAACAATTGCCCTTCTATGGGGTGTGCTTTCCATGCTCTTAGATCAATCTTCAAGATTTGTGAGTCCATGCGTACATATACATGGTCCAAGGCCCAATCATGCACCAATTTGGATTCCCTCATGAAGGGTCATCCCAATATTATGTCATATGTATCAGGTTGGCGTAGGAAGTCCATGACCACAAATGTACGATGATAGCGAAACGTAAAAAGTCTGAACTTAACATTTTCCAAGAGCCCAATGGGTCTCGAAGATGTTCCATCATCCATCTTAACGATTAGATCTGCTCTTTTTAAATAAGGTTTCCCCCATTTTTTCTAGCAACATTTGGTAATGATGCTGACACTTGCCCCACCATCCAAGATAGCCAATGCTTGGTATCCATTATGTGATGAATCGGGAGGGTAGCATTCGTGTTGTCACTCTCATAGTAGCATCCCAGTTGGTTAACTGGTATTTTAACGACTCGCATTTCCTTTGTATGCTTCAAGGGTCTTTCTACCAAAGGTGGCAGAGCCTCATCAATATTATCAGCTGGCCTTAGTCCTCCCTTGACCCATTCTTCTACATCTGTCCATAAGGTGGGTGAGTTGCATAATAGTTACCCCAAGGGCATCTGGACAGGTGTGAATAATAGAGTCGTGGGGCTTCCTATATCCCTGGGTTCCTTGGATATAGAGTGTTCTTCCCATATCGAGGGGTCTCATATTCTTCCAAGGGAAAGGAATGAATAGATCCCCCCAACTCATTTTCCTCAAACATTCTAGTATTGTGGTTGTTTGGGAAACCTCTTCAGTTCCTTCTGGAATCGGGATTGGCATGTTCAAGATCCTATTCTGGGGTAGTTTATCTCATGGATAGATGGTATCCCTTACTTGGCTGGCCCTTGGCTTAGTTTCATGAAGTTGTTGGTACTCTTCGACTAAGACTTTGGCATCTTCTAGCTTCCTTATTTCTTCGTCGGCATTGGGATACTTGTTGAAATTAGAGCAATGTGATGAGCTATGGTCTAGAATCAACATCATTAACAAAGTGATTAGCAAATAATTAAGATATAATTAGTAAATAATTAACAAATAGCTTAATGTAGGCATGGATAATCAAAAACCAGCAAATTCTCATTAGGTCAATGCCTCAATTTATAGAGTTTACATCAAAGCATCTAATCCCACTGATTTCTCCTTGATTCACTCCACCTCTCCCATAATATCTCCACCTCTTTTGCTTGATTCTCTCCACCTCTTCACTTTTCCTAGAATATCTCCACACTTCCTAAATCTTCTCATGCTAACCTTTATTCTCTCCCAGTTGATTCTTCTCACCTTTTCATAGGTTCTTTCACATTTACACATCTAACCAAGGGCTTGTTCCCGCACACACCCTATTCACTTGTATATTTCAACACCTCCCCTCAAGTGAATACTCTCTAGCACACTTGGTTATTTTAGAACCTCTAACCAAGGGCTTGTTCCCGCACACACCCTATTCACTTGTATATTTCAACACCTCCCCTCAAGTGAATACTCTCTAGCACACTTGGACCCTATACCAAGTTTCCCTCTTACTTGATAGCCTGCGACCAGTGCCTCAAGTTCCTAAACTCATAGTCCTTGACACACTCCCTCTCTATGTGTCCAAGGCTTACTACAAGTGTGGCAAGTGAAGGTCCTTCCTTCTACTCTGCCTCTTCCTCGTCCTCGTCCTCGAGAGAATCCTCCTCAGGTGAAGAATGCTTTTTCTCCTCCTGCTGGTTGAGTCGAGCCATTTCTTCTCTTTGCTTATGCTCTCTTACTCTAGTAGAGCTCCTTCTATCTCGTGTAGCGTCAATTCAGGTACATTCTTTAGTGTTTCTATAATGTTTTCATATTCACCTTTATCCACACTCTTCAGAAGCACTGCTAGTGCCTCACCATCTTCTACCTTTTTGCCAATAGCTACCAGCTGTTGCTTAATGCTTTTATATCTGTTCAAGTGTGTGATTAAAGGTTCACTTTCCTTCATATCCAATTTGTAGAATTGCATTAACAAATTTATCTTTGAATTTTTAGCTTGTGTGCCAAATAATTTATTGAGTTCATCCCATGCATCTTTTGCCCATTGTATCCCTATGATGTGATGAATGATTTCATCATTTAAATTGAGTGCAATAATCCCCAATGCTTTTTCATTCTTGCTCTTCCACTCATTTTCCCCTCTCGCCTCTGGTCATTCATCTCTTCCCTCAACTAGCCCCCCACAGATTTTTCCTCATGAGCAAATATATGGTTTTTGTCTACCATGTGTAAAACTGCTCCCCATTAAATTTGGCTATTTCTTGTGCTGTACGCAGGATGATGTGAAGGGGGTCTTACCTCTTGATCTAATTTCAATATTCAAGGGCAGTGTCTACCCTTTTACAACTCAATCTGGTGTTTAAGGGATGATTACAACAAATTTATCAGCATAAAATCACCAGAAATTACATTAAATCAAGGGTAACCAATTTGTACGGAATGGTTGGAGTATCAAACCAACTCCGAATTGCAATCTGAAGTTATAAGGATCTGTATCAGATACCTAATGGTTAATTTCAACCCTCAATTGCACCAAAATATAGTGATTAACATTGATTAATCACTAATTAGCAAATTAATTCTTTGTTTTGTGTGTAAAAAATAGAGTATGCGAGGAGTCCAGATCTGGTGCCTTAGACTTCAAATGAGCTCAAATGCTTTCAAAGACATCAATAGCAATGAGTTTAGTAGAGGATAAAGCCAATAAACACAAGATTTGACCAAGTATTGAATGCTTAATCTCTGTTTTACCAAAGTCATCTACAGATTTAATGAAGAGCTTGGATCTCATTGTAGACTTGATCAAATTGAATTCTGACTTCACCAGCTTGTAGAGCATGCTTGAAAACCCCTGGGGCTAAGAGGAATTAGAGAATTTGATTGGATGAAGACAAGATATGCAAATTTCTCCCAGAAACAGGTGCCTCTGCTACGAAATTCGTAAATTCTCCTTCGTCTGACGGTGGTTTGCTGCGTTGTTTCGACTCGCTGGAGTAGCCATGAGTTGGCTAGCTAGGGTTAGAAGCAATAGGCCTAATTTTGTGTGTGCAAGGAGCTAGAACTCCTCCACCAGCTAGGGGTACAGAGGTGAGTTGAAAAATAACTAAAAATTTGATTAATTTTTAATCATCTACTAATCTTAATTAATTAGATAATAGGCTCATAAACCTAATGGATTCTAGGCATGGCTCTGATACCATGTTGAAATTAGAGCAATGTGATGAGCTATGGTGGATCAAATACTAGAATCAACATTATTAACAAAGTGATTAGTAAATAATTAAGATGTAATTAGTGAGTAATTAACAAATAGCTTAATGTAGGCATGGATAATCAAAAACCAGTAAATTCTCATTAGGCCAATGCCTCAGTTTATAGAGTTTACATCAAAGCATTTAATCCTGATTTCTCCTTGATTCACTCCACCTCTCCCAAAATATCTCCACCTCTTTTGCTTGATTCTCTCCACCTCTTCACTTTTCCCAGAATATCTCCTCTCCACACTTCCTAAATCTTCTCATGCTACCCTTATTCTCTCCCAGTAGATTCTTCTCACCTTTTCACAGGTTCTTTCACATTTACACATCCTCTTTAATAGCCTCTAACCAAGGGCTTGTTCCCGCACACACCCTATTCACTTGTATATTTCAACAATACTCACCAACCCCCTTTAGGGTTGCTCGTTGTTCTCCTTGATTTCCTTGGTCTCCTTGATTTCCTTGGTCTAAGCCTCCAAGGTTGATCCCTTGACCCCCTTCTTCCTTTGATTGTGTGGATCCGGTATCAATTGTATCTTCTTTGGATCCGTCTTGGATTGTAATCCGTGTGCCCCCCTTTCCTAATTTCTTCACTCTTCTCCTGCAACAACTAGATCTAGAAATAGTTGCATGCCTAGTTCTTTCCCTTGTCTCCTGATTGAGCTTGAGCTCGTGTTAGGACATTGAGAGGTGTGATCTTCCCAGATTGCACACTAATGGTACAAATGGTGGCCTAATTAGTAGTAGTAGAAGTGGAACCACTTGCTCGGTAGGGACAATCTTTGATCAAATGATCAATTCCACATTTAGTGCATATGAGCACTGGCATGTCATTGGGCGTGGTCACCACTTATTATGGTTGGTGTGTATGACTCATATTCCTGCTTGGGAATTCAGCTACTCGATGTGCAGCCCACCATAGCCATAGCATTGTAAAGGTCCTCTTCTCATATTTGAGCTTATTTCCTTGCCCTTCCATTGTACCATGGTTTGAAACATAGGTACTGGCATGTTGTTCTCTATAGGACATAGTAATTTGGTGTGACCTCACCCATGTCCTCGTAGTATTCCCCGGTGAATTCTAATTCCTGTACTACCAGCTCAACATCTTCTATTGGCTCTTCAATCATTACTTGATTGATCTTAGTCCCTATGGTGGTTGTTTGGCAGTAGAACTGGTGGTGGTAAGGGCGAAGTGTCTTGTACCCGGAACATCCCCCTAGGTAAGTAAGAAGAGTTGGGTTGTCCAGTAGTGGCGGTGGTTTTCACAGGTGGTGCCGGCAAGGCCAATGGGGCTCTATTTATTGGTACTTGTGCCACATTCTGAAACATTGGAAATCTACACATTGACGTTTCATGATTAGCTAATTTAACACAATGCACACAATACATTAATGGTCTTGCCCTTAACTGTGGACATTCGGTAGTGGTATGATTTAGTTTGCACATGGAGCACCACACCAATTCCCTATGCGAGGGTAAAGGTGACTATGCCCATGACCCGACGTCTCTCTTCCTTCCCTGACCTTTAATTTCTCTAATATGGCATTGCTGAGCTCATCATCCACAGTCATATGTCCGACTTGCTTGCTTCAAGTTCCAATTTCTTGGTGACTCGAGACACACGAAGTCATGGTTGCTGTAGACATTCTAACATCCTCAGGTTGTTGCGGCAATTCTAACATGTTATCTTTATATTCAATTGCCAATTTGCAGCATGCATCAAGAGTAGTTGGCCGGGCTACCCCTCTCCTGAAAAAACAAGGTAACAATTGATCATCTATCAATCTTTCTCGAAGTTTGCATCTTGAATTCAAGTGTTTCAGGTGAGAGACAAAATCTCTCATTGACTCATCTTCCTTTTGTTTGATGTTATGTAGTTGTGCCACAGGGCTCCATCTGTCACCATTGTGTGCAAAGCTGGGCACAAAAACATTCTTTAACTTGGTGAAGTTAACCTTGTCCTTAGGCTTAAGGGTTTTGAACCACTGATGAGCTTTTCCCTCTAAGGTGAGCGAGAAAGCATGTATCATGGTGGTCACATCACTGACCGTCCGCATGTTTCACATGTAGATTCAAAAATCTCTACATATGTTGGATAGGATCCCCATCCCCAGAGAATTTTTGGACAAGTTTGGAAATGATATGGGGTTTCATCTGGGAAGGTTGGGGTTCTAGAGTAGAACCTAATTCCCTGACCATCCCCCTACCCATCTCTGCTACTATATCTAACAAGTCTACCCTTGTGGGAGACCAAAAAATCCCCGGGCAATATCAATGATCCCACTAGACTTGGTTGGGGAGTGTGGTTTATCTCCTTCCCCAAACCCAACGTATCCTTCCATGGATTCTTCAATACTAGTTTTTGCGGTGGTTAGGTTTCTCAAAACACTCAAGTGTGTGCTTGTGGAATGTCCTGATCCCACACTTCTTTGGTAGGAAGTTCTTGGATGATTTGATGCACTATCGTCAGGTCTTCGATGAGTTTCCCAGATCTTAAGTGCATGTATGTATGATTTGATAAGCTATTAATCAACCCAATTTGATTCAATTTCTGATTCTATCGCTCTGTTCAGGAGATGTGAATTAACAAAGAATGTTTCACATCGTGAAACAATAGGAACTCGATTCACATCGTGAAAGAATGGTTCACATTGTGAAACTGCAAGAAAATGGTTCATGTCGTGAATTGTTTTCCTACACTTTCACGTGCTCAACAATTTTCCTCCTGAAGATTAAATTCCTTCTTTCAGTCATATTCTCTTCTTTAGCCGACCCTCACAGCCTTAGTTTTGTCAATCCGTCGGTTTTGGTCTTCAAGTGAAACAGCAGGATTTCTTTCACGTCGTGAAACAAAAAGTGTTTCGCACCGTGAACTGCTTCTTCAGAAATAGTTTATGCCATGAAAGTCTACTGCACTTTCGTGTGCTCCAATTTTTAGCGAGTTGTACCATGTGTCAGAGGCATCAGGATAAGGGTTTCTATTTTTGGAATGTAATCTCGTGATTTTTGACAAAAATCTCGGCACTGATGTCATGAGCGACTCGGGGCATGAAATTGCAGGAAAATGGTTCATGTCTTCCTGCACTTTTACGTGGAGTTTTCCGCGTTGGCAATTTGTAGTCTTGGGTGCATAATACTTATCCAAATGATGAAAATTAGATTGTGCCAATGCAAAGGAATGAAATGCAAGTTCCTAGCTCAATCAATGGTCCCTTATGTTTTTTATTATTTTGATTTTTTTGAAAAAAAGAAAACAACACCCAACCTGCTTCTTCACGTTGGTGTTTTTTGTGATGCTAACTTCAAAATTAACAAGAGTAACCAATGAATCCTTTCCTAAACTACTCTCCACAACATTCACAGTATCAAAACTATAACTTTTTTCTCAACCACACACACCTTATCCTTTCATTTCCACACAATGCATTACCAGAATACAAAGGCAATAATGAATACTATATGCAATGGGAGCTGAAACTCAAAGAGTATAGAAGAAACAAAGGTGTTTCCCTAGGGGCAGTGAATGAAGATACAAAGATGACCCTTCTCTCTCTCTTTCTCTCTCTCTCTCTCTCTCTCTCTCTCTCACACACACACACACACACACACACACACAGAGCACGAGACCCCTCACAATGTCTGTTGTGTCCGTGTCCGTGTCTGTGTGCATGTGGTCAACACAATGCACTATCCACAGCACGAGACCCCTAGCAAAGCTCTCTACCAGGCAACTAGAGTTGATTTCATTCTAATCCTCCGCTCAAATTGCTCATCAACCTACTAATCGAGCTCCTCAGATGTTGGTGATCTTGAGCTCAATATGAGAGACAAAGGAGAGTGTGTTTGCTTGTCTAACCAATGTTTTTTGTGCACGCCAGGAGAGTGTGTTTGCTTGTCTAACCAATGTTTTTTGTGCAACCACCAAGTTTTGACACCCAAAGTTAGAGACAAAGCCATTGAAAGAATTTTGTAGGACTTCAGAGGATTTTTCCAGAGTGCATGGCCTCAATCTTGAGGGGGAGGATGCAAGGCGTCTGACTCCTAATGAGGTGCCACCAAATCATTTGCTAAGAGTGTTTTCAGAGCTCCTCAGGAAAGACAAGAAGGTGATGTTGTGAATGGCAAAGCATGAGTGCTACCTACCCTTGTATACATTATATAAATAGGTTTACCAAACTACACCCTCAAACTATTCTATGGGCCTTCAATTTTCCCAAGGCTACATCTACTAGGTCTGGCACTGATCGTGTGAAGTGGGTTGTATTTTCTGAGCAGGTTGTTAAGAAGACAAGTGTCGATGGGGTGATTGCACAAAAAAAAGAACTCAGTGGATGTGCGAGGCAGGTGTACAATCGATGTCATCTTCTATGAGCTGCAGTGTAACACTATCTCAAGATGCATGCACTCCATTGGCATAAGGTAGCCTGTATGTGAGGCAGAGGTGGAGGTCTCAGGTCAGGTGGTGCAGACATTGCTAGATGACATTCTACTAAAGACAGAGTGCATCAAAGAAGCTGCATTGCTAGCTCTTTGTATAGCGACAGCGAAGGTAGAGGAGGCAAAGTGCATCTTGCATTACATTGAAGGTGCAATTGAATACCACACCATGATGCATCCAACAAATAACATGGCCTTGATGCACAAGAACAAGCAGACCAGCAGCTTGAAGATAAACTTTGCATCACTATAGAAGCACTTGAAAAAGCAAAGGTATGTACATGTGTTTGCTACATATGAAGAAACTCCATGCCATGTTCATTCCTCTTTGTTTGTGTTTGTAGACCGATTTAGACCACAAGAATGAGGTTGTGGAAAAAGCAGGTGCTAGTAGAGCGTTCTTGATGGGTGTGAAGTTAGAGAACTCTAACACGATGATCATTCCACAACTGCCAAATTTTCTTCTATATATGAGGATGTATGTTGATTGTGATGGAAAGTTGCCCAGGGTGTGGCCTTGGATTTGAAGTGGACCAACCTATTGTGACAAAAAGTTGCCCAGGGTGTGGCCTTGGATTTGAAGTGGACCAGCCTATTGTTGGTATGTTTGTATTACCTTGCAAACATGTGTACCATGCATTTTGCTACTCTTATGTATGTGTCAAAGCCATTGTAGTTGGTTGTATCCAAGCCATACCCAAAGAAGTTAAAAAAACGGTGGTAATAAGGAAACCACTTGGTCATGCCATGCTTGAAACGAAAGGTAGCAACCTATTCTCTTTAACTAGTTTTATTTGATTAGCACTGCTTTGCATTTGTTAATACCACCTTTAAGCACTTGCTATATGCTAGCCTGTTGGAAATTGGTTGTTGAAACCCATTCGCACTTGCGCCAGCCTATTGGAAACCAATTGAAACCCATTCGCACTTGGTATACGCCAGCCTGTTGGAAACCAGTTGAAACCCATTTGCTGTGCTCCCAAACTATTACATTGGGTGTCATAGTGATTGAAAACCATTTGTTATGCTCCAAACATATAAATTGGTTGTCAGCAGATTGAAACCAATAGTCCAAAACCCTTTCAAGTGCCCCTTCTCTTATAAACTTGTTGTCAACCAGTTGCCATTTGTCATACTCTCAATCTATAAACCGGTTTGTCAACAAGTTGGAAGCCGATTGCCATTTGTCATGCTCTCAATTTACAAACTAGTTGTCAACCAGTGGTTATAAGCCCTTCCAACCCATAAATTTACAAATAGCCAGTGGTTATAAACCCTTTCAACCCATAAACTGGTTTTAAAAAGGTTGGAAAACAAGGGTTAAAACCCATTATAGTGGCCCAATTTATAAACTAGGTTTAAACCAATTTATAAGTTAACAATCGATGTTTATATAGCTGGTTGTTTGGTTTCAACTCATAAACTGGTTTTAACCAATGGGTTGTAAACCCTTACATCCTATTATATGGTTATTAACCGGTTGGAAACCTATGGTAAAAAACCCTCAGAGGTGCCCCAACTTACAAACTGGTTTTTAACCAGTTGTACAAACCAATTGGTTGCAAAGCTCTCTATTGAAAATCACCTGCTATGCTCCTAACCTCGAAATAGGCTAAATACCGGGTTCAAACTAGTGGTTGGAAATTGATTTGTTGAATTACCATGTGTTGAAGCGATTTGTGTATGTCTTCTTCTAATCATTTGAAAGATGTGCTACTACTAGGCTACACTTTAGCACCATCTTTTAGTAGGCAAGGAGGGGAAGAAGTAACACATAAACATGTTGATATGAGTGAGGTTGTGGAGGATAGGCTTCAGAGGAAACCCCAGAGAGAAAATGTCTCGTGTGGGAAGAACGCCTCGTGAGTGTTTTTCGATCTACATCATCATGCTTTCACATGATGAGACCACACTATTGATTCAATAAGTGTCATCATTGTTGGCTTGGAAGAAGGGGAGGGTGATGTCAACAAAAGGAACCAAAGAGCACCACTCTGAGAATTGAGTGTCAGGAGAGCTGTCACCCATGAGGCATGATGGAAGCTCTCCAAGTGGGCATAATCACACTGCAAGCACAGAATTGGGGCAAGCATGTACTAAGCGTATGACTCGTTCTCTAGGATGCCAAAGAGGAAGGGTTGTGATCAGGGTGAGCTAAATGTTCAACTGTCACCCGTGGGGCAAGAAGGAAGCTCTCCAAATGGGCAAGCTTGTACTAACCGTGTGACGCGTTCTAGGATGCCAAAAAGGACAAGTTCTGATGATCAAGGTGAGCATTATTTATGAGTCATCTAAAAAGACAATCATTGTCCCTAGTGTTGGCCACTTACATTTTCTTGTTCTTGTAGTTGAAGAAACTTCATCGGATGTGACCTTGCACCAACTAGTGAAGAGGAAAAAGAAGAAGAGAAAGACTGATGTTCAGCTACCCTCAAGGGATGTGCAAGAGAAAGAAGATAGTGCACTCGAGAAATTAGCAAACAACTGCAACATTTGGGTTTGTAGAGGGTGAGAACAGAGAATTCAGAGTTAGAGATGAGCAAGCATCATGTGAGAATGAGAACAAAGGTAGTGTTGGGCTAAAAGAAGCCAACGATTTAGTTGGTCGAACCCCAAACCTAAGGGACGGAAGCTATGCTTGTAGCCATCTGTAATAGAACACTCCTCTTTTTTGCTCCTTGATCTCCCGCAATTAATATATTTCAAGTTTCATTTCGCTAGTATCCCTCTACAGTCCTCTTTGTTTATCGTCTCTACTCTTCTATGATTCTATCTGTGCATTGTTTCCTTCTTTTATCAATGTCTATGTGTATTATGTTGCTCATGAAATTTAGTGCTCAGGGACTATGTATTATGTAGCTTTGATGATTATGTAGAGGGACGACATGAAGGGAAGATAAGGCGATTTGGCAGGGAACTTGATGCGAATGAATGAAGTTCTCGAGGGAGATAGGGGCCATTATAGACCAACGTAGTCTCATACCACGTGGTCTTAGCACCACTCATGTGGTGTGTACTGATCATAAGTGGCATTTATAAGTCTAACACATAAATGACATGTCAATATGGTAGGTACTCACTCCTCTCCTCTCCTGCATGTGTTTGATTTATTTTACCTCTCACAAACTAGTATGAAACATTATTGTGGTGCCCTATTGCTTTTGCATCACGACTGCATCTGCCTCCTCATAGACCCCCCCTGACTGCATCTGCCTCCTCATAGACCCCCCCCGACTGCATCTGCCTCCTCATAGACCCCCCCGACTGCATCTGCCTCCTCATAGACCCCCCCCCCCCCCGACTTAGTCAACACCATCGCCATCCATCACATTTGCAAGTATTTTGAGAGTTTTTGACCTATGCTTGAGGGTTCGTTCAGGGGTCAGTTCCATGCGATAAGGGGCTTGCAGGCACTCCACGAGCTCTTTTAACCTGGTAATTTCCTTATCTTAATGTATTGCAGTCTGCTAGGGTAATGTTGCTAACAGGGTTTGCACTAAGCAATAAGGGGCTCATTGGCATCTTGCTAGCCCCATATCGCTTGGTACTGAACCCCCTTAGGGTCATGTTGCTCACAAGGTCAGTACCAAGCGATAAGGGGTTTGCAGGCACTCTGTGAGCTCTTTATCTCCTAGTAATGACTTTATCTTAACGTATTGCAGTCTCTATTAGGGTAATGTTGCTAATAGGGTCTACTCTAAGTGACAAGGGGATCATTGGCATCATGCTAGCCTCATATTGCTTGGTACTGACCCCCCTTAGGGGCATATTTCTCACGGGGTTAGTACCAAAAGCGACACGAGGCTCATTGGCATCCTGCTGGCCTCGTGTCACACTTGGTACTCACCCCCTTGCGATCAATTTGCTCACAGGTCAGTACCAAGTGATAGGAGGCTCATGGACATCCTGCAAGCCCCTGGTACTAGCTCCCCTTAGGGTCATGTTGCTCACAAGGTCATTACCAAGCAATACGAGTCTTGTTGGCATCCTATAGGCCCCATATCGATTGGTACTGACCCCTTTTGCAATCAATTTTCTTACAAGGCCAGTACCAAAGCGATAGAAGGCTTGTTGGCATCTTGCAGGCCCCATTTTGCTTGGTACTGACCCCTTGCAGTCATTTTGCTCACAGGGTTAGTACCAAGTGATAAGAGGCTCGTGGGCATCCTATAGGCTCCTAATTGCTTGGTATTGACTTCCCTTAGGGTCATGTTGCTCACAGACTATACAATAAGATCTTGTTAGCAGGGGTCGGTACCAAGTGATTAGTTGCTTTGCGGGCATCCCGCTAGTCCGTTATCACTTGGTATTGACTCCGAGCATTGTTTTTGTTGTCATCTTACTAAGTTTATTTATTTAGATGGCGCATACCAAGTGAACTACTCAAAGGCTAGGAGCAAGTGAAAGGCCTACAGAGTCGCACATGCAAGGTAGAAGGAGAAGATATCAAGCCCACATGACAATTCTGCAAGAGCTTCGATAGATTGAGCGACATATGCAACTTGCAATAGCTAGGCTACCATTTCAGAGGCTTGTGCATGAGATTTGTGAACACTAGAGTATTGGCATGCGATGGCAAGCATTTGCAATTTGTGTCTCCAAGAAATTACTGAAGCCTAGTTGGATTGAGTTTTTTAAAGATGCATACTTCTTTGTTGCCCATGCCCATAGGCTTACAATAATGCCTAGGGATTTTGATACACTCCGTAGATTGAGGTACAGATATGATTGTTTATCAAAACCTTTTTCTATTAGAAATTATCGCATATGCAAGAGATCCTGACGGTCCTGCCATGTGGGAGATCCTGATAGTCCCACCCCTCCATCCTGCCATCATGTGGGAGATCCTGATGGTCCTGCCATGTGGGAGATCCTGATAGTCCCACCCCTCCATCCTCGTGCAAGGCCAGTGCTTGACACCCATGATGCTGCTCATGATAGGGACACCCGCTCTCAAACAAGGAGAAGAGAAAAAGCACAATACCAGCCCATAGTAAGATGCCACACAACTAGAACCTCACGCATAACTAGAATTAGAGGCACAAGCACAACCAGAGGCTGCTACTGTACAGCCACAACCCTCTAGAGATGCTAGTGAAGGTGATAATTTTGTTGAAGATCTAGCAATAGATGCTTATGCAGGTGAAAAAGCGAATAGGATTCAGAGAGAAATTATCATCATTGATGCAGAGAATATTAGAGATTTAAGGGATTTAGAGAGTATTGTGCTCATCAATGTGGCATTTACAATTCAAGGCACAAGGCTTGTTACTAGCTTCGATGAAATCGATTTACATGTTTTGTGGGATAATGGAAGTTACAGATAGTGTCATCAATGTGGCACTATAGTATGATGCATGATTTTACCATATTCTATTTTCTAATTCTATTTTTCACAAATCCTAATTCTATTTTCTATTCATTGTTGCCTTTAGGTATTGTTTATCACTTTTGCCACCAGAAGAGGTACATAATTGTACATATGTTGTTGATCCCCTCATATCATGCCAATTGCAAAATGACCAGACAACATTTTTGGACCTCATGGCATGGTTTCAAATGGTAAACCTTGATCTGGCAAGAATTATTGTCATGTCTTATAATGAAGTGAGTCTCGTGTTAAGTTACAGATTGACAACATATATTAGGTAATTTGTATCACTTTTTATAACAGCTATGTCCTATTTGTTTTTTTAGCCAACATTGGAGTTTGCTTTTGTATGACATTACCCAAAATATATGTTACTTTGCAAACTTTGTGCAAGGATATCATGGTCACGATTGACATTTCCCTCTTCCACAAGTATTAGATTTATTAAGTAGGATACACTAATGCTTATTTTTTTGACCTCTTAGATGTGTTTGAAAGTTTTCATGCGTTGTGGAACATATTTTATTAGAGCCAAATCTTGTTCAGAACATGAGACATCTCTATCATCTAACGTAGCTATGAGGTTTCTGACAAAACATTTCCCTTTGTGTATAGGAACTTAATTTGCATAAATATAATCCATTGCACGTAAAACAATTCAAGACCAAAGTTGTACAAAAAAATATTTTTGCTGTCCACAATGGTGCAGGAGAAGAGATTGTTCAGGTTGGTAAATTCGTAAGGGAAGCCGAAGAGCGATTGTGTCAGCGAGAGGAACAGTATGAAAGGGATGTTGAAGCGCACCAAGATGCTATCAAAGAATATGAAAGATGCATAGTTGAGGTGGAGGAATGGATGGAATCTAAGAGGCAGGTTGAGATGGAGGCCCAGAGGCAAGCATATGAAAGATTGTGGGAAGACATGGAAAGAGTGGAAGAGAGCCTTAATCCAAGGCCACACTAGTCACAGTCACATTCACATTCACATTCACATTTTCAATCACAGACACCTTGCCGACGTCCCCCACAATCTTCTTCTCATTGTGGAGGAGTCAACTGAATCTATTTGAGGGGTTTTGAGGTGTCTGACTGTGTCAGCTTCTGCTGAAGGACTTAGGATATCAGTGTTTACATTCAACCCCTAAAATTCTCCCATGTATACATAGAGTGACACACATATATTTTTTGAAATCTATAAATACATTAGCTAAAATTCACAAGATATTGACTATTATTGTCTCTTTTTTTCCATTAGAAACATGTCAAATATGCGAACAATTGAATGGCATATTGTTTTACACAACTTTGTATCTAACAAGTATGCTAAAAATTGAATGGCATACTATTGTAAACACGTTCATGTACCTCAAGGGATAGGATATACAGATTTTTGTTAACTGGGTTTGGGTCCATTGGAAATTTGATTGCTCGTACAAGATGCGTCACTGTGAAGGCCTCTGACGACTTATCATCCCACAACTCGTAGGTTTGCTTATCTTTAGGAACATAAAAGAACCCTTTCACAATAAAACAACCTCGTGCAATGGCATTCCCCCATCCGTCCTTTGTAGGTCTCTTGCAGAGCTCTTTCTCCTTTGTGCATTTCAAGATGTAGAAGTCCACATTCTTTGGATTTCCTTTTTCAGCTCTGTCACCGTGCAAAATTGTCTCCTACAAGAAGGACATCACTAAGGGTATCATGGTGCCCTTCATAGGTGGTCTCCTCAATGTTTGTGATGTTAACATCAATGTCCACATTGTCTTCTTCAGTGCCATTTACCAATGGTTCAAGGGCAATGTAGTCCCAGCTATGAATATGAGACTGATTGCTGCATCTATGCCATAAGTGTTCCATACAATTACTACAATAACATGATAGCTGATCCACTCTCAATGCTGTTGGATCATGCCTGAGAGTATGCAGAGACTGAATATAGGGATCTTGTGTTTGGTATAGCCTTGATATCCCATGCTTCATCTCTATCTATATCACCCAACTTTATCTCCCAAAAGACTCTACTAACGTACCGAGATTGTGATGCATATGTGGACTCGGCTCTAGTGTTAAGCGTTTCTTGTAAAACTTTATGACATTAGCTGCACATTGGAGATTAGAACCATTAGGCTTGAGTTGTTAATGAGTTAGTGCTCTCTTCACTAGCCCTTGCACCATCGTGCTCTCCCTTTCCATGACCAGAGCCAAAGAAATTCCATGTCATTTGCAACCCTGTGATGGCAGTGTACTTAGAAACAAAGTATAAAGGCCTTTTTGCTTTGAATTAAGATGAAGCACCATCAGACCAAACCCACCAATGATGTTGTCGGGGAATGCTAAAGGGTAATACCCAATTATAATGTAGCATGAAACAATGTTGCACAAAATGGGTATCATGCTTCTTTTTATCACCTGCAATGCAAAAGTATCACGCTTCTTTTTATCACCTGTTTTGTGGATATCACGTGCAATGCGAAAGTATGTAATATGTAAAAATATGGACACTTGGCTTGAATACCAGTGCATTGATTGTATCTCTTTTTGGCTCCTTTTGAAAGAGTAATTCTCAGCAAAGTCTACAACAGGTATTACCACATCTTCAGGAAAATTGGACAAGCATTCTTTGTATTGCTGAGCTTGCCACCTGTACACAAAATTATGTTTGATAAACTTTCTGAGATGATCATTGAACATTTGATTCAATGCCTTGCATGACATTTCCTTGTGTATTAACTCTTTCCTTTTCTTTGTCTTGCCATCATTAGTGGTTCCACATTCTATGTCCTGAAAGATCTTCACTCTCATGGAGGTGACAAGCCAACCAACATATGCATATTCAGTTAGACAAATTACTATGTTTCGAGCACCATAGACAGTGCACCTTCCCATCAGACACTTCAAAGCATGAAACATAGTACCTTCAACTTTGGGACATAAGATTGACTCCCATGCATTTGTGATGCCCTTGTAGGACTTCTCTGCAGCCTTGCACCCACTGGTTGAGAACCCACATTACAAATGACACAATCACATTGACATGATTTGCCATGCAACCCAAAAGTAGATCCTCTAATTTTGTTCAAGGAATATTTTAAGAATGACATCTAAACATGTGTTATGCTACAACAAGTGTATCGATCCTTAAGCTTGTGCACAAAGTATGGCTTTAATTTCTCGAAAGCTTGTTAATGAACTGGTGCCTATGGATGCATCTCCTTAAACAAAAAATATAGTTCAACCTACAATACAAATCCATCGTAGCAAGTTAAACATTTGATTTGAAACTAGTTTGTAGTTATAGGTTCCTAGGTGTATGTGGTTGGTTTATCAACCGGTATCTTATTGGCTTAACACCGTATCAAATTGTTTCAAAACTAGTGTTGTCTAAAGCAAAGCTAATATTTACCTTATATCTAATGCATGTCGCATATAGAGCTAATGTTCCAAATGGTATCATACCGGTATAAAACACTGGTATCATATGGCCACCCTAAGTTCTCCTTCCGGTCTTTACCCGATATCATACCAGTGTTCAACCGGTATAATACCAATTAGAAAATTTGCTAAATACAGAGTACATTAGATGAGACCTTTCTCTTAAGCTAGTATGATAGCAGTGTTTAACTGGCAGAGCCAGTCTTTTCCCTATGGATAGTGTTAGTTGTATACAACTATCATTCCACAACCGGTATCATATTGGTTTGGGACTGGTATGATACTGGTCACAAACCCTGTTATGCTTGTTTTTGCTATAGCCTAAGTGTAAACAACTTGTTTTCCATTAGGTATCTTACTAGTTTAACACCAATCTCTTACTAGTTTTACACCGATTTTCTTGGTTTTGTTTATTGCCGCCCCAAGTTAAAAACCGTTTAGAGCCATGCCCTACCTTGTGAGGGAGGAAGATTTCTTTTTATGTGCAAGATTTTCCAGTCCTTAACTTCCCCAAGTAGTCCAAGAGCTATAGGTTGACTTCTGCTAGCTTCTCTGCAGTGTTGACCTGCGGATCCTGAGAGAAAATGGCACTCTTTTACAACATCATCTGACTAAACCAAACACACAACTAACAAAAGCTGACTCTAGAACACTTTCCCCTCCTTCAATTATGCAAATTCGACTGGCCTGCCTGCTGTGCTGGGGCTGACTGAAAAAGACATAATACACATTGACATGGATAAAAGAAGGAATAGCGCATAGACAAGGATGATAGAATCATAGAAGAGTAAAAAATTTAGCATTTGTTTATACCAGTTGTTGGAAACATCTAATCTAGTATTTGGCATCATCATAAAGCATTTGAATCTATATTGAAGGAATATGTAATGTATAAAAGCACACCAAATTAGCACAGGTGTTGGAGCACGGGTTGTTACTCTTACTTGAGATTGATCGAGAAGGTGTACTAGATGCTTAACATAAGATTTTTTACCAAGGCTCTTGTGACATACATCCTTTTTGTTGGGTAAAACACGAGTATGGCTTAACCAAAAATTGAAAACAAGCTCTTTCACCTCGTCCTGATTATGCCTACTCTATGGGCTTGCCGATGGCATGAAGATAATGGCAAAATACCATTAGCAGAGGTTTGCAAATGCTCTCTAGCTGCATAGAAATCACGTATGTGTATGTTCAACTGCCATGAAGCATGAATGTTAAGAGAGGATTATTTGTGCTAGCGCCATTCATAAGAATAATTGGAGATAGACCTTTTAATAAATAGCTCCTCAAAGTTTCTAGGCACTTTCACTGCTTCAACTGTATTTCGTATGCCCTCTGTTAGACTTGTTTGATTCCATAATGAAAACTTCTAAAAATTTCCTTCATGAAACGATGTTAGAGAACCTCAGATAATATATCAAACCTCATCTTCTCGTTTAGACCCTTGTTCTACTGATTAAAATATTGAACAACATCGTTGCATATTTTTTGACACTTTTGTTCATTTGTACCATGACTTGCATTTTGCTCTTATTCTTCTTGTAGCTTAGACTTCATCCTTGCACGTTGTTTTTGCTTCCTCTGTGCATGATAATACTTGATTGCATTGGTAGAAAAATTTACACATGACTCGCAACCGTCTACACAGCTTGAACTTGTACATCTACCTCTAAATGCTTGGCAATCTATGATGGGTGAAAGGTCCATGCGTATGTGTGTGTGTTGGTGAAACAATATTAAGGGACTTACAATAGGCACAGAGAGTGAGAGTGAGAGAACAAGAGAGAGAGAGAGAGAGAGAGAGAGAGAGAGAGAGGGTAAATAACAGGGCAACAGTGATGCAGGTTTAGGGCGGCAGCAGTGATGCAAGTTTAGGGTACGGAGAAGATGGAAAGAGACATAGTGGGTAAGAGAGAGAGAGAGAGAGAGAGAGAGAGAGAGAGAGAGAGAGAGAGAGAGAGAGAGAGAGAGAGAGAGAGAGAGAGAGAGAGAGAGAGAGAGGTGGCAAAATGAGTGCACCACGAGTTGCTTATAACTGTTTTTTTGTTTTCAGGCTTTTGAAACGTACAAAATGTGGGAGAAAATGACTTTTTCAAATGTATAAAAACTAGTTTAAAAGCCATGTCCAAGACGACATAGGTTTCGAGTCGACCTTACCATGCATCCACCCACATACATGTATGTATATATGTATATATATACATATTTTGTGTGTGTGTGTGTGTGTGTGTGTACATATAAGTATATGTATATACACACATGTATATTTATATACACATACGCACACACACACATGTATATATGTATGTGTATATATACATACACACACACACACATATATGTATATGTATATATACATCATATATATGTATTATATATAATATATGTTATATATTTATATATACTCTCTCTCTCTCTCTCTCTCTCTCTCTCTCTCTCTATATATATATATATATATATATATATATATATATATATATATACATATATATATATATTCCATCTCTCTCTTTCTCTCTGTCTACATGGTAAAAAAAGAGGGACTCATTAGCCCCCCAAAGTCTATTATTTAGCAGTGCAGACTCAGGAGGGATGGTGGTGAGCCCCCCTTTTTTGACTGGCATGTTCAATTCCCTCACATTCCACTCCCTTTATATGGCAAAAAAAGGGGGCTCAGCGGCCCCCGAGAGTTTGCGCCAGACTCTAGAGGACTGCTAAGCCCTGTTTTTTTTTAAATTTTGCCACATAGAGGGAGGGAATATAGAGATAGCGTAAGGCCCCTCTACATGAAAAATTTACAAAAAAGGGGGGCTCACCAGCCCCTAAGAGTCATCCACGCTAGCGTAAACTTTAGGGGGCTGAGTCCCCTTTTTTAATATTTTTTCCATAGAGGGGCCTTACGCTCTCTCTGTAGTCCCTTTTTTTAAAATATAGGTTTTCCATGTAGAGGGGCATTATGCTCTCTCTCCATTCCCTCCCTCTACATGGCAAAGTCACACAAAAAGGAGGTGCTCATCAACCCTCCCGAGTCTATGTTGATGAAGACTCTAGGGCATTGGTGACCCCCCCTTGTAATTTTTCCATGTAGATAGGCCTTATTCTCTCTCTCTCCATTCCCTCCCTCTACATGGGAAATGTTAAAAAAATAGCCCTCTAGAGTCTAGGCCATCATAGACTCTGGGGGTTGGTGAGTCCCTTTTTTTTACTGTGAGAGTGATGTTGATAGTGAGGGTGATGATGATGAGAATGATGAGTAGTAGCATGTTCCCATTTGTATAAACTATAGACTTTGGATCTAACATTTTGTGCAAACTATAGACTTTGGATCTAGTAAGTATTGAACCCTTTTCTTGTCTTTTGGATCTAAATCACCTTGTATATGAAAACAAGTTCTCCTTGCTTATAATGTCATTTTTCTAATAATGTTCTTCATGCTTGTGATGATGTCATTAGCTTTTAATCATGTTCTCCTTGCTTATAATGTCATTGGCTTATAAATGGTCCTTTGGATCTAAATGGTCTTGTATATGATTAGAAGTTCTCCTTGCTATGATGTCATTTGATTTTAGTCATGTTCTTCATGCTTATGATCATTGCTTTTTTGATTATGCTAGGGATCAATAAGCCTAAATGAACGGGAACGGGATAGTTCTATTGAGAATCATGGTTCTTTGTTTGATTTGTTATGTGTGTTAATCAAGCAACTATTGAATATTGGTATGTGTGTTAATTAAGCAACTATTGAATATTGGTATATATAAATGGTCTCCCTACGCGATGCTACATGAGTTATCCTTGTATGGCCAATCATAGATCATGAATCTAACATGCTTTATGTATGCATGAAGTTCTATGGGAATAGATGAAGAGAAATCTTGTCTTGTTGTGTGTATGTGTGTGTAGTATGCTCATTGAAAGAGTTGCAAGTGTATGTTTGCATCATTTGGAGAGGAAATGAGTGAGTATGATAGGATGATTTTCGAGATCTAAAGTTGGTGATATAGAAGAGGGTTATGATATGGATGAAATACGATGTGTTCCTTAGCATCCCTTATTCAAGTTCCCTATAACAAGGATTGAGACTAAATTTTAATTCCTCTCACAACATGTTTTAGTGATATGACAAGTGTATAGATTGTTTCTTCAATGATTTTCTCAACCTACCCTCATAATTTGACATTTGAGGGTGTGGCTTTATGTATTTTTCTTTATTGGGAACTATTTTATGCTTTGTTTTTTTGTGGGGCTTTGAATTAGTAACATAATGTATCTTCTCAAGTATGAGATTATTAAATTTTTGGGTGTAGGTTCTTGGTGTTGTTCTCACGCCACGTGTGTCAAGAGCACACCCACGCTCACGTCAAGATGGGTCAAGGTCTCAGCAACCGCCTTTGTGATAGGACTCACCACTTGGATGACATCTACCCGGCATCAGCTTGTGTGGTGCTTATGAATATTACTTCAACAAACAATATCTAAATAGTTATCAAACATGATCAAACATGATCATGAAACCATGCATCACGCATGTATCATGAAACGGGTAAACCATCCCAAGCTCCAAGTAAACCTTTGCAAGCTCCGATGAGACAATCTCAGTCCTCCATCAAATCTCCTAACCTGTCATTAGGGAAAAAGGGAGCTCATTTTGGGGCCCTATAAGAAATTCACTGTTTTTTGATTTATTTCTCTCCTAAAAGATCTCAAAAATAATAAAATATGGAAACGTGGCTCAGAACTGTCAGTAAGGACCACTGAACTGTCAGTTCATAAAAGAATAAGATAATCTTTTGTCTAACTAACACGATTTTGCATTAAATATCTCCTTAATTTTTTTTGTTTCTCGAAGATTTCGCATCTCTTTTGACGACGTGTGCAGGCCTCTCATAAAGAATCCATCACTGAACTTAATGATTGTATGGATACCGCCACACTTCCACAATTCATGTTACAAAAAGACTATGAGATTGACAAGTCAACTTTGCAACCTCAGAAGCACAAAAAATGGCCGATACTAGTGAGTTACAATCTCAGAAGAAGAGATTATACCATCTTCACGTCGACTTAGAAGAACAATATGCTCCAGCATAAAAAAGACGAAAGGATACGGTGCTAAATGCTCAACAACGGGAAAATATGAGAAGAGAAGGGCTCCAACATATTGACTTATGGTGTGATGGAAGTATATATCCAAAATGTCTAGTAAAAAACTCCACACCTCCACCATTTGTTAGTCCAACCACACTACTGAGGTTTGCGGGCGATGGACAAAATGGACTTCTTGGTTATATTTCAGCACAGTCTGCATTTGCAGAAACATATAAAACAATGTACCTATAAGAAAAGGGAGCCAGGATTCAAGAGATAGCTATTCGTGCAAAATTGGAGCAGCAGTTGCAGAATGAAATTGAGGAGCATTCAAAGAGTAAAAAAGAGTTGACAAGATCAAGAAGGAAGAGAACCGTGCTTGGAGACAGACAACGAAGCAGGAAGATTAAAAACATTGCAAATTTGAAGGCTGGGACTGGTGGATGCAAGCGAAGAATTCAGGAAGCAAGGTTACTTTGTAATTTTTTATTTTTTATACTCAAAAATGCTCTCAAATGACTATATCTATTTTGTCCATTAACGGAAAACAAGATTGGAAGTGTTGAATAATATAGGCATATTGTGTTGTTATTATAGGAAACTATTGGAGCCTGCAAAAGAAAATATGGATCCCAACCTTCTTCTAGTTAAACAAATGAAAGGATTGCTTTCTTGTGGTGTAGCAAAAGGTTTGATTAAAGAAAAAAAATACAAAACAATAAAACGCAATGTTGTAGAGGACTTTATATCCAATAATCAAGTTGATGGTACTACAATCCAAGAGGCTCTTGATGTTAGTGGAGTTAGCAGGAAGGGATATAGTTCGATTTTCCATGCGATATCCTCAACTTTGAGAGATCAAAGGATTAAACGAGTTTTACTGCCAAATCCAGCAACAGTGTGGAAGATAAGAGGTCATTTGAATGAAAGTATAGATGAGTTTATTGGACCATATATCCATATTGAAGAAATATTTCATGGTGCTAAAGGAACCACTGTGTATGACCCTTGGAACAATATATTTGTAGATCTACAACAACTTCAAAGAAGAATGATCGAGTTTTATGGAATAACATTTGAAGAGTGCAAAGGCATTTTGAAATTTGTTATCAAACTGGATGAGTGTGAGGTTGTAAAGGAAAAGAAAATGGAAAGGATTACTATCACATTGATGAATGGAGCACTTGATATATCATTGAATGAAGCGAGTTCAAAGTATTTTAGTGTGCAGTCGGAGAAACACATATGGTGGTTGGGCTCATTCCAGGTATGATCATTTTTTATTTTGTACTTGATTTTAGTCAATGTTTTCAAATCTTTTATAGTAAGACTTTTGTTTTGTATAATCAAAGGTAAAGACAGAAGACCATGAAACACTAGATTGGGTGTTTCACCACACGGAAATATCAAGAATAATTAAAAGACAAGTGCAAGGAGAGAATCTCCATGTTGCAAGAAAAGGTGATTTTCAAGTAGAGTGGCACATGGCGGGGGATCTTAAAACACTTAAGTGCATGTATAACATTAGTAAAGGAGGTAACTCAAAGTCTCCTTGTCTTTACTACAAAGAATCAGCTCAAGTAATGGATTCCAAATGGTGGAAGAGAGCACCTAATAGAGATAAAGTTAACCCTGACTTCAAGGCCATTCTTGACATTCCACTATGTAATGTTCACATATGCACATTGCATGCTCTATGTTGAACTATTGAGAAATTGGTATTTTTGTATATTGGATTTGCTTGGAAACTCCGTCCCGAAAGAAATAGAAAGGATGCTCTTCATGCATTAGAAAAAGTGTTATCCGATATAGGTCTGCATGGAGGTGATGTTCATATCACAAAGGATTTTAAAAAGTCTACCAATGGCAAGGAGGTACCAATCAAGCTCTCTATTGGTGGTGTTAAGGCAAGAAGATTCTTGTCTCGACCCAAACACAGTAGTAAGCAAGTAAGGCAAGGTAGAACAGTTTCAAGGATTAGTTATGGATTGTGGAAGCAAGTCCATAATGCCGTGAAAGATCATGAGGTAGATGGGGAAGCACGAAATGTGAAGGCAGAGGTGTGGAGGTCTCTTGATCAACTCTTCATGTTCTGTGACAATGTAACATGGACAAAGAGTGATTACAATAACTTTGAAGAGGCAATTAAACATTTTGGAAAGTCAATGAAAGACGCGTGGACAGCCTGCAATATAACTCACTACATGGTAAAGTGATGTCTTCTTCTTTTACTTAAGTGTGATCCTCTTTTCTTTTATAACTTACTATGCATTCTTATGTCTTTGTGAAAACAGCATATCATCTACAACCACCTTCCCTATTTTGTCAAAAAGTATGGATGCCCAGGAATTTGGTCTACCCAAGGCATGGAGAAGTCTCACTACATGGCACGTAATGCATTTTTCAGACACACAACACTATGGAGGGAGTCAAAAGGCAAATAGTCTGAAGGAAGTCTTCCAATGGTTTTACCGAGGTATTCTACAAAGGCTGCATGCTAAAAGAAAAGTTGCTAGTTCCAAAGTCAAGCTTGCTTTTATTCTAGCCCAAAATCAAAGACGAAGACAAACTTTGGACAATTCAATGGCAGCAGAGAGACATAGACAATGGAGGGATTCGAAGATATTTAGAAACCATAAATGGACAAGTAAACATGAATAGCAGTTTGTAACTTATTGGTGTTATGTCCACATGTTTTCAAACTCAATCAATAGATTTTTATTCTGTGGAACAAGTGACTCTTGGTGTTATGCCTATATGTTTTGAGACTCCATCAAAAGTATTTCTTTTGTGAAACATGTGATCTATATTAACAAGCATCAATACATCCATATATTAACACACAAAAAATTCAATCAACACTACTTAATTATGCTAGACACACTATTGATCCTTACCAATAAAGTACTGAGTGTTAAATGCTTTTAGAAGCTACTGAGTGTGGGAAGAGTACTGAAGTGTCGTACGGTGATGGGACAAATGCAAAAGGGTACTGATCGTCCGTACAGACAAGGAACTGATGAGGATCAAAGACTTTGTACAAATCAGTTCAACTTCAACATAATGTTTGTGCTATATTTGATGAGTAAATCCTATTACTCCCAAGGCCTGCGAGTCGGAACTCTCTTTTTGAACTTGATTGGACTTGCAAATGCTCATATTCATGGCGGAAGAGGCAACAATCATTGCGACAAGCATGAATATTATTGTAATCCATGCCTATGGATTTCAATAACTTCTTCGCATCTGCACGAGATGGAGGCATCTCGTTGCCAGGGGGCAATATCTGATCTTTCAAAAGCGTGCAAGTATGGCAATATCTGATCGTTACTATTAAGATTTTCTCAAATACAAGTTGATAATTTATCATTTCAACAGTAGGTGTAATCTCCAAAAAAAGACCTTACTTGAATAGTTCGGTGACACTTGTATTAGACCATCCAAAAATTGACTGCAAATTTAGCATCATAAGAGATGCACGCAATACAGATATGTTGGCACCATTGTATAATGGAAGGCGTGCAAGTTTACGCATGGCCTCTTCCTCTGGTTCATAATTTGACCGTTGAGAATGTCGTGGTTGATGATCTTCATGTTCATGCTCCTCGAAGAGAGCTTCTTGTTGCTCTTTTTCTTCCTTATTGGCTTGATGTTGACTTTCTGTTTATCAATGCTTGCCTCTGTTGCTTGTCTAAGAGGGGTATCCTTGTCTTCAGCTATCTCCACGTGTTCTTCTTCTTGGATTGTGTGGCCTGATGCAATCATGGGTGGCTCTCGAAACCTTATGAGCTTGTGTTTTCCATAGCCCTCTAGACATTTGGGCTCCTTAACACCACATGCTAATGCATAAGAAGTGTAAGACCAAAAGTAAGAGGCCCTAGAGGCCTGCTTATTCACATAATCCCCAAATATATCTATGGTGAACAACCTCTCTATTAAAATGATCTTTTCCTTTTGCCATGGAAGATCATGTCCACCTAAAACCCTAGACAAACATTTAAAGAAGTAAACAATGGCTTCTCCATTGTTGCTCAACTGCCTATGGTAAATCAAGATCTTAGCACTGCCTAGATCATGAATATAATGAGCTAGGCTTGACATTTTGCCAAACCCAGCCAGCCTGCTTCCACTTGTTCTTTGGAGGAATGTTTCATCCTCAATTTGTAGCTACCATGTATCAAAAGATTGGAGTGAGACAATAATACATAACTACAAAACATTTAAACACAAGATAAAGTATTTGATTTGAAGTAATAATATCATACCTTCTCATTTTCATCAGCAACAAGAAGTTCATCTTTCCAAAGATTTATTCCTCTCCCCTCCAGTCCAGCCTCTTCTTTAAGTTTTTCCTTATGAAGTGCTGAGAGATTCATAGCTTCCTGGGTGAGGTGGAAGGCAGCTTTATCTGGCTCTTGGAAATTTTCAGCCTCTTTGAAACAAATAGTAAGGGCCACTGCAGGATCAAAAGTTGTTTCCAAAGCTAGCAGTGAATGGTCATCCTCTATGCCAACCTCCTTGTCAAGCCTTGAAGCCGGGGCAATAAGGGAAATGGCATAGTCCTCCCTCAAATTGAACATACACTCTATATCATGGAGGAAAACATAATCTTTACCACCAATCAAGACACCTGGAAGCATGGGCACTGCATAGTTGCTGCTCTGAACATCAAAATCTTCAACTGGCTGTGCTGCCCTAAGAGTTTCAGTCCTCAGTTGAACAAGGTCAAGAGCAGCCACTTGCAGCCCCTCATCCTCGAGGTTGATATCTTCCTCCTGCTCTGCCATATCTGTTGCCACAGGAATATCCTCTTTTACCTCCGCTACAGATATATCTTCTTCTTCAGCCTCCTGCCCTTGCTCTTCTAGAGATTGCTGTTGGAAGACAATGTACTTAAGGAATGCCATGTTTTCCTCAAGCACTCTACACTTTCTGGTGTGCAAGTTACAGCTGAATTTATATTCCTCATGCAGGCTATCAAACCTTCTATTCACATGGTACCTCAGCCTGTCAATGGAGACAATATGATTTAAATGCACAAAAACCTTTTCACCTTCCACAATCCTTCCTGCCTCTGTCAGTTGTTTGAAGGTATCCCAATGGTCTGAAAGAAAATCTCTGTGATGCTCCAAAATAGAGCTCATAGTGAACTCCCTGTTGAAAATACTGTGGTATATGTGGAAGTTCCTCTGAGCCTTGCACTTGTGAAGAAAGTCAAATAGGAGCAAATCTGGAGATTTGTCCTCTTCTGGTTCCCTTTGTTTTGAAAGGGAAGACTCACCTTTCTGCTCTAGTCTCTTGCTTTTGCCTGAACCAAAATTTATATAACATGAATTCTATATGCTGACATATGCAATCAGATAATGTATAGGATATCACCAAACAACTCTCTTCATGAGCACACATGAATCACCTGGTGATTGCTGTGGTCTGAGTATAGCAACAGAAAAGTCCAGCTTTCTCTTGAAAGGAGGGGCCTAAGAATCAACTGTTCCAAAGCAAAAACCTTTCTCATCATCAAGAAAGACATCCCCAGGGACATAGAAAGCAAAACAATGAGGAAAGAAAACCAAAAGGGACACAAGAATTTGCAACAAAACACGATGCAAAACCATTTGAAAAATGTCAAGTGCTCTCCTCGCATTTTGTTGCAAATTCTAAATTTCTATTGACATCCATCTCCAATCAAATGCTAGGGACATCTCCAATCAAATGCTAGGGACATCTCACAATGTTCAGGACAGTAAATGGTACTAGGAGGAATTCCCCAGGGCAAAAGAGAGCAAAACAAAGAGGAAGAAATAAAAACTGAAACTAATATCAGAATTTGTAGGAAAACGCGATTTGGAGCATTTGGAAAATGTAAAGCACTCTAATCGCATTTTGTTGCAAAATTCTAAGTCCTATTCATATCCATCTCTAATCAAATCCTAGGGTGATCTACCAGATTCCTAGGCACTGAGATTCAAGATTTCTATAGATGGAAGAAATATATATTAGAAAACATTGGAAAGGGTATAGATCTCTGACCTTTCTTTTCCTCTTCCATACTGTTGGAGTTGCCCTGGTGATTCTCCTGCTGTCTTCCAAACTTGAGCTGCAGCATTGGTAACTTGGAGATCTGGCAATGGTAGTAGTCTTCAGACAGGTTGCAGAGTGGATGGAGTGTGTTGGGTAGGAAGTGATCAGAGTGGGAAAGAAAAGGATGATGGGAGGGTGCTGGCAGGGATGGAAGACAGGGAGGGAAAAGTGTTAATGGATCTAATTATGAAATCATGATTGGCACAATTTCCAAGGCAAAAAGTGACTTTCACACGTGTCAAATTTCAAATTCCAAAAGATCTGGGTGGGACCCACACGTGTTAAAAAACGACTATATTTCACACGTGTGGTATTTAATAGCTCCTTTATTTGTATTTTGCAATAATCTACTCTCCTAACTCAGTTCTCTTGCATCTCTACCTCCCTACTCTACACCATCAGCATCCAGACCAGCAACAGCAGAGGTTCATCCCAAGCACAGGATACTCATCATTAGCACAGCACACCTGCAGATAGCTTCCAGGTCAGTAAGACAATCTATTTCCTTCTCTTCTTGTTTAATAGTATATTAGGGTAAGGTACTGATTGATGTGATGTAGGTTAGATATTATGATAAATATTATATGCATTTCTTAGATTTTTTCCACTGCATGTAGAAGCAGGAAGACTGTTTATTTGGGCCTGTTGAGTGAGAGCTTGATCACTTCTTGATGTCTATAGGCTCAATCCATGTTGCACCAAGCTGTATACACACTGAAATGACTAAAGGCATGTTCAAGTATGCTACCTCAAGAATTTGCAGTAAAACGCGAGGAGAGGGCTTTAGAAATCTCAAACAGCCCAAATCGCATTTTGTTGCAAATTTAAAAATGCTTCTTCATCAACCCCTTTCATTGTGATTTTGTAACTTTCTAGGCTATTCAAGGCTGCATACTTCTTGCATAAACTCAATACATATTGTTTATAGTTGAAAAGACAGAGAATTAACTGTAGGGATGCAATAGCATGTTGTTTCAAGTATTTGCAGGAAAACGTAATGATGAGCTGTTAGAAATTTCAAATTATCATAATCGCGTTTTGTTACAAATTGTTCAATTTTGCTTTATCCAATTTGTCATTACCTTCTTTTATCATTCCATGTTCTCCATGGTTGTAATCTTTTTCCATTGCTTTGTATGCACCTTTTCAGAGTGATGGCAAGAACCAAGGCAACTGCAAGGAGGTCTGGCAAGGGGCCAGGGCTTGCAGCACAGCAGCAGCTGGGCTGACATCAAGGAATCTAGTGTGCCTCCAAAGGGAAGAGTTGCATATGGCAGGAAGGGGAAGCCAATGAGCATGCTGCAGCAAAAGTCCAAGAGGTTAAAACATTCTGCAGGTGTGCTAAAGGAGATCAGGAAACAACAAAAAGCTATAGGCGTTGCAATCCCCAAGGCACCTTTTCAGAGGCTAGTGAGAGAAATTTGTGATAGCTGGCACCTTGGTTTCAGGTGGAACAGGACTGCCATTCTTTCCTTACAGGAAATGGCAGAGGATTACTTGGAGAAGTACTTTGAAGATGCAATGCTTGTAGCAGCCCATGCTCACAAGGTAACTCTGATGGCCAAGGACTTCAACACATTGTCCAGAGTGAGGTGGAGGTATGACAAGCTAGTCCATCCTGTGGAATGGCAGGACATAAAAATGAGAGACATATTATTAATTCCACCTACAAGAAAATTGAAGGCAGACAAGGTGAAGGTTGTTGAAGTGACCCACTCAAAGAGCACCAGAGGGAAAGCTGCTTATGAGGAGTCACTGAAGCAGCAAATAGAAGAATCCAAATCTGCTATAGATGTGGAGACTGTACAGATGGAGCTACAGATACAGAGAAGGTTGCAGGAGCTGGGCCCTAACATAGTTGTCCATATTGAAGATGATTTTTCAGAGAATAATTTTGACTTGACAAAAGCATGCTTGGCAGCATTGGCTCATAAGAATGAGTATTGCTCAGATACTATCATTCTTGCAATGCTCTAGTAAGTGTCTTTTATTTTACATTTGTTTGCAAAACAATCCTTATTTTACCTCCTCCCTTACACCTTACCTTAATTATTGTTTTGTCCAATGTAGCATGATGAGAAGCTGGCTGAACCATGCTGTACAGCATACAGTTTATATTATTGATCCTGCAATTTCCTTCAAGTTAAGAGATCCAAAGGAAACTCCCATGGATATTTCCAATTGGTTCAGACACTGTGATTTTGATCGTGTTGATATTTTGCTACTTCCATACCATAACAAGTATGTGGGTGGCTGCTTCTTTTGGGATTTTTCTTCAAGATTGACTACTCTTGTAGCCTTTGATTTCTTAATGCTTTTTTCCTTATGCAGTGACCACTGGAGCTTTGCTTCTATTGACATCCACCAGCAGAAGCAATGCTTTTTATTCAACTCTCTTAGAAACACACACAGAGAGGTGAAATTGTAAGTGGTTTGTGTGCTATTTTTAACTTTAAACTTCATTATTTGGATTTAATGCACACTAATTGAATTATATGTATTGCAGTTGTATTAGAAGACTTCTAGATGCATTGGATCAGTGTCCTCCCAATGTCAATCTTTTGGATTTAATAGAGCCAATAGATTTAGAGGTAGAAAGTTGTTCCCTCTACTGATGTCTATTTCATGCTATGCCTTTGAACTTATTGAATAATTTTATTTTGTTCAGACATTAACAGTTTCTAACATATCTTTCCAACTATCCAGACACCACAACAAGATGATTCAAGTAGCTGTTGGCTGGAGAGTGCTGATTAGTGCCAAATATATACTTTCAAGCTATTTTGAGATAGGACAGCCAGAGCTTGTAAGAAAAAATAATTTTCATTTAGCTTCAAAAAATTTGATATTGGTACAAAGTGTTCTAAATCATCATATCTCATTGCAGATGAGAGAAGATAGCTTCAGCTCGAACTATGTGTATAGTTTCAGAGATGATATAATTTGGAAGTTTTTGAAGTATGCCTCCCCCAAACCTATTGTACTAGCTACTGTCGAGTTGGGTGAGAGCTCTAAAGTCCGAGAAGGTGTCATACACCTTGATGACACAAATGATACAGATGTGGTGCCACAGGAACAAGGACCTAGTGCTGATGAGGAGAAGCCACAAGAACAAGGACCTGCTGTGCTGCTGATGTTATTGAGGAGATGATGGAGCAGCAGCAAACAGATGCTCCAGGGGCAGTAGAGGAGACAATGGAGCAGCACCAAGAGACTGTACACGACAGGATGGAGCAGCAGAAAATAGATTCTTCAAATAAAGATGATACGGTGAGCTTGGACCATGTAAAGCAGCCTCTAGATCAGCCTATAGATAAATAGAAAATTGTTGTCAAGAATATATTCTACATATATAATTAAACACTTCTGTATAGAATTTTACATTATTGAATATAATACCTTTGTTTATGGAGTCTGTGCTATCTCAATTTTTAAATTTTCAATGTCTTTGCATTTTATTGAACTCTCTCTTCTTTTGAGCACCTGCAAAAAAGCAATATGAAACAATAGGGTAAAGTAAACTAATAGCAGTGCTTAATGAGACTAGGATAAGTCACATGGTATACCTTCTTATTGTTGTAGATAAATGAAAAGTCCTTTGAAATAGAACCTTCTGTCTCAAATAGAATGTCATTGTGCAATTGAGCTAGGGAGCAACATTGTCTTAATGAGATATTGACTAGCACATCACCATTCTCAACAACATCAATATCAAGAAGTTTATTTTCTGCACCAAAAGAATCTTCATCTTGATCCATTGGGACTAGTTTTGTACCTAGCATTCGACTGCGCTTATAATAAAAAGAAAAAATAAAATTTTGTGATGCAACCATGTACTTCAATTGCATAGAAGGTTGGACAACCTCACAAAACACTGAACTACATGTCTTCTTATCCCAACCTTTATCCAAAAATTGTGGCATGCATGCCAGACTTGTTGCTTTAACTGTGAACATTGTTTTTGAAACCTTCACTGGAAAGGTATTAAACAAGTCTACAAAAACTGTGAGAGGCATGCATAAAGAAATTTTTATTATCCTTGTGGCAATATTGGGCCTCAGAGCTTTCTGTACTTCTTTGAAAAGCTTGGCTCTATATGCCTCTGTAACACTAAAATGTGGGAGAGGCCAATCCACTGAATTCCATGCCGGAAGGTCTTGTTTTCTTAACACACCATGTGTATTTGCATTGTCCAACAACTGATAAAAATGATCAGTAAAAAATATACCGGATTGAGCTAGCTCTATTGCACATCGACCTTGGTATTGTTGTTCTCCTATCGATCCATGCAAAACATCTATAAATCCCAGAATACAATCGATGTTTTGCCATGTCTCATATGATGAAGGGTATAAATCTGAAATAAAATAACACAAGAATATCAATAAGCAAAGAAAGAAAGCTTTGTCTTAAAAATCCATACACCTCATAAAGAACAAAACCACAATAGAAAAATATACAATTAGGCCTGTGTTGCGGAAGATCATTTGGATAGTCTCGCAAGACAAGTTCTTTATGCATGTACACATTCTGAACAAAACTTCTTTCACCGATATCTTCCCTCTGGTGATTTTAAAATCTCGTACTCTTCCCTTCCATGATGCCAAGAAAATGTTTTTTGTCTGGGGTCTCTTTCTTTTACTAGGTTGCATGAGCACCCATGCTCCTTTCGAAACAGTAAACCTTTCCCAAGTTCCTTCCGTTTTGACTGTACTTGAATTCTCAACCGAAGAAATAGAAGAAGCAGGTCGATGGGGTAAGGATGTGTGGTATAATTCTGCCTTCATAGCATTATCATCCATAGAGCGTCTTCCACAAGAACGACCATAGTTTTTATTCACCATGGAGACCTTGTGAATCTGTAACCACAGCAAAGTAATGTAAACAAGATAACAAAGTGAAGTTTCAAGAAAGAGAAAGTGGGCAGACAGAAAGTTGACAAGAAACATCTTACTCTAAGCCAAACAGGATCAAGGGAGCAGTTTTGGAAAAGAAGAGGTTGCTGCACAATGAGGCAGTGGTGTAGAATGGTAGACCTTTCGAAGGAAAGGCAGCACAACATTTCAAAGTTCAAAGGAAGGTGGAAGCGGGAAGGCCCTTGTCAGAGAAAATGTCAGACTAGATTCTATCTTCATGTCCAAAGATCTTGTGAGAATAAAAAACCAATCTCCACATTAATGTAGCACGCTTGTACCTACATAAAATATTGTTTCTTTTATCTATTTTCTCTTATTTTTGTGAATTTCCAACGTTACGTTGGCCCTCTGTTCATTGGTTGAGAGCTTATTTTTCCAAACCGTAAAAGGCCCCAAAATGAGCTCCCTTTTTCCCTAATGTTCTCCATCCAAAATCATTGGTCCAAACCTTCACAATCCTTGAGCAAATAGTTGGATCCATCCTTCCCTTAAGACATAAGGTCTCTAAGGTCATATCTACTAGGGTCTTTTTTTCCTCTCTGCCCTTCCATTATTTTCTATAAGCCCTACACGAATCACCAAGGTGAAAGAAAAAGCCACTAGTGGATAGTCACGTGTCATAACATCTAGCTTAATCAAAATCACTGAAAGCATGCAGATGAATATCACCTCCCTTAGTATAGAATAGGTCAAGGGAGTGCCTTGTAAGTATTTGAATACTTGCTTGGTAGCCTTAATAATGCTTACTTTCGAGATTGTATAAACATGCTCAACTGAATACTTTCTTGGCAGCCCTACTAATGCTTACTTCCAAGATTGCATAAACCTGCTCAAATGGGAGACCCCAAACTGAATGTGATGTATCCAAATGGTTCACCTTTGTCCTAGAGAGACTAAGCCTACTAATGTAGTAGTAGGCTTAAAGTCTTTAAGACCAAACCACCTTTGTAAGTAGCCTCTGTACTTTGACTGTAACATCACAATACCATCATCATGTTACATAAATTGTATGTCTAAATAATAATGTAATGAGCCCAAATATGTCCTGTTAGATGACACATGAAATTTAACCTTGAAGTCTGAAATCTTTCTCCTCATTAGGGCCTGTGAGCAATATGTCAATGATGACCCAAAAATAACTTTTACTCCTCTTTACATAGAGAGTACTTAGTTGGACTATTGAAAAAACCATTTGCAACCAAAGTCAAGTAAAGTAGAAGTCCACCAAAGTCGTCAAGATCTTAGAATATCAAGTAGCTACCACCAACTTCTCCCCACTTGGCATGGAGCTGCTTCGAGAAGTTGGCCACATGATCCACAACCACATCTAATTAGATAGAAAGGAACAAGCTTACTTTACCACTTGATCCATAGCCATATCTAGTTAGATAGAAAAGTCAAACATAAGCTTACACCTAGGAGTGCTACTATGTTGCAAGAAAGCGAGAGGTCATGGAGCATAAGCTTACTTGTCATACCTAGGAGTGCTACCAGATAGTAAGAAACCTAGAGGTTATGAAGCACGGCTCCTGCTACTAGTAATATGGGTGCTTACGGTTGCATGTACTATGGAATATTTATCCTTGGTGGTACAATAAAAGAGACAAGTCTCGATTGCCATACTTACAATAGTTTGGCTGCTTATCATTCATGGTCTTCTTGGGGCCCACAATTCAGGATTGACACCAAATGGTTGAAACATTGTGGCACTCAACATGGTTTGACTGCTTCTTGTGGGAGTGAACCTTGAGGTTCACATGGTTTGACTGCTTCTTGTGGGAGTGAACCTTGAGGTTCCTAGTCCCACTCCCGCTCCTTTACTAGATAAAACCATGTTAGCATGTGTTCTTAATTATGATATTAATAGATGCAAGTGTGTCATTTCTATGTGAGCATGTCACACCATAATATAATAAGCACACTACTTTTGTATTTCAACCAATGATTCAAAAGAGAATAACTTATTAATGGTGATTCGAATTGATGTGATTTAAATAATAATAATCAAAGAGGAGAGGAGATAAAAAGTGTATGCATATAAACTTTACTTCAAAATAGAATCATGCAAAGAAATAAACTTTGTTTCAAAATAGAATCATACAAAGCAAGGTTCACGGCAAAATGGCAATTAATTTCCTTGCCTTGTGATTCTATTTAGATTCTCCCATAACTCAACCCTCAAATAATAATGTACGAGACCAAGATATATCATCTTAAACTCTATTCTAAGCATCTACTGTGTTTGTGAGATGTTTTTCTCGTGATCCCCTGTCAAGATAAGGTTATCTACATAGAGAACAACAACCATATATTTTCCTTGCTCCACAAAAACATATAAATTTACATCTAAAGGGATATGTGAGAGACCAATACTCACAAAGTAAGTATCAATCCTCTGGTTTACCATGCTCGTGGGGCATGTTTGAGCCCATATATTACCTTTTGTAACTTGTAAACTTTGCTTTTCACAATCGGATAGGTGGTTGTTCTAGCTGTAGAAGTAAAAGTTTCATGAAAGCTAAAACCTTTAACATGTGCAAAACCTTTGGCGGGATGAGCTATGCCTTATACTTTTCTAAAGTACCTTCAAATCAGTATTTTTCTTTGTAAACCCAGTTAGTTCCAATTACCTTACGTCCTAGAGGATGACGATCTATGAGGTCCCAAGTGTGGTTTTTGAAGATGGAGTCATATTTTACTTGCATTGCCGTCACATCCACTTTCGATTCCTTTATGCTTTAACAAAGGTGGTAGGCTTCTGAAGCTTAAGTACCTGTCACATGAGAAAAAAGTTCACAAGATTCTCCTGAGTCCTATTTTTCTCCATTAACCTTCTAGATCTATAAACATATTAAGGTGCATCCTCCATTGTTGAAAGTTTTGCTCCATCCAAAAGCTATGCCTGTACCACTTAAGGAATGGCAAAATCTCCATCCTTGATGGTGGCCAAAGTTCTACTCCATCCAAAAGTTACATGTACCACTTAGGGAATGTCTTGCCTTTTTTTGGAACATCAAGCTCTTATTCTTCATCTTCAAAATCCATCTCCACAAGAAATGGTACAGGTTGCCCTCCATAAAAAATGTGAGGAAGCGCGCTCTACATATGTGGAGGTTGTGTTTCTTTGGTGATTTCCTTGTTACATAATAATGAAGAAGAAGGAAGGTCCTCCTCCATCCAACATGGTTGTTCCTAGAATACCACATCATCACAGCTCACTATAATCTTCTTTGCTTGAGCTTCATAAAGCCAATATCCCTCTTGACCCCATGCTGTAAAACCAAGAAGATGCATTTCTGGCTTTTAGCATCCAATTTAGTCCTCTAAGCATCTTGAACATGTACATAGACACCCAAAAACTTTCAAGTATATTAGTATGCTTGTAATGGAGTCATTTGATGGCCTTTGTTGCACTCCTATTAAGAATGTACATAGCCATGTTAACTACCTCATTTGCCCAAAAGGATTTAGGTAGATTCCTGCTATTAAGCATGCTCCTTGCCATCTCAAACAATAGTACAATTCTTGTGCTATATAAAAACATTTTGCTACTACTACTACGGAGTGTGAGTAGTAGTAGTAGTAGTAGTAGTGAGCTACCTCTTTATGCCTCATTCCTTATAGAAACCAAAGAATTCATTAGACATGAATTCTTCTCCTCAATAATCTATTCTCTAAATTGCTTTAATTATGTTCCTGTCTCAGCAAGACATTTCTTAAACTTTTTAAAAGACTAAGAATACCCCAAATCTTCCTATTGTAACCATCTATCAATGCAAAAAAAATAGGAAGAATCTCCAAGTGTAATTATACTCATCTTTCCATAGAAATCAATGTGTACGAGCTAAAGAGGAAACTTGGCCCTAAAACTGGCCTCTTGTGGAAAGGGTTTTCGGTGATGCCTACCCATCATCATGCAAGCTTCACATACATCCAAACTATTAGAAATTGGTGGCAAATGCTCAACTATATTACCTTTTTACATCTCTGAAAGAGTTTGCATACAGAGATGTGTATACTGAGATGTCCATATGTCTCATGCCAAAGTTTACTCTGCTACACAAATTGGCCTAGACTACAAATGCCAAAAGCTCATACAAGTTATTTCTCCAAATGCCCTTTGCAATAACCTTATCATCTCCATCATTCTTTTCAAAGTGAACTTGCAAGTCATTCTATTTGTGATGGTTGAGAGACAGAAAGGATATTCCTTTTCATATCTAGAACCCAAAAAGACTTTTTCTATAACCTTGTTTAGACATAAGTGAAATCTATACCTAAACATTTGAATGGACACTTTGCATTGTTGCCCATTGCTCTACCACCATGATGTTATCTCCCACAAGATTTAGGGAGGAATACCAATCCTTTGCAACTGGTCATATGCCTAGAAGTCACATTGTTGTGATGATTTAAGTATCATTATGTGTTGCAACATTAGCTATCTCACGGCACACCTCTTCAATGGCAATAAATAGCTTTATTTCTGTAGCATGATCACAAGATTCTTCCACTATTTAGAGTGCCATTCTTCGCATTTGCTTGATTTTTCCTATATTATTTGGCTATGCACCCTTTCTTATCACTAGTAAAAGCACTTTTCTTCTAATTTAAAAGTTAGAATCCTTACCCTTCTTCTTTATGTTAGCAAAGAAAGCTTGGTCATCACCATCGCTGTGCATAGTGCATCTCCTCATCCTAAAGTAATTTGAAACTTAGAATCCTTACCCTTCTTCTTCTTTATATTAGTGGAGAAAGCTTGGTCATCACCATTGCTGACCACATCTCCTCATCCCAAAGTAATGAGCTGAACTCCTCAAATGTAAGAGGATTAGGCCTAACACTAATGTTCAAAGATGTAACAAAATTATCATACTTAGGTAGCAATACCCTTAGACGGTAATGTGGGTGAGATCCGGTGAGAGAGCACACTCATGCCAAAATCCTTGATTCTAGTGAGAAACACCTCCATTGTTTTACCTTCATTTTAAACTTCTCTTGTTGAAGATGATTTTTTAGATTTTGAATCCTTAGGGGATTTGCGGTCTCGTATTGGATGTATAATAAAACCCATCCTTTTGCAATTATGGAGACATGCTAAACCATGCATGGTCAGCACACCAACTTCCACATTAGTGATGATGGTGCATAGATCATCGACATCCCTTCATCTCTAAGATTTGACAAGGTCAGCACAGAAGATGGTACAAGGTTACTGTTTACATCCTTTGTTGGCGGTAGGTGAACATCAATACCAATGACGGTGTCCCAAAGCTCCTAGGAGGAAATAACATCCTTAAGCTTGAAGTTCTAGAGAGGATAAGTAGTGCCATTAAGATTTCCATCATCATTGAATGGTGGGTGGGCATGGTGGATGAGGTCTTTTGAAAGAAAACAATCAAGAAAGAAGTTTTGTACTGAGCTTGAAGCTTTAATATCATTTAAGAGGATACAACGTGTAGTGTATACAAGAGATCACTCAAAAAGAAATAGTTCGCAGTATAAGACTCTAAAACTCAAACTGCACAATAACAAAGATAGAGAAGAATATTATATTATTCAAGTGATATAATAGATGGCAAAGCCCCACACTCGTGTTCTCTTGTGAAGGGAGCTTTGATGGCTGATCTAGAACCGTTGAGACGACGGAGACTGTATGCTAGTAGAAGCTAGGGAGTGATTGATGGACTATGTGGAGAAAGGGACATGCCATGTATCTATATAGGTTTGTATATGCGGGGTGACCATGACATAACCACGTAGGTCCACGATCATAGTCAATGCTTCCATTCATCTCGTGAAGACTCATCCATAAAGATGAACTAGAAATCGCTATGCAAGTTTCCTACCTCATTTGATGGGGTTGGAGTGCCCTCATGTGTTGCTTCCACCATCAAGTTGCTTTGTTACTTCTCTTTTGACCATAAATTCTTCTCAAGGTGGCCTACCTTGAAACATACATCACATACAAGCTTGGACTTGTTTTGATGAGTGACATTGGGCCATTACATGCCCCATCCTTCCATAATGGTTAGATTTGATATTGAATTTGTTAAAGAATGCAGTCTCCCGCTTTGTTATGTACCTTTTAGTTTCTTATCTTATTCAAACAAAGAGGATTCAAAACTTTCAAGATTAAGATTTGGAAGATTAGTTAGAGTTATTACCACCAAAGATAACTCTTGAGGCATGCTTTTGATTAAGACCACAATTGTATCTTTCTCATCCATGGGTGCCTTAATACCTGCAAGTTACATCATAATGCTCTTTATCTTACCTACATGGTCCATAAATGAGTCTTTGAACTCCATATAAATCCCATAGAACTTTATTTTCATATTTATTTTTGATTTTTTGGCCTAGCTCCAAATATCTTCGCTAGCTTATCCCAGGCTTCTTTGGCATGCTCTTTGTTTTGCTGATGTGGTGATAATATTATCCCCAAGACTTGACCCTTTCCATGTATGAAATCCTTCACCACTAAATTTATCCACTAAGGTTTGAGTGGCCATGGCTCAATGAGGAGGGTCTTACCACAAGCTTATACACTTTCTTGGGTAGTATCTACTCCCATACAAAGATTAGAAAAGAGATTTGGCTCACTTTAGTCACTAATCATTGATTAATTATAATAATCCAATGCTAATCCCAAAATAATGAAGGTAGATTTTGAGCAAGCAATTGAAGAGGTTATGGATACAGTTGAATTGAGAACATTTGGGAGATGAAATAGCAGTAGGAGAAGGTGATATTAGGCCTTTATTAATTCAGATTAGAAATACTAATTTTGTATTATGGAATCTTAATGAAAATCTCACCAAATATTGGTAGCACATCTAGATCTCTTCCCACAGTCAACCATTTGTAAAACCGTCTTCACCAGCGTATTCAGCATCCCAGACCCTTGTGGAATAAGGCATTTATTGCACGATCTCGTTCGGTAGGATAATTTTTCCAAAAAATGAAGCGCCAGCTCGCAGGTTGATTTGCGCATGATTCAGTCAGTTTTTGTATGATTCCTCATGGTAGTATAGTCGCTATTAGGTTCTCCACACCCTCCTAAGATGGTTTGCCAAATGGTAAAGAGGTTGAGCAATGGAAACCTCTCCACCAGCAGATGGTTTTCTAGCCACAAACTTTTATGGATAAGATTAGGCTTAATGAACTAATTATTCATCACTACTAGAGGTTTAATCTTGCTAATTATGATGTTATGGAATGATAATGAGATGAAAGGGATGACATTGGCTCTCATACCATGTTAATAGAAGTGGATTTGAAGAGGGTATAAGTGCATAAACATAGGAAGTGAGGACTATGGTGGGTGGGTGGAAGATGAAAGAACACATACTTGGAGCATAGTATTAACATTAATGAAGATAATCAAGATATGATTAAGGCTAATCACATACTCACATTTTTTATTTTGTTACATCCATTTGTAGCTCTCATACACATGCTCCATGCAAACTTGTGCCATCCATGTGTTCATAAATGCCTACATGCCTTGTGCATCCTTGCACCTTCCATGTGCCTACTTTTGACCATTGAATGACATTTCACATCCATCCATTCACATCCTCTAATAACCTTACCTTGCATCCATTCTAATTTCATGACCTCCTAAGCTCCATCTACCTTACTCCCACATATATGTGCCCCATACATGATATGATGGGCACCATATTTCAACAGCCCTCACTCCACTCTCCTCTATTACCTGTGTGTCCTCTCTCTTCTTCCCTCATCCTCACTCCTCCCATCAGAGCCCTCACTCCTCTCTCTCCTCTCTCTCTCTCTCTCTCTCTCTCTCTCTCTCTCTCTCTCTGTATCATCTACCTCCCGATGAGGGCTCACACTATAGAGAGCCTCGGAGATCAGAGAGAGCTGCTGCCAGAAGACCGCAACTACCCAGACGTAGACCACCACTACTCCATCAAGCCCACTCTTCCCAGATCTAGGCAGCACAATACCGCAGAGCTATGGAGGAGAGAATCTAGAGGCAATGTGCACCATGCTATCACCCACACTACTAACATAATTTGGCATGATTCAAAGACAATCTAGGCATCCCTTAATTATCTAAGAGGGTAGAATAATATTCTTAAGAGGGCTTAAAATACATTCTCATAGCATTTCCTCTTGCTTGAGTTTGCAATTACCCTTATTTATGGGTTAGGTGAAAAGAATGGAGGATCTCAACGAAATATTTCTCAAGTGTAATAAAGTGTCTTACTTGACTTAAAATGTGACTAGAATTAATAGTGAATTAGTTAGCAGCTTCGATTTTGTGGGAAAGTCTTGTAGCTGGAATATCAAAGCTTTTCCATACACTATCTTGAAAAGTGCTCAACCAATAGCCAAATGAGGAGTATTATTGTATGCAAACTTCAGACAGTGAATGTAGGCAAAGCTTTTCCATACACTATCTTGAAAAGTGCTCGCCCACCACCAGTAGGCCGAATGAGAAGTAGTATTGTATACAAACCTGCACAAGATGAATGTACTTATCCCATGAATTAGGTTATTGGGAAACATAGGGTCTAAGTAGATCCAAGAAAGTGCTATTGATAAACTCAATTTGTCCATTCATTTTTGGATGGAAAGAAGTGGGAAGTCTAACTTAGTTGGAGAAAAGGGTGATCCAAAAATTACTACAGAATCTAGAGCCTCTGTTTGAAAGAATGACTTGGCAAACGAGGATACACAAATATTATCTTGATAAAAATAATCGTGGCTTGCTGAGAAGTCAATGTTTTCTTACAAGTTAAGAAATAGGCTTGCTTACTTAGGTAGTCGGTCCACTATAGTCCAAATCATGTCATTATGACTGAATGTAGTAGGCAAACTCGTAATGAAGCCCATTGATATATCTGTTCCCAAGTATCATTAGGGATTGGTAAAGGTGCGAGAAGTCCTTGGATCTTATCTTTATAGCTTTTAATTTTCTGATAATAGAACATTCAGCCACAAATTTTGCTACATCTTTTTTAAGATAAGGCCAAAAGAATTCTCTAGACACTAATTGCAAAGTTGTATAAGCAAAAATGTCTCGAGCCATGCATAGGTATTGGTGTATTTCCTCCAATACAAATTGTTTAAAAGGTTGTGTAATACAGAGTCTCTTCTAAAAGAGGAGGTAACACAAGTAATCATCAATAGGGTTCTAATTATTATCTCTAAGCTTGATCCAAACTTGAGAGAAATTAGGATCATGTTCATAAGGCTATCTCGTAGGACTCAAGGGTTCACTCTCAATCACAGAAATGTTGTGGACACTATGACAGTTACTTAAAGTATCTACCACAACGTTCTGCTTCCCTGGTTGATATTGGATTATGGGTGGAAACTTTGGATAAATGACGCCCATTTGATATGGCAGTTCAAAAAGGTTGGTCAACAAATGATAAATGCTCTGTTGGTTGATTTTGATAAAAAAAATTAAGATCCCATTGACTAATGATTCTAAATTCTCACAGCATGTACAAAAGGAGTTAACTCCTTGTCATAAGTACTATAATTTCTTTCTTCCAATTTAAGTTTACTACTGTCATAGGCAATGGCGTGTCCATCCTACATGAGAACAACACTAAAACCTTGCCCACTTACATCAGTAACTTCTACAAAGAATGGTTGATGAAAATTTGGTAATGTAAGAACTGGTGCATGAGTCAAAGTTTTCTTAAGCTCAAAATAGGAATGGACGTATTTACTAGTCCAGTCAAAGTTTTCTTAAGCTCAAAACAGGAATGGACCTATTTACTAGTCCAATCAAAGTGTGAATTCTCTGTTGGTCGATTTTGATTAAAAAATCAGATCCCATTAACTAATGTTTCCAAAGTCTCAAAGCATGTACAATAGCAGTTAATTCCTTGTCTCATAAGTACTTATAGCTCACTTGACAAGAATAAAAAATATCTTCTCCTTATTTCTTATAGCTCTTTTAGCCTGAGTATGAGTTAAAGAGGACCTAATTCACCCTTATTCTGACATTGAAGATAAATTTCTTTATTATCTTTCATTAACCATATAAGTATCATAAATCAATTTGAGGGTTATGTTCATGTCTCCATGGAATTCCTAATATGACATCAATACCTTGCAATGGAGCAACTAAAAATGTTCTCTTTTCATTAACCATACTATATGAGCATCATAATCAATTTAAGGGTTATGTTCATATCTCCATGGCAATCCTAATTTGACATAAACACCTTGCAATGGAGTAACTAAAAATGTTATTTTTTCTTTCTACTTAGGACCTTGAAATGCAGCTTTCACTTTATAACTAGAGTGTGATGCATCTAGGTTAACTAATTTTTTACCTTTTCGAAAATAAAATCATGAGAATTACCATCATCATGTAAAGTAGAAATTTTATTTCCTTTTATTTTTCGTTGAATTTTCAACAAAGCATGAATAGGAACCTTATCTTCATCCGAATAGTTAGGATTAGAATTACCCTCTTACTTGAGTGAATCGTCATCATCATATTTAATCATATTGACACGAGCCACATGTGCGAAATTCTTTTTCTTTTTTGGAAATTTTGGTGTAATGTACTCCTCCTTGTGACATTTGAAACACTTTATCATATGATTCTTTGAAGTGCCATTTAAGGGTTTGTTCTTCTTCTTGAATATCTCCTTTTTTCATATCTTTACCCTTATCCATCCTAGATTTATAAAAACCACTCAAAAGAAAAGAGAATTTATAAGACTCTGTATAAGAACTATCCTACATTCTAGAATCTCTAGGAGTAAAAGTTTTACATACAAAATCCATAGTGGATGAGGATGAAACATATTAACATTTGCCCTAATAGTTGGCTAATAAATTTCCTTCTTTGCTCTCTGTCTTTGACCTTCTTAATCACTTGAACCTGCAATAGAATATCCTAGAATTTATCAATGTAAGCTCTTTTTCTTGCACGGCGCTCTCTCTTTATCCACAATAGAGAACTCTCAAATATTAAATTATGTGGGGCTAGGGGAAAGCTTTTTAGATTTACAAAATTAATGTTTGCAAGTCTATGCATCAATTCTAAGCTTGTAGAAAAAAAATCAATAGATATAGACAAGTCTATGCATCAATTCTAAGCTTGTAGAAAAACAATCAATAGATATAGACAAGCTAGCACATAAATACAAAGCTTGTCCAAAATTATATATGTCTTTTGAAAATAATAACTTGTGCGCTTTCACCTCAATCTTTTGAGTCCTATTGACCTGTAAATATCCAACAATAAATTGGTAACAATTAATCCATAGGCATACAAACCATCACCACACACGTGTTCATAGGGTATAAGTACTCTAGGAATCAGCTTGCCATACAAACTAACTACAACAAACATAAGAAGCCGCAAGCTTACATCAATGTGCACCAAAATATTTGAAAGGCGTCCCCAAATTATATAGGAGGTTAGAAAACTATTTTTAAGATGTCTTAAAATACATTCTCATGATATATATATATATATATATATATATATATTCCAAAAGGATATATCATTGTATAGACCATGCATTAAAAAGTAATGCAAGAACTCTTTATTTTAGAGGTTGTATCAATGTATGTTGAGAGAGAGAGAGAGAGAATACACTCTTTATAGGGACCATACATTAAGAAGTAACACAAGACCTAATTATTCCATAGGTTGCATGATAATGTTTGCATGAAAATTTGTAAAGGAGGGAAAAAATATGAAATTAAGTAATGTCATTTTTCCATGCATCTATGTAATGGTTGAAGATCAATCTATTCTTTACTTTACACAAAACAATGCCCTTGTCTTTTGTATCATCCCTAATATTCATTCTACCACTACTGCCATTATTATACCATTCTTGATATTCCAATAGTTATATTATTCTACAAAACATGGAAAAAAGGCGTCCTCCATATATTATAGAACCACCGCATGAAAAAAATAGAAAATTAATTTATGTCGCCTAACCATATTGCAGAATTACCACATGAAAAAAAAATAGAATATTAATTATTGACATTTATGTCGCCTAACCATATAATAGTTAAAGTTTAGTAAATTCATTCTTTATATAAAGAAAATTTTATAATGTCCTTGTATTTTGTACCTTCTTAAAAAAACTTCTCTCTCTATCTCTATTTCTCAAGCTCTCTATCTCTCTCTCACTCCCTCTCACTATATATATATCTCTCTCTCTAGTTCCAAGTGAGACAATGTAAATGCGTATTCTCCAAATTTAATTACCATTTTGGCCGTGGGCCTAGCGTTACAATCACACACACACACACACATGTGCACGTGCACGTGCATGCTCACACTCGCTCGCTCACTCACTCATGTGTGCATGCACTCGCACAGATATTCTAAAAATATTGGTAGTGTAGCTCAATGTAGTAAAATTTCCCCATATGAGAAATACCTTTAATATAATGTGTAATTACACAAAACTTCTACAATAAGATAAATCTAGCCATATGAGGGTCACCTCATCCATCTAGAAAATATCTAAAATTGAATGATTACATCATAAGCATGCAACTACATAGAGTCACACATGGTCGATGCACACTTGCCTCAAATGACATTTTACAAGCAATCCTTGCAAAGGTTGCATTATTTATTGCTGTATGTTTGATGACTCTTTTTTTTAGTTGTATTATTTATTGTCGTACATTTGATGAATTTCTTTTTAAGTTGTTGCCAGGTTGGAGAGGACTATATAATTATGAGGATTTTTCGACTTGGTTGTCCATCCTCAAATTCAATGCCTAGGACAAAATGACAATGTGGAGGGCAATCATTCGTAAAGATAACTCAAGAAAGCTTATGTCGAGCTTCTAGAGGATGCTACTAATGAACTCAAGTCTCAATACTAGGAATGAGGAAGGACAATGACTTGGATTCGTCCTCTAACAATTGAATTGAGACTCGAGAGGCATTATCCACAATGGCACTAGCCATTTGACATGGAGCTTCTAGAACTCTAAATGAAGTAAAAGTCTTTTCCCATGCACCCAATAAAAGTATTTTAATAGGGAATCTCCTATGCATTCCCACACTTAATTGTTGAGGTAATCATGATGAAATGGCCTAGTTTTCTCATGAAATTTTATCTATGCCAAAATTAACCCAGTTAGTATTAGGGTGACCAAGTTTCATTTAATGCACTTGACTAAGTTAATGATGCCCATGGGAAAAGTACCTAAGTTATTACTCAAAGTGGCATGCCACTAAAAGAAGGAATAGAGAGACTTAAGCCTGTGCTTTGATGTCCATGATATGTGTATGCTAGTACATCATCAAGGAGGTTGAAAAGAACCACTTTGGTCAACGTGACCATGGAGGTGGTATGCCAATAGCATTGGTGGGGATCATATCATCATACACTTCTAAGAGAAGTGTATGATGATATGATATGTGTATGCTAGTACATCATCAAGGAGGTGGTATGCCAATAGCATTGGTGGGGATCATATCATCATACACTTCTAAGAGAAGTGTATGATGATATGATATGTGTATGCTAGTACATCATCAAGGAGGTTGAAAAGAACCACTTTGGTCAACGTGACCATGGAGGTGGTATGCCAATAGCATTGGTGGGGATCATATCATCATACACTTCTAAGAGAAGTGGTGTGCAAGTAACTCGGAGTTGAGTCCCACAAGAATGATGGGGGGTAGTAGGGTTGAAAGATTAACAAAAAAGTACTTATTGCTCCTTTATCGCTTGAAACCTTGAAGCCCTTAAATACTTTGAAATTTGAGGTATTAAGCTATATTTGTGGTGATGCAACTCTCTCCTCTTTTACATCAATGACCCTCCAACCCCATCTATTCTGATTTCACATTTTCTTCTCTCTTGTATATAACTTCTATCTCTGTGTGACTGTGTGAGACATCTCCTTCATTGCTTGCCCCTCTCCCTCCCCCCCCCCACTAGCCTTGGTGGGACGCGGCTCTAAGTATTGAGACCTTGAGGTGAACTTTGAAGTAAGGATGTATGTGCATATCATGGGTGCGCGGGGCAGATGCTGAAGTGACGCATGGATATGGCCCATACATGCGCTTGAATAAAACATCATTCTAGTGTATTTGTACAAGAAAATTCAGTTGAGATATTGACTCTTGAGTAGCCTTTATTTTAAAAAATGTTTATATTTTAGTTATAAAACGGGCATGTAGGCATGTAAAAACAAAAATGGGATAGATTTAAGAGTTGTCCTTATTTTTATTTTTATTGGTTGAAAAATATGTTTCGGCCCATACCAAGGGTCCACGAAATTGGGCTTACGTGTCTTCCACGTGCTGTCTGCTTTTAATGATTCTTCTTTATCCGATACCCTACGACCGCCTATCCAAAAGAAAGTCAGGGACGCAAGCTTCCTGTGTGTAGTTCATCCTTTCTCTTTAAAGGTTGGTACTCAAGTCTTATCCTCTGCAGTCTGTGCATAGCACTGTCTGCAGTCTGTGCATAGCACTGATAACTCTCTGTGTTCTTTCTCCTTGATTGATGATCAATATAAGTGCAAGCTTAATTTGTCCAATGCCTCACTCTGATCTAGTCCCTTCTTTGCCCTTTGAATTAGCCTTGGATTGTCTCCTCCGTTTGCCCCTCCAAAGCCACTCTACTCTTAAACAAGTTTGCGGATCTTGGAGATCTCTTGTCTCAAGCCCTGGGTTCTTTAGTGCAAGGCAAAGCTATGGCTACACAGACAATTGCGCATGTTTAATCCAAGCGTTGCCGCAGCCTAGTTTGTTATCGCCTAGTCCCCATGGCATGAAGGCCCCTGTGTATGGTGTGACGATCTACAATGCCAAGCAACAGGCTTGGGACAGGCTCCCACCGATTGATGATTTCCCCCATGGGCTCCCCCTCTTCTGTCAGTGTGCTGCCGTGGGAGGGAGCGTGGTTTTGTTGGGCGGTTGGGACCCCATCTCCTGGACAGCTCGGAAGTCCGTCTACATATACAGCTTCTTAAGTGGGCAGTGGAGAAGGGGCTCGGACATGATGTCCGTGCGATCATTCTTTGCCTGCGGAAGCCTGGATGGCAAAATCATTGTAGCGGGGGGGCACGATGGCAGCAAAAATGCATTGAAAACTGCAGAAGTGTATGACCCAAGTCTTGACGTGTGGGAAGCCTTGCCAGACATGGAGCAAGAGAGAGATGAATGCAAAGCCGTGGCGATGAATGGAAAATTGATGGTGATTAGCGGGTATAAGACCGATTCACAGGGGCAGTTCAGCAGGAGTGCGGAAAGCTTTGATTTTACAAGGGGGGTGTGGGAAACTGATGAGGATATGTGGGTGGCGGGTAAGGCTCCGAGCTGCGTGTTAATGCATGAGGGGCAATTGTGGGCGTTGTTAGGAGGCAAGCTGATGAGGTACAAGGGCAAGGAAGGGCAATGGGAGGCCATTGCGTGTGTGCCGAGTGAGGTGAAAGTAGGGGCGTGCGCAACTGCAGTGGCAGGTGGTATCCTGGTTTTGGGCCTCGGAGATGGGTCCCGGCCTTATCAGGCGTTCACATGCCGCCTCCCTGGCGCGGGCGCGGCCGCGCCCGCTAGTTGGGATAAAGTCAACGTAGGCCATGACTTTGGTGGAGTTGCGCACGCAACCTGCACCATCGGCATTTAAATGCGCTAAAGAGTAATCTTAGATTTTTGTATTATTATCACATCCTACGCAGAAGCTAGATTCTAAAGTTTATAGATGTTCGTTCAACTTCGTTTCTATTTTCTAAAGTTTATTAAATGGTTTGCCCTGACTGTTAGATCCGACTTCAGAATCTTTGGAGAATCCAAGAGCGTCTTTCACTTATTTAATGCGATTAAATAATGCCTAGAGGCTCGCAGTTAATTAAAAACGATGGAATTTACTTTTAAAAAAACATAGTTTACCCAGCTGCAACGCCCGACGTCTCCCATCAAAAATTGAGTACAAAGAAAACAACCCACTATCATGAAATGATACTAGATTGGAAAAAAAAAACATCAACAGATCGAGCACAAATACAGATTCATGTAGAGCCTATCAAGGAACCTAGAAAAAGAAACAAGAACCGAAGGTTAGTGCCCTTTTAATCACACTATTTAGCGTTAATCTCAGCGTGAATTCATTGTAGGTTCGAATCCTTTTGTATTTTGTGTTGCTTTTTGAAAGGGCCATCTCTCTCTCTCTCTCTCTCTCGTATTATTTTCACATGGTTTTATTTGTTTTCTTGAGCTTTGGTACATCAAGGATATGTTTAACTCACAACTTTGATTGATTCAAATGAATCTTAATTTTATAGAGAAATCATGGAATCATTAGGCCATTCATGAAATTCCTTGATTTTTTTTTTTTGCTTCAGTTCCCTCAGTGTGCACCTATGGCAGATGTGATTTCGTATGAAGATGTCAAGCTTGTCGAGCGACGGCGGTAGAGTAACTAGGCGATGTCTAGCCAATGATGATTGTCGGGCAAAAAACATTTGCTACAAGAAGAGGACAGACATGATGGACCACCTTAATGAGGTCCATCACATTGTGCACAACATTCCATTTTGAAAAGTGGGTCGACCCTCGGGTTTGCTCATGCATAGTGAGTGTGTCAAAAGTGCGTAGCGGAAAGCATGAGACAGAGGCACAGAGAGAAGGAAAACAAATCTGCATAATGATGAAGAAGCAATGATACAATCAGCCCTGTGCAAGGGGTGGTCCCCATATGTGTGGGCATGATGAACTACTCCCCTAAGGGAGGACCCGAGCGTGGAAGCCCCTGTCAGAGTAAGTACAAATGAGGAGGAGGCAAGCCTTATATAGCCCCAAGATAAGCTGGCCGACTTGCTCCAAAAAAGTCTCACGACTAGACAAAAATAAACATGTGATAATGGGTGGCCAACCCTACAACCAAGGGCCTAAACATGAGGAAAAAATAAGGTGCTGCCCGGGATAAATCTGGGCACCCCTGATACACAACTTGGGCACACTACTAGGAGATGAATAATGCTAACACCCCCTCTCAGATCCTGGGAGTGAAACCGGTCTCCAAGGAGCTGGAAAAGGAAACCTCCAAAGCAAGTCGAAAAGTCGATCTACTCCCGCCTCAGCCACTTTCTCCAAGAAACTGCTCCCGATCCAGAAGGCCAACAAAATCCAAAGAATGAACCACCAGATGTCCATATCTCCAACCCAATCTATATCACACCTGTCACACAATGCGCTCCCTCTTCAGCCCAAGAAAGGATGTTGTCTGACTCTACCTCTAAGAAAAAAAAATTTGCTCCTTAGAGAACACCGCCAAACTGTCTCCCTATTGGCACCCCCTCTAGACACCCTAGAGGCCCACAATGTCTACATCAGCCCTGGTACTCAAGCCTCCAACTCTGAGCTTGTTGAGCACCAATCTCCAAATACAAGGTTTTCGGATCTCCATGTATCCCTCGGTCCAAGAATGCCTCTCTGTCTTGCTAACACTCCAAGTAACTAAGCAAGTACCTGTGAACCTCGACAACAGCTTTTGTCACCAAGTGACCTAGCCTGCCTTTGCATGAATGCCGATATCACCCTGTACACCAAGCTCCCAAATCAATGCTTATCCTAGGGATGAAGACTCCTGTGCCTGTATCATGTAATCCAGAAGGCCATCTGCCTAGGGAATAGGAGTGGCTCACTGCCAAGTAACCACATCCCCCTCTCAAGGTGAACACCCTGAGAACTTAAAGGAAACACCTGTACATCAGCAAAACTATGCTGAACTGGCACAAACTCATAGACCCCCTCTGCTGTCGAGAAAGGACTAACTGTCTTCCACACACACCTCGAGGATGAGAATCCAAGTGTGCACCCATGAGTCTGAAAACTCTGACAAAGCAAATATTAGCTGAGCAAGGGCTCAAGGCCATGTGGGAAGGCACCATTCCTAAAAAAGAACACCTGCCTCCATTGCCTCCAAGAACGCAGATGAGATAATGCAAAAAACACTGCTGTTGTAAACAACCAGTAGCACGTGCACCAAGAAGAAGAGAGGGAAGAGAAAAAAACAGCAACTTCAGCACCTCCTTTGGCTGCCCCAGATCTGCAGAAAACACAACCAAGGTGTCTCCCCTGCTGGCTGCCCCATATCTACAGAAAACGCAGCCAAGGTGTCTCCCCTGCTCGCTGCCCCATATCTGCAGAAAACACAGGCAGGCTGTCTGCCCTGCTTGCTGCCCCATATCTACAAAAAATGCAGCCATGGTGTCACCTACTTGTGCTGCCCCATATCTACAGAAAACGCAGCCACACTCTGCAAAACACAACCAGTAGGGAGGACTGCCATGTACCTCCTTCAGCCGCCTAGACAAGGCCAAAACGCTCCCTCCTCCTCTGCAACTAGCAGTATAGAAAAACGCAGAAATCCTTCTCTCTTTAAAAAAAACGCCAGAATACCTTCTGTAGAAGAGCCTCAACCTGGTGCTCTGATACCATGTCAAAACTGCGCAGCGGAAAGCGTGAGACATAGGCACAGAGAGAAGGAAAACAAATCTGCATAATGATGAAGAAGCAATGATACAATCAGCCCTATGCAAGGGGTGGTCCCCGTATGTGTGGGCATGATGAACTACTCCCCTAAGGGAGGACCCGGGCTTGGAAGCCCCTGTCAGAGTAAGTACAAATGAGGAGGAGGCAAGCCTTATATAGCCCCAAGATAAGCTGGCCAACTTGCTCCAGAAAAGTCTCACGACTGGACAAAAATAAACATGTGATAATGGGTGGCCAACCCTACAACCAAGGGCCTAAACATGAGGAAAAAATAAGGTGCTGCCCGGGATAAATCTGGGCACCCCTAATACACAACTTGGGCACACTACCAGGAGATGAATAATGCTAACAGAGTGCTTCAAGATCATCGAGGTACGAGAAGAAAACTCAAGCTCGCTTCACAAATGTGGAATATAAGTTCGAGCGCGAAAAGAGAAGAAATTTGAAAGAGAGCAAAATAAAGCAAAATGCAAGGAGTGGGATGCTATGGCGGATGTTGAAAAGCAAGCACAGGGGCTTCGTGATGTCTTTCTCCAAAGGGAGCTAACGAGAGCTTTGGATGCATATATGGACACAAAAAAGGAGTGTATTTGAGACATTCAACGAAGGATTGATGAAGGTTACGATGCACATGTAAGTGAAACTCCACAAACTTCATTTTATCTTATTTCTATCATGTATGAGTTACGTGGATTAAGTGGAGAGAAGATTCTTTGTTTGCTTAGCTATTCTAAGCTCGTAATGGCGACTTGAGGTTGATCATCATCTCTTGAGTCATCACTTTCATGGTCGCTTGTTTCATAGGTGCTCGAACCATCATTTAAATCAACCTCTGACCACATAGTTCACTTTTTTGTTAGGTAAAGTTCACTTTTTGCCTAGATAAAGTTCACTTTTTTGTCAGATAAAGTTCACTTTTTTGTCGGATAACTTTCATCGAAGTTCACCTTAGTTCACTCTATCCCTAGTTCACCCTGAGACTCTGAGTTCACCTCGAATCCAACGGTGCTGATTCAATGATGCCGATCACGATGCCTCTTTGTAGCCATAGATCCGTGCTGACACCACATGGTGTGTCACATAGTCACCAGGAGGTGCTTCAAACAGTAGCCATCCACATCATATAGCATATGATGTATGCATCCACAATTGTGTGCATAAGATTATTCGTAATGCACCAACATCAATGCCACATCCAAGATAGCCATTTTTGCCCTTGCTCCTTCTTCTATCCTAATGCATGTTTAGCCACCTGTCCTTTTCGTTGCCCTCTTCTCCCCTGCCTACTTTCCCCTCCACCCCCCTCCTCTTCACTACCCTTTTCCTCCGCCTTGCTCAAGTACAAATTGCTCTTACTAAGGGTTCTAATCGGCTCTGGGCCACTGGGCCAACTACTCTCTAATTCCCAAGTCTTCTCATGCTTATTGGCCATTGTTGGGGACCATTAGGGCAACCTTTGGGCTAGTCCTACAGATGCCCACCATCTTAGCTTTTTCCACTTCTAATGTCACTACCTCGGCTGATGCTATTTCCAAGATTATGGTGTTGGCTCGTGATGGTGAGTCCTTAGAGAATTTTGTGCTGCTTTCGAGACCTTATGGTCCCTACTTGACCATGATGCTTGGTTAGTCACCAAATGGGCCATTTTGTGTGAGATTTTCCTAGGGCTAGGGGTCATTATTAGGAGGCAGTGCAAACGCACTCCCCAAGCGACACAGCCTAATGCTCCGCCTCAGCTAGCCTTTCTCTAGGAGTGGCAAGTATGGTTGCTCTTTAGGTGGGAAGGCTAGGGCACATGATGAGGCCCTTCCTAAAGAAAATGTACACAGTGATGATGTATTGGGTCAGAGTGATGAGTTTGCAGAGTCATCTTTGTAGAGAAGGATGTTGCATCAGGACAAAATGACTATGTTGAGTCCTCCTTACTTAGTATAGGATGCACATAACATGTTGCCATCTTATGAGGCCTTATAGAGGATCTGTAGCACGAATATGCCATGATTTCATATAGGGCACCCATGCACGTATGTAGAGTATGCAGAGTCCAAGATAGAGTAAACATGTTGACATTGGAGTTCACTCCAAGGATTACCCCCTTTTGCAGCATTATGGGAGGCAGTTCCAGACTCTAGCCTAGCGGTTGCTCATGCCTAGAATCAAAACCTCCTCTTTACCATGAGGATTATCTCATGGAATGTGTAGGGTTCAGGGAGGCTTCGCACATGCAATAGGAAGCACCTTATTAAGGATTATCTCTACCCTGCCATTACACGTGGATCTATGGATGTGTTGGTTTTGCAGAAGCATAAATTGGATATGCTTCGGTGTGCTAAAACTGGTAAGATCCTTTCTGGACACACTTTTTGGTCCCGTGCATAAGGGACCAAAGGTGAGGTATGCATCTTAGTGTGAGCATCACTTTTGCCTCATGTTATTGGCCATGGTGTTATCATACCTGCTAGAGTACAATGGATTATGGTTATGCAATAGGGAGAAAAGTTGGGTATCTTGAATATCTATGTGCCTAATGTATGGGGAGAGAGGGTGGCCCTCTGGGGCACCATCACAAAACTGTTGCCCTAGGCTGATCATTGGATTGTTGGAGACTTCAACATGGTTGAACAACCATTGGACAAAAATGGTGGCCCCATGAGGGTAGAACACACCCCTTGGAGAGACCCTCCTGAGAGGATTCATGCTCTCCTATGGTAGGGATTGTTGGGACGACAGAGGATGATTTCGAGAGGAGGCCTAACTATTTATCTTACTCTTGGCATAACCGTAGAAGCAGGGATGGATGCATCTTTGCATGATTGGATAGATTTTATGGGGATGACTAGGGCCTAGATAAAGGAGGCTCTATTGCCATCTTGCCCAGTACTACCAAATTAGATCACTACCTAGATAGAGGAGGCTCTATTGTCATCTTGCCTGTTACTACCAAATTAGATCACTACCCAATTGTCCTTTGCATCAAGGAACTTGGGAGGCAGAAGGGTGTACCCCCCGTGTTCGCGTCCCAGACTCTCTCTATCAGGATGTAGAGACCTCCGAGGAGGAGGTTAGAGAGATTTAGAGGTTTTGTGATGATCCTGATCATCGAGAGAGACTTGCCTTGGCCCTAGAGAGGACAATCCAACATTATCATTTTGTTGCTTCTTCGGCCAAGAAACAAGAGACTCTGGCACAGAGCGAGCTATCAGAAACAACACATGCAAGTTGGTTGTGCTTCATAGGGAACACAAGAAGCATCTTGAGTCCCTTTAGATCCCACATCTCTTGTTAACTATTAGAGCTGAGCTACAGGTGGCCATGGATAGGCAAGCTGAGTTTGCATTTCATGCTAATCAAGCATTTTGGACACAGATGGGTGGCAGGTGCAACAAACCATTTTTTCTCAACACATGGACCTATGCACAATAGGGACAATTTGAGATGCTTGCAGGATTCTCACGGAGAATTTCATTCTAATCCAAATAAGGTGAGGAGTATCAACTTAGATTTTCTATCAAACCTTGGTTTTTGCAGAGGCCCGCTCTTTGGATAGAGATGTTACACTGGGAGCACATGCCGAAATGATATGTGTGCCTCTTTGGATGCACCCTTTTCAAAGGATGAGATGAGACATGCTTTGCACGCCCTCTCGAAAGGCAAATGCCCAGGGGATGATGGTCTCTCTCCATCCTTATTTTTTCAATTTTGGGATTACATTGGTGATGATGTTACTACTGCCCTATAGTAGGAGATGTGATGCAATGATATGATGCCCCCTTTTCTCTTGGAGGGTCTTATCCACCTTATCCCAAAAGGTGGGGACAAGAGCAATATTAGCATACAATGGCTTCTTCGAACCTCCAAAGAAGGAGTATTTTTTATAACATATTTTCATTATGGGAAGCTGTGGAGTGGGCTAAATCTAGCCAACAACCCATTGCCATTCTCTTGTTAGACTTTGAAAAATCTTATGACATAGTGGATTCTTGCAAGGCACAATGGCACAGATGGTTTTCTCCCATGAGTGGATCAGAGGGGTCTCTTGCATGTATAGGGAGGCCACAACATAGATTTGGCTTGCAGCCGTGTGGTGTGCACTTATAGATCTCTCATTCTGTGAGGCAGGGATTCCCCTTAGCTCCACTACTTTACCTTATAGTAGTGGAGGCTATGAGGAGGTTTCTCAACATTACCCCAAGGGTTCAGCAGGCCTCAGGCTGCCTCTTTGCATAGAGAAAGAGTTCTAGACTCAGAGTTGGATGATGATACTACTGTGTTTTTAGAGGCTTAATAAACATGCCTCTGTGCTTTCTGCACTGCCTTGGAGATGTTTTGTTTGGTGGCAAGCACCACCATCAATTAGCACAAATTAGTGGGATTCTAGATTAGTGACTCTTCTAGACAAATTAGGGTTGCTTATGGGAATGCAAGGAGGCACACAGGATTTGAATTATAATAACTCACCTTTTTAGAAGGACGAGGTGGGATGCCTACATTTGTTTTGGTGCTATTGTTTGGTTGATAGATATTTGGGACTGCAAACTAGGTTTAAAGGAAACGACAAAGAATGGTCATGTCAGTTACCCAGGGGGAGTAGGTCGGTGGTGCCGTCTTCAAGACATACGTACCTCCAGCACAGAGATTGGACCATTAGGGAAAATTCAGGCTCTAAATGGGCCCTTTAAGAGCCCATTAAAATAATATAAGGCCAGCCAATGAGAGTGCTTGGATTCTAGATCCATGTAACATGGATCTTTTTTGTCAAAGTGGTCCCCAAAATTTCGAGCGTAAAAAAGAGGAATAAAATATATTGGCATAAGACTCAAAAATAGAATAATGTCAGGCCTAAATACCACCACCAAAACATATGTCAAAAGGAATATTAGGAAAAGAGGCCAGTCCGAAATTGAAGTCTTTCTCCATAATTTGAACTTAGTTCTCTTCGTTTCCCGCCTCTTCTTACCTCCGTAAAGAGCTAGAGTCGAAGATTATGCAGGAAGATGATGACATGAATGTATTTCTTGCTGAGATTAAAGATCTCAAGGAATAGTTGATTTCTGCAGGTGAGATTATTCCTGATCGTTCTCTTGTGCAGACTGTTCTTGATGCTTTACCTCAGTCATATCAGACTTTTGCTTCCACGTGGAGACTTGTTATTACTGAGGACAGACCTGATGTTGTCAAGTATGATACTTTAGTCAATAAGCTCTTACAAGAAGCGCAGTCCAGGCAAAACAGGGCTAGGCAGCGTGTAGTTGATCAGGCATTTGTTGCTGCCCAGTAGAGAAGAAGTGGTAAGGCAGTCGCTTCCACTATTTCTTCTCCTATTAGTAGGTCTGCAACTTCTTCTCCTTCCACAGGTAGCAACAATAGGTCTGAGAAGGATCTTGATAAAGGCAAGAAAAAGATCAGGTGCAACTATTGTAAGGCAACTGATCATGTCATTAAGAATTACCCTAAGCTAAAGGCTAAAGAGGCAAAGAAGAAAGAGTCAAATGCAGCCACAATAGCGGATGCTTCTACAAATGCAAATTCTACAAATGTTGTGCAGGATACAGAATGGGCGTTTAGCGTGTATTGCCAGTATGACCCATCTGTACATGATGCATGTTTGGCAATTTTTCTGTTGACTCTGATGTATTGTATTTTGACAGTGGTGCTACAAAGCACATTACCTCGCATCGTGATATGTTCACTTGTCTTGAGGCTGTCCCTAATGGGAATACTGTCACATGTGCCAATAATGCTTCTTACCCAGTGAAGGGCGTTGGTAAAATTATGCTTACTGCTGCAAATGGCAGCACTTTCATACTTTCAGATGCTTTGTATGTGCCAGGGATAAAGAAGAATCTATTATCTGTCTCTGCGCTTGCTAGACTTGGACTTGTAGTCAAATTTGTGGATGACAGATGTACTCTTCATGATTTGACTTCTGGTGATACGATTATTGCATCTAGCACCTTGTTTCGTGGGCTGTATAAGCTCAATTCTTATGACAAGTGTGTGGAAGATTCAGCAAATGCAGTTTCTGATGAAAAGGCAGTTTCACATGCAAAACTATGGCATGCTCGTTTTGGTCATCTGAACTTTGCTAGTTTGTTGCGTTTGCAAAAATTTGATATGGTTGCTTCATTGCCCCCTCTTGAGGCACCATTGAAACATGTTTGTGAAGGCTGTATTTTGGGCAAAATGCAGCGTTTTGCGTTTCCAAAGGATGGTTCTGTGCGGGCCACTTGCAAATTGCAACTTGTACATAGTGATGTATGTGGGCCTATGCAAACTCCGTCATTTGGTAAACACTTGTACTTCGTGACTTTCATTGATGATTACTCAAGGCATGCATGGGTATATCCACTGAAGGCAAATTCCGAAGTGTTTTTGTGCTTCAAACAGTTTTTGTGCTTCAAACAGTTTTTGCTTATGGTTGAAAATGTATCCAATTGTTTTGTGGGCACCCTCCGTTTTGATCGAGGGGGGGAGTACATGTCTAAAGAGTTTGATGCATTTCTAGCTAGTCATGGGATAAAACACCAATGTACAGTACCGTATACCCCTCAGCAAAATGGTGTTGCTGAGAGGAAAAACAGGTCACTTATGGAGATGGCACGATGTTTGGTCAAGAGCCAAGCTTTGCCACATGCGTTTTGGCTTGAGGCTGTCATGTGTGCTGCATATGTACTCAACAGGTGTCCCACTAAGGCCTTACAGTCTGTTACTCCATACGAAGCTTGGCATGGCAAGAATCTTTCTATTGGTCACTTGCGTGTCTTTGGTTGCTTGGCCTATGCTTTAGTTCCTGTGCAACAACATAGAAAATTGGATGACAAGGCTGTTAAATGCATTTTTGTTGGTTATAGTGCTGAGAGCAAGGGTTACAGATTGTATCATCCGCAGTCAAAGCGTATCAGCAGCAGTCAAAGCGTATCTTGATTAGTCGAGATGTTGTTTTTGTGGAAGATGCTCTGCAGCCTTTGTTATCATGTACCAAAGAGACAGGTGTGAGCTCACAGGATGTATTTGATACGTTATTGCCTCTGTTTACAGGTGGGAACTCAAATGTAAGTCCTAATGAGGGTTTTCTTTCTCCTATTCAGGCTGAAACTTGGATTTTCTTGGCTAACTTACCTATCTCCACTTTGGATGAATGCAAGAGCCATGCCATCAAAGGTCTTCAATATCTTGATAAGGGTGAACTTCTCAAATCACCTTTCTCCATGAATTTCTTGGATCCTTCCAAATGCCCTTCACCAGTTGGCATTTATGGGAGGACTAAAGGTACTATGTTATTTTAGAAAGCTGGTGCAGAGTATTATTCAGAATCTATTTGGAATATCTACAGGCCATACCTGAAATGTGCGTGTAAATTTCTTGACCCTAAGGCGTCTTGTGAATCTAGCATTATCTGGGTCGACCATGCTATTTGGTTTGTCCTCAATCACCTTGAGGACCTTTTTCCAGGCAAGGATGTGGCATTTCACCCCTCTCTTTTATGTTCTTGGCTTGGTGGGCAAGCAAAGAATTTAGTGTTGGCACAAATCTCTTTTATTTATTTTCGTAGTTATATGTTGGATTCTCTTGCTGAGATGCAAAGTGGGGAACCAGGTACTATTTTAGCCACTTATGGACATTACAAGGGTATTAAGCTGATTAACTCTTTGTTAAATCCGATTTCTCATAATGAATCGGAGGGTAGTATAGAAACCCCTTCTAAATTGGCACGCATAGCGGATGGTACTCCAAGTGCTTTTACCTCTTTTCTTTCTCCTGCTACTAGTTAGAATGCTTCTGTAAGTCATAATGCTTCATATGGGAGAACTAAGTCCTTTACTAACTGTGGTAGGGGTAGAAACCTTCCTGTACGTAACTTATTGGATATGTAATGTTTTCAGGTTACTAAAGGTCCTACTGGGCAAATTTGCATTTCTAATACAAAGGAGGATGACCTTTCTGGTGCAATTTACGTACATTGTCTCTTTGGTAACAAAATTTTGGATTTTGTGACTCCATCACAGGTATTTTTTAAAGTTTTTGATGATGTTTTTGGAGATCATAGTATACTTGACAATGTTAGATTTGGATGGAGATATACATCTAATCTGAAGAAATTATTCTCTAGAACCGATTTCTTACGATTAGATAGTATACCTATATGTCTATGTGATAAATATAGAGAATTTACAAGTGACTTTGGTGCTTTGGGTGTGCATGTTTGCACTAGTAATATTAATTTTATGCAAGACAAAGAAGTTAAGAAATTACTTAGTTGTGGCTTGAATCATATCCCTAATGAACCACTTAATCCACATTTAGCACTTGGTGCTATTACTGATTGCTTGGCAGACATTGCCAAAGGTCTTCATCCGGAAGACACTGATGTAGTTGCTATTTCAAGAAAGCTTCCTCATGTGTATAACCAACTTGTGTCTTTTCTTCCTAAGAAATGGTTTTCTATCAAAATATCCTGGGCTAGTCCTTCGCTTACGCTAAAATTTCATACACTAATGAATAGAGTTCTTATTATAGGGCTAGATAAGGCTCCTAATAATGCTTCATTCATTTGTAAAAATCTGGCCTATATGGCTGCCAGGAATAGACTTGAGAGCACTGAATTTTATAAATGTTCACTTAAACCTTCGGAGTTTAGCGCTATAATTTTTGAAGAATTAAGTTATAGAAAGATTGTCCCTCGTAATAGAAACTTGCCTGTTTTGTTTCCTACTTTTAAGATTCATAAAAACAAATTCCGATGGATCTCAAATGCTTCAAATTGTGTATTTACTGAGGTTACTTCCATTATTACCTCAGTTTTAAACCTAGTTCTAAAAGGATTTCATGAGATATGTGCAAGGAAACAACATGATATTAAGAAATTTCTTAATTTAGACTGCAACCCTTTTTGGGTTGTTGAAAATGCCACAGAAGTCTATTTGAATTTGCCTGATAAGATTTTCTCAATATATATGCAGATATTACGCAATGCTATGAAAATATACCTCTACAAGGGGAATTTGGTCTTATGAATGTCCTTTTTAAAGGTGTGCGATCTGGTATTTAAGTTTAAAAAAGAAAAAGGTTTTGAAAAAATCTCATTATATCGTCATCAGGGAAATTGGGTCAGGAAGTCAAAGTTGGGCTTCCCAATAAGTGTAGATTCAATAGAAATATATGATTTGATAACATGGCTTTTAAATCACACTTTAATCCATTTAGGAAATCAAGTCTATTCACAACTTCAGGGTATCCCTATGGGATTCTCTTGCTCACCCGTCATGTGCAATATATATTTTGCCTATTTAGAGTACAGGTATATTTCTACTCTTGTAGAAAAGGGAGATGTCAGTACTTTGAAAGATTTGGGTTTGTGTTTTAGATATATGGATGATGTGCTTAATGTTAACTGTCCAGATTTTGATAATATTATTTTTAAAATTTATCCCACAGAGATTATTTCAATTGAACCAACTTTCAAAGAATTCTTGCTTGTATAGGCAATCGCAAATTTGTAACAAAAACAGTTTATCTGAACATGGAAATTACTCTTGTTAGTCCATTTATTGGTGAGTACAGCATTGGTTATACTTGGAAAAGGGAATTACTACCCATTATCCCTTTTGAATTTGTTAAGAAAAAAAGTAACCGGCCATTTATACAGGCAAAAAATACGATTTTAAGCTCTTTTCATTTAATTCTGTATTCTTGTACTACTGCATGGCAAGCATTTGAAAACATTAGCAAACTGGTAAATAAGTTTTGTGCTAATGGATTTCACAAACCTGAGATTCTGAACCTTCTTATTGACAGATTAGTTGAATATGACTGGTAAATAAGTTTTGTGCTAATGGATTTCACAAACGTGAGATTCTAAACCTTCTTATTGACAGATTAGTTGAATATGACTGGCCCGGATTACGTTTCCAGCCTTTTGCATTAATTACCATTTTGAGGTCGTAGGCCCATACCTATGGGCCTACGGCCTCAAAATAGGTATGGTGCCTGGGAATGGGTGGGCACACACACACACACACACACACACATTTCTCTTGCATTAGAACTATTTGGTTGCTAGGATGGCACTCTTATTCTATATTACAAGATTTCTTTGCTTTCTTTCTTTTTTTTAATGAGTTAATAACCTCATTCTAATTGTGGGGCATATGACTGGATCCTTAACTAATTTATTTTGCTACAAAGATCTTTTTAACTAATTTAGATTGGCACATGACTGGACCCTTGGTACTGCATCCTTGGTGTTTTTGGGCTGGATTTAGCCTGCTGTAGATCTTCTGTTGTGAATGGCGGGAGCTCTACATAGATGGTGCATGGCTTCCTATATAACTCAAGGTGAGTATCCACTCACTTAGTCCTTTGTGCTTTTGTTACAGTAGATATGGCTTTGTCTCTGGCTACATCCGGGGGTGCGCCTCCTTCGATTAATCAGGTGCATATTTTTAACAATTGCACTTCTTCAGTTTACGTCTGTTGCTGCTTACTGAATGGCCTTGAAGATTTTGCAATTTATTCTCCCTTTGATGGCTTCATACATGTTTGCTAGCTTATACAGATGGCTGATGTCTTGATTCCATAGGGATAGATGTATAGGTGGAGTCTACCTTTCTGTGGAATAGTGGCATGTGTGCCATGCTATTTCCTCATTGTTTTTGGCAGATCTCATAGTGAGTTGTTTTGTTAGATGTTCAGGGATTGCCTGATGCTCTGTTTTGTCGTATTGCTGACATATTATAGTTGTCTAACCACATTGAGCAGTCCATATTAAATGGATTATTGCAGAAACTGGATGCATATAGGCTATTTATTTATATTGGGTGTCTGTATAGCAGGAATTTGCCTCACGATTTTTTTCCTACAATTTTTCAGGGATCTGCACCAATCTTGTCTAAGTGCAGAACTAATTTTAGACTGCTTGTGGCCAGATTAAGGCTTTGGTTAATATTAAAATATTACAAATGTTAGAATATTCATGAATAACTGATGGGCATACAAACTTTGTAGAATATCTGACAATGATATTCTGGATAAATTTCATAATGATTCAAATGTTAACTTTAAAAAATCCTATTTGTTGGACATCTATAACACGTGGTTGGGCTTTACGACACCTGTAATACGCATAGGGACTAACATTTCTGTTGTTGCTTGTGTATGGATGCAGGTAACAGAGCTCACCTTTTCAAATAGGATGTTTTTGGGTTGATGTTGCTGTTGGACAGTAAAGCCTATGGGCAATTTTGTTCTTTTGAAACATTGTTTCTTCACTTGAAAATCTTGTATAATTTCAATGAAATAATACAGTTTTTCCCATTTACTTGTCAGAGTTGTTTTGGTCTTCTGACGTTTTGTCAGCTGTGTATAATTATGTATTTTAATTTAGGCAAAACACACACACACACACACATATTCAAAAACCTGTCAAGGAGGGGAGGGAGGTGACACGGTTGCATGCAAAGAGGGGAGGGAGGTGACGCAGTTGTATGCTAATGTAAAATAATCTTTTAAAAAATATGTTTCACATACAAAATACAGTTCCAAACATAATTCCCATCTTTTCTCTTCATTACACATCCTTTCACATCGTTCCTCATCATTTCTTACCATTCCACTTCATTTCTCATCATTCCATATTTCTCATCATCCCACATCATTTCTCATCATCCCACATTTTTCTACATCAATTCACATCACATCATTTCACATCAATTCACATCCACTCTCATCATTTCACATCAATTCACATCCACTCTCATCATCTCACATCAATTCACATCCACTCTCATCATTTCTCATCATTTCACATCAATTCACATCCACTCTCATCATCTCACATCCATTCACATCTCATCCCACATCATTCCTATATTCATTCACATCATCTCACATCATTTCACATCCATTCACATCCACTCACATCATCTCACATCAATTCACATCCATTTACATCCACTCACATCAATTCACATCCATTCACATCATCCTACATCATTCTCACATTCATCACATCATCTCACATCATTTTCACATTCATTCAAATCATCCCACATCAATTCACATCATCCCACATCATTCCCACATTCATCCACATCATTTCCACATTCATTCACATCATCCCACATCATTTTCACATTCATTCGCATCATCCCACATTCAATCATATCATCCCACATCATTCTCACATTCATTCACATATCATTCCACATTATTTCACATCCATTCACATCATCCTACATCATTCCCACATTCATTCACATCATCTCATCACTCTACATCAATTCTCACATCAACCAGATTAAAAGTACAGTTACTCTACTTTTTATACTGACATGACTTTTCTGAGTCTCGGCCATTACTTGGCTCAGTTAAAGATAACTTTTCTCAACTCAATTAAATTAAGTCTAAATTTCCATTCTCTTTTGGATCCTCAATCCTTTCAAGAGTTCCAGATTCTTTTCCCAGGGAATCTAGGAATAAATCAGTCCACAATTATTCACATTCATTCAACTAAGCGAGTTTCTGGTCTTTTTCTGGGAAATCCTTTTCCCGTTCAGAATGTACCCCAAGATTCTATTTTTCAAGAATCTAGGCATATACTTCGTAATTCCAAAAGTTAATTATGTTTGTGATTTTCCTTTTAGATTAAAATTTTATCCATGATTTCACAATGCATTCCCATGAATACTTCCTCATTCTTATCCCAATTTTCCCAAAATAAAATATACTAAATATTCTTCTTTTTGAATAAAGGATTTATGCAAACGATCTCATGGGATTTACAAAATAAATTATACCCATATTTTCTCTTTTAGCTTAAACACTAATTCATTTTTATTTGCATGAATCATTTCCATAATTCTCATAAATTGAACGAATCTAGAAATTTGTTCATAACCTTCTTTATTTTTTAGGCAAATGAATAATGCTCAAAACTCCACTTTTAGCATAAAATTTACTATGCATAAATTCATTCTCTAATGATATAAATTTTTCCATAGCTTCCCCACATTTTCTAAGAAATGATAATACTCAAAATTTCACTTTTCATATAAAAGTTATTTATGCATAAATTCCATTTTCTAATGATAAAGATTTTACCATAACTTTTTCATATTTTCTATGAAATGAGAATACTTAAAATTCCACTTTTAGTATAAAAATTAATTATGCATAAAATTCATTTTTTAATAATAAAAAATTTACCATAGTTTTCTATGATATAGGGGTGTAGGTGGTAGCACTACTCCTGCAAGTTTGTATGTCTCTCTCATTCCTCTACATTTCCCTTTATAAGCATCTCCTATTTTCACATTGCATTGAGACCGCCTCGAGCTATAGATTCTCTGTAAATGGTTTTTCTATGGATGGGTGTAGATTTTGATAAACAAACACTTGGACATAAAACTTTGCTTCCATTTGAAATTAAATCCAGGGGTCTGATGTCTATTTATTATCCTCAACCACAAAGGTTAATTCTAATGTAGTCCCTTGGACCTAAAGCACTATTTCTTTTCCTTTATGTTCCTTTAGCTGGATTAAAGATTTGCATATGACAATTGCTCTTGTTTTTTTCTTTCCTCAGGCTTTCATGTAGATTTTGGATTTTGTATTGTTTGACTTCCACAAGTTGTTGTTCTTTTATCTCACCAATGGATCCTTTAGCTCCTTGCTAATCCTTTCCTCAGGCTTTCATGTAGATTTTTGGATTTTGTAGTGTTTGACTTCCACAAGTTGTTTTCTTTTATCTCACGAATGGATCCTTTAGCTTCTTGCTAATGTTGCTAATTGCAAATGATTGTTCAACAGATTTTTTGGACTCTCTAGATCCTCTATTATCTTTATCATATTATAGTGGTATACGCAATGGATTTATGTGGCATTGGCAAAGGCATACCATTAGGTTGGACACTCCATCATTAGTTTATTAATGGATGGCATGGTTGCCAAGTCTTGTAGTGTGGTTTCTTTTAACCTCGCAAGACCCAATGGAGGGATTCTTCCCCTTACAGAAGCCTTGAGCTATAAGCACCTTTGTCAAAATCTAGTGTGGTGTTGATTGAGGTTGATTAATGGGAAGTAAATGGGGTTTGGGGTCACTGCTTGACTACGATGACATTATTGGGACCCAAATGGAAGCGTCTCCTTTTTTGTAGAATCCTTGATCTTTAAGTAACTTGAAAAAGTTCTAGTAGTGGGGCTTGGGTTGTGAAGTAAAATGCTTTTGCTTGAGGCTCTCGTTGGCATATTTTTGTGCATGGGAAGAACATTGACTTCTGGGTTTTTTTCTTGGGTATCAAAGATTCCCTAGCTTGCCAAAGTTCTCTTGGGTATTCATTCTTACTTGGACACCTACCTAGAGGGTGGTTGTGTGAAGATGACACTTGGGGGGAGTGATCTTCGTCTCTCTGTTGATGAGATTTTGGGTCTATAAGGGGTGGTCAATGTAATGAGGCAAGAGGGATGTGGGGTGTTAGGGGTTACCTAGGGTAATGGCCTTTAACTGGAAGGAGATGAGGCTTGAAATGTTGAAAGCTTTGGGGTGTCAAAATCCATACTAGAAAGGGTTAGCATATCCTAATTTTTATGCAGTCCCAATACAAGGATGACAATGAAATATATATGCTTGTAAGCCAGGTATGGTTTTCTGCCTAGCTCTTTCTTTTGGAAATTAGGACAAGTGCATATTGGCTGCACATTGGGACAAGTGCACATTGGTTACACATTGGATTGGTCTTGATATGCACATCATAATTTCCTCCCTCCTTTGTTTCTAAATGGAACACACAATGTTGGAGAGGTTAAATTGTTGTCTCCCCAACCAAAACCAACCCCAGAACTCTGTGCATTGCCTCACAATTTGTAATTCTTTTGGATGCCTCCTATGTTGTTCCTTGTCTCCACTTAGACGATCTTTTCACACTAGGATAAGGTGGATGTTCTTATGAACATTGAGTTCCTTCATTACCAACAAATGGCTAACATGTTGCTTGCTTCGCAAAAGCTACAATGTTGTCCTTGATTGCCATGGGTTGAATCCACTATTTTTGTTAGCTAAAACCAGCATTTATTAGGTTTCTCATCTCCAAAGATGTGATATCTATCCTACATCCACCTTCCACATCTTTGGAATTTCAACCTTGTATACGACATTAAGATCCACGTGCCATGTGTGAGTGATGACATCATCAATTCATAACCACATCATTTGAGGCTTTGGAGCTCCCGACCCCGGATGCCATCTCTTAGAGTAGAAACATGGAGCCACCACTCACTTAATTAATTCTCAATATATCGATTGTGTTTTATCTTTCCATATATCCACCCCACACACCTCAATTTGGATTTTAGTGGAGTTCTTTGTATTGCCCACAAAGCATGATTTACAACCACTTCAACAACATAGAGGGTGTTAGGAATGTTTCCTTGCCCTATTGGTAGTGGGATTGGTGTATGCGGGGATTAATATAGGTCCACACTTGGCATAGCCTCCCCCCAATGAGAACCAACTCCTTAAATAGTCGCAACCATCACATACCTTGGCCTATGAGAGTTGTGGCCACATTGTTGCTTGAAGGTTATTTTGGATGCCTCTTGTGCTATCCCATGTCTCAACTTAGATGATCTTATCACATTGGGCTTAGGTGGACATTCTTCTAAACATTGAATTTGTTCATTACCAATGGCTGACATGTTGTCTACTCTACAAGCTACAATTACTATCCTTGGGGTGCCATGGCTAGATCCATTGTTTTTATAGGGAGGTTAAAACCAGCTTTTTTAGGTTGCTTAAAATTTGATATATATTCCTACATTCACCTTTCACACCTTTGGAAATTCAGGCTTGTATGTGATATCGGTGATATCATTGGGACAGAATCACATCATTTTGAGACTTTAAAGCTACTAGCCATGAATGTTGCCTCACACAATAGAAACATGGAGCCACCACCTCTCTTGAGTAGTTTTGAATATACTAATTTCATTTTATCTTTCCATCTATCTACCCAAACATGTCACTTTGGAGTTTAGTGGAGTTCTCCATATTGGCCACAAAACATGATTTACAACCACTTCAACAACATAGGGGGTCCTAGGAATGTTTCGTTGAACCATTGATTGGTGAGTTTGGTGTATATGGGGTCGTCTCGTGTATCATGGATATCATGAGTAGTTGCTCAGCCACACTCATTTGCACTTTACATGGACCAAACTTTTTATCCTCTTTTCCAACACATTTGCCACAAACTTCTTAATGTTTTCTATCATCGCCTTAGATGTGTTACATGACCTTTAGTACATGGAGATTTGAATATACCACAAATTGATAAATAAATAAAATAAACCATAGATGCCATAGCATAACTCAAGAGCATAAAATCAAAGAACATGAGATTGTGCAATCCTCCCCCTCCCCCTCCCCCTGATGTGTGTGGCTCCACTCCCACACGCAGTATTTAAATCATGTTTCATAGACATAAATACCATAACTTTTTCAAAATTGGGCTTTTACAAAATTGAACCATAGTCCAATGCTTTTAAAGTATCTTATCAAAAATAAACCTTGCCCAACATATGTACAATGGGCCAAACCATACAAAATTGATTATATTGCACACGTGCATGGCTAGATAATTCCATCTAATTTCCACCTTTGTAGTCCCGAACTTATGATCTATACTCAAAAATAGTCCACAATGTTAGATCACAATGACTTTGGAATCACTCACAAAAATAATACTGACAAGTGGAAATCATTATCTAAATTCACTACCATGCTTCACACATGAACCATGCATCACACTTAATTAATCGGATTCACTCCTGCATTAGATTCACTCACAATGTCTTCACACATGTCGCACGTGTTCATAAAGTTAATCAGATTCAGTGACAATCAAACTCACACCATGCATCTTATACGTCTTCACACGTGTTGACAGAGTTGATTAGATTCACTCACAATATCACTGAGGTCTTAATAGTGAATGATCTAATATGTATTTCCTTCCACATTTAGAAAGTACATATCAGTCATTGAAACTATTATAATGAATAATTTGAATTTAACTAAACACTACTCTTTGACTATTTAGGAAATTAATAAACATACTCTAGAAGAATTTTTTCCCTAAAAAGGTCACCTATGGACTCTAAATTTCTTTTCACATGGAACAGTGTATAAGAACGAGTTTTAGGCTTACCTTGCTATTCGCAGAAGTCATGATTTGGAGTACCCTCTTGATTTGGTTGGTAGTCATTATCTTCGCCTAGAATCACGTTCATGGCCGTAACTCGATTCTTTGTCTTCTCTGAGAACTCAGATGCATATTGTCCTTCTTTGTCACATTTGTAGCATGTAATCGCACAAGGCTTTTTTGTTGATTTGGTCTTCTTTACATTTGCTTGTGAACCATTTTCCCTTTGCACCTTCACCTTTACTTGAAATTTCTCAAAATGTTTGGAAAGAGGGTTAGATCGAGGAAACTGAGGAATGTGAGGATCCGCCACTATAGTGTCCCTAGAAAATCCATTTTTCTTCTCATAGTTTGTCGCTAGAGAAATGGCATTGCTAAAAGAATGAGGATGAAACATGTTCACTTCCGCTCTAATAACTGACTTCAAACTTCCGCTCTAATAACTGACTTCAAACTTCCGCTTTAGTTCCTTTAAGTGCACTCTCTCAATGGCTTGAAGTTGGATAAGAGTTTGCCAAAATTTATCCACATACATCTGCACAATTTCTTTATCAAGTTGGTGTAGCATGTCCCATTGTTGATGCACCCTGGCTTTGTATTGAGGTGGAAGAAAATTTGTTTGATGAGCTTTTGAAATTCCTTCTAAGTCCTTGGTATATTGGGTCCTTGCTTGATAGCATTCCACCATAAAGATACACTGGTTGGCAGCACATTTCAACAACCAAATGGTTAGCATTCCACCATAGAGATCCACTTTCAACAACCAAATGGTTGGCAGCACATTTGACTTTATCTTTCTCCGAAAAGTCTTCCCCAAAAAAATAGTCCTCAAGTTGACTAAGCCATAACAATACGATCTTTGGTTCCTTCTTATCATTAAAATTTTGAAAAGTGAAATGTTTGCAACTAATCTTTCTTTCCTTTTTCCTTTCCTGTGCTTAAAGAGTAGCATGTATTATTTCGCGTATGCGATGCCCCTCAAAATCTGAAGAATTAGATCTGGAAGATGACCTTCTTCTTTTCTTGCATGAAATTCTTCTCTCAAGTTCTTCTCTTTGATTATGCTCACTGACGATTTGAGCTTGAAGTGAATTTAGTTAATCTTGGATAGTTGGCAATAGAGGATAGGTTGCCATTGTAGAAGAAGCAAGGAAAATAATATGGAAGTGTGGAAATAGAATAGAAAAAGTAACAAGCTTATCTAACTCCCGTGTATTCGAAAGAAGCCTTGATAGAAAAAGTAACAAGCTTATCTAACTCCCGTGTATTCGAAAGAAGCCTTGATAAAGCGCTTAAAGTCGATGGTGTCCCAACGAACAATAAGAATAATAATCTAATAATGCCTTGATGTCGACAATTTGAAAAGAAGCAAGTTCAAAATTGCTTCAAAGAATTTTCAAAAATTTTATTGAGAAATAATGCCCAAGTTTTGGCCACTTGCTGAATTTTTTATGCCCCCAAACTACACTTTGAAATCATCTTTGAAGATATGTAAAAGCTTTATTTTAAATCTTTGTAAGCTTTTTAAAGATAAAAGCTTTAAATTTTAAGCTTTAAAACTAAGCTTTAGTCAAAGCTTTATAAAGCTTTGAAGTAAAGCTTATTCAAGCTTTGTAAAAAAGCTTCACAAAACAAGCGACCAACGGCCCTACAAAGCCAATGCACAAAACAATTCCGCTCTACATGTGGCATAAATTGCTGAAGAAGAATAGTAGAAGCGCTTCCACCTATCGGCTATTATCGTTGATGAATGGAAGGGAGAGAAGAACTATTAAAAAAAATAAGAAATTTCTTTTCTTTTTCTTTGATTAAGGCTTAATTTGTTTTCTTCTCCTCTTCAATATAATGCACTTTTTTTCAATTTGATTTATGGAAACACCTCCACCCTCCATTATGGATTCTGAAAATACTTTGCGCTTTTAGCAATTCTAAAAATAGGGCTTTGATCTCCTCAATTTGCTAATTCCATCCATACAGATGGATTATGGAGAGGATTAAAATTCACAAGGGTGGTTTTGGGGAGAAGAAGGATGGTTTTGGTTTGACAAAGGTGGTTTTGATCTTTGTTGGTAGATGTGAGAGCTACAGGTAGACCGAGAAGTCACTATCTCATATTAAGGCATCCCCTTGGGTAAAAGAAAGAAGACCATGTTATGTGCAGTTAGATTTGTTATATGCTTAACTTTTCTAGATGAAATTTTACGTGCTTCAATAGGATTCAGGTGCATTTTAAGCCCCATTTTAGCTCTATCCCCGCCGCAGGCACTCTGGGAAGAGTCAATTTTAATTGTATATGCCCAATTTCTGGTTCAGTGGTGAAAAGTCACAATAGAAACTTGGACAGTCTAGTGTTATAAGTATTGGTGAATGTATATTTATGTGAGTGGTTCACATATAGTTACTGTATAACAGGTTTACAATATCATAGTGTTGGAGATTATAGGTTTGCTCTATAAGTGCAAAAGTTCTTAGAAAGCACCATTTAGTAAGTTGGTACAAGTGCTCATGTTTGATAGTCTATCACATGTTGTGAGCAAAAAGCTAGACAAGAATACCTTCTAAGCATGGAAGTTCAGGATGACCAATTTCTTTATGGGAAAAGGATATTGGAAGTTCATCATAAGTGATGAAAAGGAGCCAGAGATTGGTGAAGAAAATCCCACCCCTCAGCAAGTGCAAGCATATAAGGCATAGCATGAAAGAGCCAGAAAGGTGTTGTACTATGGTTGTCTATCAGTGTGATAGAATCTATGATACAATACGCAAAAATGCCTAAGGAGGCTTCGGACACCTTGGTTAAGATGTACATCACAACACCCAAGCTCAAAAGATGCAGCTAAAGCAAGAGCTGCATAATGTGACTAGAGGAAATTTGAGTATAAATTATTACTAAATGAAGGTTAAAGGGCTTACAGATACCCTTGTTTCTATTGAATTTCCAATAGATGATGATGATATGGTTTTGGGTGACCCTGAATGGTCTTAGCATCGAATACAACCAATTTCAATCCTCCATTGGAGTTCAAGAGAACTTTCTTGATTTTGAAGAACTGATTGCTCTTCTCATCCATGAGGAGACAAATACTGGGGCAAGTATATCCTCTCAAAATTCAAATGAGAAAGCCTCTACTCAGATACAAGTGGAGGAGGAGAGGTAAATCATCATCTAGAGGCCAAGATGGAAGCTATTTTGGAAATAGAAATCATGGGTAATAATAACAATAGGTATCATATGTACAGACATGTGAAAGAGGTCACTCTAGAGGCAGGGGGAGCCAAAGAGGCCGAGAGATGGTTGGCAAAGAAATCAAAATGCAAAAAACATAGAGTAATATTACTGTGGCAAACCTGCGTACATGACAAAGGATTGCTATAAAAAGCATAACGATACCAAAAGTGGAAAGTTGCAAGCAAGGCAACTATGTATCATCAAGTAAACATGGTGATGATAGAAGTGAGTAGTTGTTTGTGATGCGGCACATGCATAGCTCCACGATAGGAGATATGTTAGGTTCAAGAGATATTTAGTATGTGGAGTAGTTTAGAGATATGCAAAACAAAAAAACGAAAATATGTGAAAACATGTGATGATATTGCACACCCCATTACACATGTTGGTGATGATATTGCGCACCCCATTACACATGTTGGTAAAGTGCCATTATCCATGCAAGATGGTAAAATGAAGTACTTGATAGATATACTTCATGTTCGAAACATTATAAACTAGCTTTTGTTAGGAAAACATGGTTGAACATGGTCCGTAATAAGTGAGGTTCAATCCTCAAGGGTGTTTTGTGGAGGAAGACTTCAAAAATCAATGCCACTTGGTTACAAAAGGTAACAAATGGTAAAATGCTTACTTTAGATATTAACAAAACCACTTGGGTTTTGGACACATAAAGGACCATTGGCATGGCGTGTGTTTCTTGGTGGTATGAAATGCTCAACCTCTTCATGATTTCTTAGAATCTTATGTTAATTTAGCTCCTTAGCCTCGAATTCATAAACAACCAAAGAGCGTGAAAACATAGATGTCACCCTTCCCCTTTTTCCCCCATGCAGCCTAGCTAGGGATGCTATTTTTTGTTTTAATGACATTCTCTTGCTAGCTATTTCTTCGTGCACCGTACATGCCACTACCATGCATATGCACACTTCATTTCCTTCTAAAACTACTTCTTGATTTCTTGATCGAGTGCTTGGTTATTTTGCATTGGAATCTAATACGGCTTTCAATTGCATTGGAATCTTGATACAATTGATACTATATCCATTCATTGATTTCGATAGTCTTTCACCATTGCTAACTCAAATGTCCATGTTCCCAGCTTCTTAAAAGTTTTTTATGGACTTTTCTATCTCATCTTAAGCTTTCTTGGGTATGATCCCATGTTGAAGTTGAATAATTGAATAATTGAATAGTAGCACTATATCACCTTTTTCAAAAATATTAAACTTAGAGTTTATGTCCACTTGAAGCTTTCTTCTCTTTTAAACTTTCCATGAACTAAACAACCTCCTTTCACCTGACTTCAAGAGATCCCCAATCATGTGGTTCTTAGATTCTTTTAGAGCCAGTCTCTCTATTATAGCAATCCTGAGCCAGTCTCTCTATTATAGCAATCCTGACTTCAAGAGATCCCCAATCATGTGGTTCTTAGATTCTTTTAGAGCCAGTCTCTCTATTATAGCAATCCTGAGCCTTGGCACTAAGAATTCCATGGGGTAATCTACTGCCTCCAACCCCATACAATGGTGTTCTTGTATGCCTTCTGAATGCCCATGATGTAGAGTGTATTTTTGTGTCTGGCTTACCAAGATCTCCTCCAATAGAAAGAAAACATTATCTTACAAAAAAAAGCATTATTGTAATGCTAGAGAAAAGGCTTGCCAAGAGCTCCTCCAACAGAAAGAAAACATTATCTCTCAAAGGCACAAAAACAAATTCATAAAAATATAATCCATCACTTGGATGATACTCCTTCGGAAGGGCATGACCAAAAGAAGCTGAATATGTGTCTTTCTTGGGGACCAACCTCAACACCTTACAAGAAATTACCGATCCCTTGTGGATACTCTCACCCTCATCATACACACCCTTTCCCTCTACCTACTTCAATTTAACATCTTTTTGCCTCTCACAATATCCACCCCCATCTTCTCCACCATATTTAATTATCTTGTGTTTTTACTTATATAGATTGTAGTGTTCTTATCTTGTATGCAAAATTAATGAGTGGCTTGGAAGATGGCAAAGGATAGACCTTATGAAAACATTATTAAGAATCAATAACAACTGTCATGCCACGTAGGAGATGATGAGTGTGAGGAGGGATAACTTATTGTGTGAAGATTCGTTCTTTTATGAGATGGTTGGCATTCAAATACTTATGTAGACACATGTCAAGAGTGAACTTAGGTAGTATGTGGCCAACTTTTCTTTGTTATATCTACTGTGAAAATTGGGTTTCAAGATTTATGAGAATTAACACTCCATGGATGGCATTTAGCTATGATGGTTAAATTGAGGTAATTACGTGTCTATTGAGGTAATTAACATTCCATGGATGTAATTTAGCTATGATGGTTAAATTGAGGTAATTACGTGTCTATTGAGGTAATTAACATTCCATGGATGGAATTTAGCTATGGGGGTTAAATTGAGGTAATTACATGTCTATTGAATTACTTAATTGAGATGGGATAAGTGAAATGAGAATGATGTTATATTAATTTTAAAATCTTATCTTTAGTGTAAAAAAATAAAAGAAATGAGTTAAAAAAAGAACTTATAATTGGAGATTTCTTTAGTGAATACTAGGTCAATCGAGCAAAGGAACACTCGACTAATCTCCACCATCTTGCTCGTCCCTTTTTTTTCTTGCTTGGTCTAGGATTTTGCTCAATTCTTTTTTTGCACTCAATGTTTTATCTGCCTCTCAAGGATTCAACCCAATTGCTAGACCTTACTATGTGGTCACTCTAAATTCCACACTTGCCTAAAGCTATCACTTTTCAAAGTCTATTCTTCTTCTTAGGCATCCATGTTTCTTAAGGATTCAACCCAATTGCTAGACCTTACTATGTGGTCACTCTAAATTCCACACTTGCCCAAAGCTATCACTTTTCAAAGTCTATTCTTCTTCTTAGGCATCCATGTTTCTCTAGGCCCACATCATGCCCAAAACTATCACTCTTCAAAGTCTATTCTTCTTCTTAGGAATCCATGCTTCTCTAGGCTTACATCATGTAAAATCTTTAGCATCGCTTCTTGAATGGTTCTTATCCTCAATTGCTACTACATTTGACTCTCAATTTAAGAGTTTCCAAGCTTCATTCTTTCAAGTTAAGCTTAAGCCAAGCATTCACACATTATAATCTTTAAAAGTTAATTCACACAAGCTTCTATACAAGCCTTTTAACAAGTTAATTACCATATAGCTACTAGGACACAAAGACTTCCTACATTTTTCAATAAATAAAGAAGAAGAATTCTCTTTGTACAAAAGCAAAGCTCTCAAAATGATTTCATCCTTCCATAACTTCTCCAAGAGATATGATCTTGAAGAGAAGCATGTATCTTCAACCAAGACAATACTGGTCAAAAGATTACATTACACACGATTTTGGGTCAAAAGGATTAGTCAATGGTAAGGAAAGTTGATGGAGAAAGGATCAACAAGATCTCCAAATCTAGTTGGAAATGGACCACTTCATAAAAAATAGCATTTCCAAGAATAGTAATAAGTTAGTTTAAGGCAGATCACAATGTGTTCACAATGCTAAGAGTGGTGCATAGTCAAAGTTTGGGCCAATTTTAAAGTCATATGAGAGTGATTTGAGCATATAGGTGCCATCACACCAAGGGGATGTCTGCTTGAGGAGGTTTCACACTATAAATTCAGCACCATTATGGTGGATTGGACATCAATCAAAACATGGATTTTCAATGATTTTTAATGGAACCAAATTGCATAACCAAAAAGTCTTTTCAAAATAATCAATGTGGGTAATTTGTGTTTATATAAGCCCGTGACAACACTAGGGTATGCTTACTAATGTTCCTAGGCTTAATTAAGTTGTAGAAACAGCATATCTAGACATTAAACTTGCCATTTATTATGTTTTAAGTGGCATTGTCTTTGTTGCATCTTGTTTAGACATTCTACAATCCTATGATTTTCACAATAGCCAAAGCACTCCATTGGCTTTCTTGTTGTGTATTACACTACTTCATACATAGAGATACAACTACCCCATTTCTCTTCCATGTAATACACAACATTTCCATCCTACATGACATTGTCTTTGTTGCACCTTGTTTGGACATTCTACAATCCTAAGATTTTGAGTGCAACCAAAACACTCCATTGGCTTTCTTAGTGTGTGCTACGCTATTGCATACATAGAGATATAGTTACCCCATTCATCCTCCATGTAATACATGACATTTATATCCTACTCTTGATCATCATATCCACTTCCTCCCATCCATCTTGCCATGTTAGAAACTAGAAAGGTATTTTGTTTATTAGGAAGTGGAATTTGTGCCCTTTGTGTCGTCATGGAAAACATGCCTCTTAGATAACCTTCACTTGTTATAGTAAATGGTTCGTAAAATTTCATGTATGGTCTTTGTGGACCTTAGAATTGTGGTGTTGGTGGTGGCCTTCTTTCCTGTTACATATAGTTTTTTGTGCCATAATTCCCCATATATCACAAATTTAACAATAATACCTTCTTTTCCTTGAATGTAGGCACTCATTGGCTGTGTGATTTCCATTATATATTAAATACCAATCAAATTAAGTTGAGGCTATCAATTTTGGTGGGTTAGGTTCACTAACCTTTACTGATCTTGAATTTCTCTTGCAATATTGTAATTGTTTCCTTTATGGCCATTGTTACATCTTATGATGACTCTTCCTTCCATTAAATGTGCTTGTAGTTACTTGAGCATGGGGTGGCAGATAAGCTTCATCATCAGTGTCATATGTTTTGCTTCATGTGAGCATTTTTGTCTCTATCCTCCTCTTTTATACTATACTTGGTACGTTAGTAGCCTTAGCGAAGCAATGATGCATTGCTCTATTAGGAGAATTTTAGACTCAAATCTCTAAGAAGTGCCAACCCAGCTTAGAGAGAGATAATCCAAAAAGTCTTAAAAATAAGATGAATTGATTTTGGCATATTTTCTCTCCACTTTCTAAGATATAAACGATATATTCTTATTCTTAAATGTAGATAAAGAATGATAGAATACTGTCAGTTTTCAAAGTTTTCAATCACATTTTCTTGTTTATGTAGTACAAACTATGTGAAAAGTGAAGTACATTTACGATTTGGCCAGCTTTCGAAGTCTAATGGCTCATATCTCAAAAAATTTACTTGGATGTCGAAATGGCATATTTCTCAAAATTTGAACCAAGATTATCCAAAATTAGTTTAATAGTTTACTTCTTTTTCCTATTTTGGCACCTTTTATTTCCATTTTGATTTTGCTATCAAGGGGGATCAAGAGCAAAGAGAAACACAAAGGGATCAAGAGTAAGGAGGAATACAAAGAGGAGTGACATTTACAACCTACACATCGAGCTTGAAGGTGAATATGAGCCTCTAAGTAAGAGAAATAAACCCAATACTTTGTCTATTGCTTATAAAGAAATGTTAAGGTTGGAAGGGAAGAAAAACATAGATTTATGGACTGATGGGAGGCTATATCCAAAAGACCCTTTTACAAACTCCACACCCCCATTTAAGAATATGACATCTCTGCTTAACTATGTTGGAGATGGCTATAATGGGCTCCTAGGATATACACATCATTTGGAAGCAACAAGTAATGTTCGTAAATTAGAAAGAGATCTGTTTGAGAAGGAGTACTTCCATTTGTAGCAAACCATGGAGCAGTGTGTATAGAAGCTATTAAGCAACAATGAAACCATTCTAGGGCTTGAAAAACAAAGGGATAAATTAAGACTTAAGCAGACCTCATTAGGCCTACATAGATGACAAAAAAAGAATTTAAGGGATATTGAGCAAAGAAGCTCAGGGGTGGTGGCATCAAGAAGAGAATACATGTAATAAAGTAAGATCCTTTCTATTAATCAGTTAATTTTTGTTATTGTAATATTTTTATAAATTTTAATCATTATAACATATATCAAGTATATTAATTTGTTCATTTCAATTTGACATCAGCTCATTGTTGCACCCTGATAAAGAACCAACAAAACAGAAAAAATATCTAATTATCAAAAGTTCCGTTACGGAAGATCTCTTTCTATTGGTCCAAACCCTTTCTCTCTCTAGAGGAAAAAGGCTTGAGTCCGATTCTCCCTTAATGTCTCCAACAACCACACTAAATATTTTTTAACCCGATCATCCAGATGCACAAATATCTTTCTTGGGGTGTTATGGTGTATCGGGACAATGCCTTAGGTGTCCCACTGTGGTGTTAGGACCACATGTCCATCTCCTAGTAGCTATCACTACAAGAGCTAGTGCTAGATTATCATGTGTGGTGTCAACACCATAACTATACTTACTCCTACTCCTACCTACCCATTCACACTTCCATGCACACTCCTCCTCCTTTCTAAGAAAAAAGTGGTGTCAACACCATCACTCTACTTACTCCTAGTCCTACCCATTCACACTCACATGTACACTTGTCCTCCTTTCCAAATAAAAAGTGGTGTGTCCAACCTTGGAGGTTTTGATGCTAGTGCTCTCTTCCAAATTGAAATCCCTGGAGATTTAGATGCTAGTGCTATCTTCCCATAATGGGTGCCGAGGTTTTTAAGTCTTTGGCTTATTAGCTTTTCTGTTGAGGCACAAGGCCGGATCAAGGCTTATTAAGGCCCAAGGCTCAAGCCATAGGCTCGAGGCTCAAGGATCAAGGATCAAGACCCGAGGATCAAGGTAGGTCTTAGGACTCAAGGCCCACATTAGGCTCAAGCCTCTTGGTTGTTTTCTCCAAATTCCAAGTTAGCCATTTTCTCTCCACCACCACCATAGCTCCCTCTTTTAGTCACTGGTGTTTCCTAGTGTCTACTTCTCTTAAAGCTCCTCAAGTTATGCACAATGATAGTAGGAATGTTATACAAAATTGATTGAGGAATGTCCTTAGATGATGTGTGTACACAAAAATGGGTAACAGGATTAAAAAAGAAACAACCAATCAAGATAGTAGGAATGTTGTATAAAATTAATCGAAAGAGTGTTCTTTAAAGATGTGTACACAAAAACAACTTTCTTGCCATCCTTGAACAAGTACATTTAGAAATCACTAGACACCACTTTGTTATATAGACATTAATACATGTAGGGTTCTTCACATAGGCTTATGATGGCCAAAATTATTCAATGTGATGCTATTGAATTTGTGTAACCATGCCATGAGTGTGAATGATTTATAGTAGAATACAATGTACAATGTATACAAGAGAATACTCACAAAAAGTAGATTCTTTCACAACACAAAACTTTAAAACTCAAATTGTAAAATAACAGAGATAAAGAAGAAGAATGTATTACTAAAGTAATACAAGAGATGGTAAATTCCCACACCCATGTGCTCCTATGAAGGGAGCTTTAATGGCTCATCTGGAGAAAATAAGATGGAAGCTATATGCTACTACTCCTATTATAAGGAGTAAATTATATTAAGAGGCTAAGGTTATGTAGAAGGGGATGAGAAGGGTGTGAGTGTGAAGGGACTTAAGGTCCACTAGCTCATCTATTTAAAGGTGGAGCTAGGAGGCATTTTGTATTGAGCAAGGCCTAGTTGTATTCATAAACAACTTAATAAGCAAGAGATTGTTCTTGTATTTTGTGAGCTCTTTTCCTCCACACACTTGATCTAGCATGAGCACCACGTTTTCTCAACATGGTATCAGAGCCTAGGTTGATTAGGCCCTTTGTGGTGTAGATTAGGTCATTTTCTCCTCATATTTCTTATCTCTTCTTGTGTGGAGCTCAACCCTCTGCTGCTGGTGGAGGCTTTCTACCAGCTTGTGGAGGGAAGATCTCATGGAGACTTCAACAAGGAACTTGTAGAGGATGCCTAGGCGAATGCATTCGTACGGCCAATTAAGAGGAAAGATGATGCGCTGCTGCGGCATTGCTCATTGAGGGAGACGGTGTCGTTTTTTTTGCAGCAGCACTAGCCGTACAGCCAGACGCCGGCTGTATGCCACCATTAGGCAAGGGACTTGAGGGCTTTGGTAGCCCACTCATTGAGAACTCCACAGCTCAAGTTTGAGCTTCAACCATGCTCTGACACACCGGCTAGAAGTAGAAAACCAGGTGCCTCTTCTCTTTCTCCATGGAAGCTTTCCATTAAAGCTTCAACTTTGATTTTTTCTTGCTCTAATCACCTTATCCCTTACTCTAATCATCCAAGTGATGATGTGAATGTTTGTTGCTGATTCTTCTCTTGAGTTTGAAGTGGTGCCAACCACATGAGGTATCCATAAGCCTCACTCTCATCAAGCTTCATCATCAACATCAACTTTCAAGCCTTCAAAGCTTTTCAAAGTGTGCTTATGAGCACTAATAGTATTGTTTAACACTAATTAATCTATTGATCCAACAAAGGAAAGCTATTATAAAGTGTTCTTAAACACTAAGAGTGTTATTAAACACTATTGGTGAATCTAATCACCAAAATAAGTGTCATTAGACACTAAAAATGTGCTTTTAAGCATTAATTATGTTTTCTAAACACTAATGGTGATCTTAATCACCAAACAAAGTGTTGCTTTTAAGCACTAATTATGTTTTCTAAACACTAATGGTGATCTTAATCACCAAACAAAGTGTTGCTTAACACTAATATGGTTTTAACCATCAAAGGAGGAGGTCTTTAACACTAAGGAGGCTCTTCTTCATCAACATTAGAGGCCGGGCACACACCATAAATGCTACATTACAAGTCTTCATCGTCAACCCGTTTCTTCCAAGGAGAAATGGTGCAACCATGAACCATTGTCTTCATCCCATAAGCCAAAGAGGTTGAAGATTTCTGGTTGTCATCTCAACAAACTCATTATTTTGAGTGGTTCTAAAGTTGGGTACATGTACACTAAGTGTTCATCTTCAATGTTTATATGTATCACCCTTGAGGCTCTTGTTTGTAAGAGGCATAGGCATGTCATAAGCCATATGCTCTCATTTTCTAAGCCCAAGGCATGTTATTCCGCTGCGTATTCAACATTTTCATCGTCTAAGATGAGTTGTAAGGTTGAGCATAGCATCACTAAGTGCTCTACCTTGTTGTTTGTCATGATTTTAAACATCTCTTGGCATTGTCTTTGTAAGAGGCATTGGCAACATTATGAGCCATGCCCTCTCCTTCTTAAGCCAAGGATGATGTACCTTATTGGTTTGAGCATTTACCTCAACCACTAACCCACTTTCATTAAGCTTGTATCTTCAAACCCTAATGGGTATCATGTAACCAACATGCACAAAAGTTGTTGTAATTGTGGAGTAGACACTGCCCTTGACCAATCCATAAGGCAAGTGGCAAGACCCTCCCTTTCCCTTTCCCATATAAATCTACCTCATAACCATTACTCTAAGAAGGAAGGTCCTCATTGCCCATGGAGGAGGTATGGTATTAAAGGAAGCATCAAGCATGTTGAAGGAACATCTATAAGCAAACCACTTAAGCAAGGGTGGTAGCCTTGTTTTGATCATTGTGTGAGAATGGTCAAGGTGGAAAGCATGTGGAAGCAATGGCATGTATGTCTAAAGCATGTCAAATACAAGAAGTCAAGCAAGCACAAAGAGTGGGGTGCACCATCATTGAGGTGTACATCTTCATCGACATCAAATAAAGACTTAGATGGCATCATTGTATTAGCCTTAAGGCTCTAGGAACATATTTGTAAATCCTAGATAACCACACCACCATGACATCCTTGTATGCCTAATGTTATAAAGGCAACCTATGTCCAATACCACCTATTCCAATTCTTTCATAGTTGGCATTGAGGGGGGGTATTAAGAGACTAAGATTATGTAGAAGGGGATGAGAATGGTGTGAGTGTGAAGGGACTTAAGGTCCACTAGCTCATCTATTTAAAGGTGGAGCTAGGAGGCATTTTGTATTGAGCAAGGCCTAGTTGTATTCATAAACAACTTAATAAGCAAGAGATTGTTCTTGTATTTTGTGAGCTCTTTTCCTCCACACACTTGATCTAGCATGAGCACCACGTTTTCTCAACAAATTAATGAAATTTAATATTCGCATGTTCTCATTATTTATGAATTAATGTTATGAGGAGTAAATTCATGGAGTTTAATATTCTCACATTTTTAATTATTTATAAATTTACTCCTCATAATGGGGGCCATATAAATATGAGCAAGCCATGCTTAGGGACAATATAATATAAGGGTGGAGTATTGATATCCAACACCCCCCCTCAATGTCCACCCACCAAAGTGGTGCGATGCCATGTCGATGAAGATGTCACTCCATTTGTTGATCCCTATTAAATATTTCTACACAATTATTTGTCGTCGAATAGTAGACCATTTGGACCTCCCTAAATATGATAAGCTTGTGCAAAAAGTGATAATGAATTTCAATGTGTTTGCAAGCATGAAACTTAGGATTTTGAGCGATGGCCATGCAACCCTAGTTGTCACATTACAGTGTTGTAGGCACCACTCTTGTATCTTATAGATTCCTCCTTAGCAACAATGCTCACATGATGCAAAGCATGCAACTTTGTATCTAACCTCTATGTGACGAGAGTGTAACAGTAAGCTATTTCTTACTGATCCAAGTAATGCATCCCGAACCAAGAGAAAAACAATACCCAATGAATGATGTGTGCTTGGTATTAGAATCACCTATCCAATTTAAGTCACAAAAACTACTCAACGTCTTCCTATAACATAGGTGGTGTCATACTCTTGAATACATTGGATGTATCACCTAAATATTTTTGTTAAGAGATGAAAATGTTATTTGTTGGCTTTTACCATACCTTAATATCCACAAATAATAATGCATGAGCCCAAGATCTATCACCTCAAACTCTACACTAAGCATCTCTTGTGTTTGTGAGATATTTTTCTAGTGATCTTCCCTATTAAGATGAGGTCATCTACATAGAGAACAATGACCATATGCTTCCCTTGCTCATAAAAGACATTTGAAGGGCTGCATTAAGAGACCAATACTCACAAAGTAAGCATCAATGCTCTTGTACCATGCTTATGGAGGAATGCTTGATACAAGGGTGCAACTGGTAGCACTACTCCTATAGGTTTGTATGCCTCTCTCGTTCCTCTACATTTCCCTTCATAAGCATCTCCTACTTTTGCACTGCACTGAGTCACCTCAAGCTATATATGGTTTTTCTATGGATGGCTGTAGATTTTGATAAGAAAATACTTGGACATAAAACTTTGCTTCCATTTGAAATTATATCTGGGGTTCTGATGCCTATTTATCATCATCATCCAATAGTGCCACCTTCTGATGTAGAAGTAGTCCCTTGGATCTAAGCACTATTTCTTTTATGTTCCTCTGCCTGGATTAAAAATTTGCATAAAAAAATTTGCTCTTATTTTTTTTTATCTTTCCTCGGGCTCTCATGTAGATTTTGGATTTTTACTTGTAGCTCTTATATGTTTGGCTTCCACAGGTGGTTGTTCTTTTGGTGTTATGGGAAGTAAATGGGGTTTGGGGTCACTGTGCTCTCAACTCTTGGAATTTTGTTTGAGACCCGAATGGAAGGGTATCCTTTGTAGAATTCTAGCCTAGAGAATCTCCTCCTATACCCACTTTTTGAGGAGCTCTCATCTTTCTAGAGAATGTTGCTAATTGAACAACCATAAAACCATACTATTCTAATGCCAAATCTATCAAATATCTCAAATACAATAAATGTCCAAAATATCATCCCATATCTAAGGTCAAGCCATCAAATTCACCATATATGTGTGCTTTTAATCAGTGTGGAGTAGGCCATGGATGAACCATCTTCCAACACCCCCTATGGGTCCGTCATGGCCAATAAACAAATAATAAAGTGGCCAAGCCTTACAAGGCCCAATCTGCTACTTTTACATCCATAAAATCAAATGAACCATAGTCCCTAATGTTTTTAAAAAAAACCATTCTCAATGTCCATACAAAACCATAATTCAAAATGGCCATTGGAAGCCAAAATCCAACAACAAATAAAATGTGGATAATTTTGCTAAAGAGACTCCAATGTCTTGGTTCCAGGGAGTAGGTATAGTGGATCTTGCCTATAGATTCTATCAATTTTGACATCTGATTTAGCCATCTAATTTCGAGAGCTGACTCAGGCAGCTGGCTCTGACAGCTAACTCCGATAGTCAAACGCTAATGTGGCATCGCAGGTCAGAAGATGACTAGGTTGGAAAGCTCACGTGGCATAATCAGGTCAAAAAGCTAATGTGGCATCAATAGATTAGAAGCTAACATGGACTCAGCAAGTCAAAAGCAGTAACTTAGTAAACCCTACCAAGAAAGTAAACCCGGTCAAACGTTGTCAGCAACAATAGATCCTTAACTGTCAGCATTAGGTCATGGATAGTCAACAGCAAGTCATTGACTATCAGAGCAGGTTTTGAACAGTCGGTAGGTCTTGGACTTGTCAGCTTCAGTCGGCAGAAGTGGAGCTAGCAAAGCACGTGTTCAAGGAGTCAATGGAATAGTTGAAGTAGAGGCCACAACTCTGTCTAGGCATGTAGGCAATAGGCGGTGAAGATGACCATTAGAAGAGCATCGGGCATATTGATTCTTTAATAACTCATTGATGGAGGTCACTGTAATAAAAGTAGCATGGAAAAGTTGATTGCTTTGAGTGGAAGCCTAGGTCATCGAAAGCTATGGCACAACCTGCTGTGCTGCTGATGACCGGAGCAAGCACCTTGCAGGAGGCAGCAACATCGAGAAGTGCCTGGAGGGGCCGTGTGCTATGGAGAAGACTACACAAGGCAACATAGCAATTGGTGTGTGTAATTGGTAGTCGATGAATGAAGTGGCACCAATGGTTCTTCTAAAAAACAAGCAGTAGGCTGTTGAAGTTGGCATGCACTGCTCTGATACCACTACTAGATTTCATGGGGTTAATCAAAGCACACATCAATCTTCATGGTGAGAACATCATTGAAGTAAGCTAGAAAAGATTAATTTGATCACTAATTAATTCAGCATAATAGCAAGAAAATGAGCAAAACATTAGAAATATTTTTCCCTTAGATCTTGCCTCTTATATAGGCACAAAAACAAGGTCGATTACATCATGATGAAGTTGAGAATCCTCCTCCAAAATCATCTCCACCTTTGCATCAGTATCTCCTTGATTTTCTCACTAAATTCTAGCCTACACCCACTTTAGGAGCTCGCATCTTCCTAAAGAATCTTGCTAATTAAATGTCCATAAAACCATACTATTCTAATGCCAAATCTATCAAATATCTCAAACACAACAAATGTTCAAAATACCATCCCATGTCTAAAATACCATACTATTCTAATGCCAAATCTATCAAATATCTCAAATATAATAAATGTCCAAAATAGCATCCCATGTCTAAGGTCAAGCCATCAAATGAACCCACCATATATATGTGCTTTTAATGAGTGTGGAGTAGTCCATGGATGAAACATCTTCCAACAGAGTGTGGAGTAGTCCATGGATGAAACATCTTCCAACAGAGACCATGACAAGGATAATGGTGCATCTTGGAGAGCATCTACATCTTGTGCATCTATGGACATCTAAGGTGATGATAGAAAACATTAAGAAGCTTATAGAAAATGTGTTGAAAAAGAGGATAAAAATTTTGGTCCATGTAAAGTGCAAATGAGTGTGGCCAAGGAACTACTCATGATATCCATGATGCACAAGACGACCCTAAAGAAATGAGCACAATAGGAGATGTTTGTGTGGCAATGTGTTGAAAGTGGATAAAAATGTTGTTTCATGTAAAGTGAAAATGAGCATGGCCAAGGAACTACTCATGGCATCTATGATACACGAGAAAACCCTAAAGAAATGGTAGGAGATGCAGAGCTAAGCAACTTCCTAGAGGAATTGGTTCCCTTGGTTGAGAACTAGAGGTAAATTTTATCTTATTTACATTGAATCAAGGTATTCATCATGTTCATGGATTATGTTAAGCACTTAACCTATCTTGTATGTTTCGACACATTACACATGAAAAGAAGACAAAGTTTACCATTCTAAAGAAAAGATCAATGTACTCATTTTTCCATGGGAGTCGATTCCATGGGCAGAGCTACTAGATGAGAAATGCTTTGCTTTCAAGATGTCCAAGCATCATAGGGGTCGAGGGTTGACCTTGTGAACAGCATGAGGTGAGGAGGGAATGGGTATCTCTACAATGTGTGGGTGAAATTTGATCATTCCCATTGCGTCATCAGCTGGAATATGATGGCATGCCATGTATATGACCCCAAGTACACTATTATTCTTGCACTAGACCTTTTACCTAAGTGGTGAATTCACCAATATTTTGTAGTCATGTCTTTTCCCTATTAGTGTGCATGAACTAATGACCATAGCCACATGCACGATGAAAGAGGAGGATACCCAAAGCCAGTTTTGCTATTTTGGGAGATGTTGATGAATGCGGTGATGAAATAATATAGGTGTCTATTTGCGGATTTCCATGCCTTCATGGCTAACAAGGCTAGGGAAAATTGGCAAGCAATAGTGAGAAGTGTGTTCAATGGCAGTCCAGATAATGTGATGGAAGAAAGAGAACATTCGTGTTTATTTCATTGGGAGTATGCTCAATGGGCAGTCCAGATAATGTGATGGAAGAAAGATAACATTCGTGTTTATTTCATTTGGGAGTAGAGCTTATATAAGACAAGGAAGGGTACAAAACCAAAATAACATCATATGATGTGTCTTAAACATGAGAAACGCATTATTACAGAGACGACAAAGGAGCATGATTACATGATTGGAAGAAATGTGGTATGGTCCAAACTTGGAAATTTTGGTTCAAAGGACAGTCACTTGAGGTACACCCACACCATTGTAGGTTGCACAATTGGTGCTTGAAGAACTAGTAAGAACACCAATGTTCAAAGAGCTAGGGACTCTTCATAGAGACAACAAAACTCTCCAGAGGAAAAGAAGTAATCATTTGAGAAAAAATATGGCCTTCCTGGTAAAATTCGGGTGGAATCTTGCCATCCAGGGATGTATCTCTCTCAAGCGGCAGGTGTGTATCATATCTGCAATTTGAGAAATGCTTGAAGTCACTACTCCCCAAAGTGAAACCTCATCGTGTCCCACTTATTCAATATGAGATTATACTCCCTCGTGTGAAGAGCACTTTGTGCCCCTCTATTTTGGGGTTTTAGTAGCAAACAACTCTCAAGGCTAGGGTATGTGATGGAGACTAGAGATCATAAGTAGAGAGGACAACCATGAAAGATCAGGTTTGAGAGTGAAGCTACAAGCAGTGACATTGTGACTACTCAAAGAGTTGGTGCTCAAGGGGGGAGGCCATGCCCTTGACTAAGGGCCAATATGAATCCCCACATACACCAAACCCACTACCAATGGAGCAAGGGAACATTCCTAGCACCCCCTATGTTGCTGAAGTGGTTGTAAATTGTGCTTTGTGTGTGTGGGCAATATGGAGAACCCCACTAAACTCCAAACTGAAGTGTCTAGGTGGATAGATGGAAAGATGGAAAGATAAAATGAAATCAATATATTCAAAACTACTCAAGAGAGGTGGTGGCTTCATGTTTCTACTCTGCGAGGAACCATTCAAGGCCAGTAGCTCCAAAGCCTCAAAATGATGTGATATGTCCTAATGATATCACCCACACATGGCATGTGGATCCTAATATCATGTATAAGCCCGAATTTCCAAAAGGTGTGAAAGGTGGATGTAGGAACCTAAAAAATGCTAGTTTTAACCTATAAAAAATTTCTAGTTTTAACCTATAAAAACAATGGATCTAGCCCATGGCACCTCAAGGAAATTAATTGTAGCTTGTAGAGTAGGCAACATATGATTGGTAATGAACAAAATCAATGTTCAGAAGAATTTCCACCTTAGCCTAGTGTGATAAGATCATCTAAGACATGGGATAGCGCAAAAGGCAACCAAAAGAACCTTCAAGCAATAATGTGGCCACAAATCTCATAGGGTAGGGTATGTGATGGAGACTAGAGGTCATAATTAGATTTGAGAATGAAGCTATATGCAATGGCATTACAACTACTTAAGGAGTTGGTGCTCAAGGGGGTAAGGCCATGCCAAGTGAGGACCAATATTAATCCCCACATACACCAATCCCAGTGTACCAATAGGGCAAGGGAACATTCCTAACACCCCTATGTTGTTGAAGTAGCTTTAAATCATGCTTTGTGGGCAATACAAAGAACAAAATCCAAATTGAGGGGTGTAGGGTGGATAGATGGAAAGATAAAATACAATCAATATATTGAAAACTAATCAAGAGAGTGGTGGCTCCATGTTTTTACTCTAAGAGGTGGCATTCAGGGTGAGGAGCTCCAAAGCCTCAAAGGATGTGGTTATGTCCTGATGATGTCATCACTCACACATGGCATGTGGATCTTAAAATTGTATACAAGCTTGAAAACTAATCAAGAGAGTGGTGGCTCCATGTTTCTACTCTAAGAGGTGGCATTCAAGGTGAGGAGCTCCAAAGCCTCAAAGGATGTGGTTATGTCCTGATGATGTCATCACTCACACATGGCATGTGGATCTTAACATTGTATACAAGCTTGAAATTAATAAATGCTGGTTTTAGCCTACAAAAACAGTGGATCCAGCCCATGGCACCTCAAGGACAACATTATAGCTTCTAATGGAAAAAGACCTCTGACGTTCTGCTCATTTTCTTGCTATTTAATTAGTGATCAAATTAATCTTTTCTTGCTTAGTCCAATGATGTTCTCACCATGAAGACTGATGTGTGATTCGATCCACCATGAAATCTAACAACCTTATCATATGGCATCACATAATAAACCATGCAATTACAAGTGTTAGTATAGCAAGCAAGTTTACAACAGTAGTGGCATATAATGTTTTTATTTCTCTCATTGAGATATTGAGCTCAACTAGTGTTACAGACATTGATGACCTGCCTAGTAGATGATAGCTTCCATACTTATGCCACTAGCATGGTTGGTGAGATTATGGTTGATATGCCACCAATGGATAATAGGCTATGTGATAACCATATTTGGATTACTAGAGTATGGCATAGTTATAATGCTAGCTCACCAGATTATATAGTCAGGTTCACACTATGGACCGACTATTGCAAACTATAACAGGAGAGTACTTTCCCTTATAGTATATACTATATCTTTATGTTAATGTTTGTAGAGAAGAGAAGAAGATATGATGAAATTGAGCCATCTATCTCTCTTGTGTCATGCTATCTCTCTTTTATGTGTGTTTTGCTTATAAGGAACTCAAGCTCTCCCTCTCCCCCCACATTCTCTTGATGGTATCAAAGTTCTATTTTGTGTGAGCGCTAAGGAGGCAAGCAAGAGGTAAGAACAAGGTAAGCAAGGAAGCAGTACACGGATAAGGGTATTTCCATCTCTTTTCCTCTTTTATTTTGGAGCAATATTGATAGCTGTGAGAGCTACAGAAAGACAGGGAAGTCACTATCTCATATTAAGGCATCCTCTTGGGTAAAGAAAGAAGACCATATTATGTGCAGCTAACTTTGTTATATGCTTAGCTTTGCTAACTAAATTTTACTTGTTTCAATGCGATTCAAGTGCGTTTCAAGCCCCATTTTAGCTCTTCAAGCTTTTCATAGGCACTTTGTATAGTGTCAATTTTGATTATAGATGCCCAATTTCTGGTTCACTACTACAAAGTTATAGTGTCAATTTTGATTATAGATGCCCAATTTCTAGTTCAGTACAAAGTTAGTAGAAATTTGGTTGCAAGACAATCTATGAAAGTATGAATGTATGTTTATGTGACTAGTTCACATATAGTTGCTGTATAACAGGTTTACAATATCATAGTGTTAGAGATTATAGGTTTGTTGTTGTTTACAAGTGCGAAAGTTTTTGCAAAGCACTATTTGGTAAGTTGGTGCAGGTAATCGTGTCTGGCAGTCTATCACATATGTGAGCAAAAAGCTAGACAAAAATAGCTTCTAAGCATGGAAGTTCAAGATGACCAATTTCCCTATGGGAAAAGGATATTGGCAGTTCATCATCACAGGTGATGAAAAGGAGCCAGAGATTGGTGAAGAAAATCCCACCCCTCAACAAGTGCAAGCATATAAAGCTTAGCATGAAGAAGCCAAAAAGGTATTGTACTGGTTATCTATCTCACTGTGACAAACTCTATGATTTTGCATATATAGGATGCACAAATGCCCAAGGAGGCTTGGGACACCATGTACATTACAAGCACTCAAGCTCGAAAGATGCATCTAAAGCAAGAGCTGCATAACGTGACTAGAGAAAAGCTGAGTATAAATGATTACTCAATGAAGGTTAAAGGGCTTGTCTAGATACCCTTGCTTCTATTGAATCACTAGCAATACATGATGATGATATGGTTTCGGGTGCCCCTCAATGGTCTTAGCAAGGAATAGAGCCAGTTTTAAACCTCCATTGGAGTTCAAGATAACTTTCTCAATTTTCAAGAACTAGTTTCTTTTCTCATCCATGAGAGGACACAAATATTGGGACAAGTTCACCCTCTCAAAATTTAAATGAGCAAGCCTTCTACTCAGATACAAGTGGAGAAGGAGAGGCATGTCATCATCTAGAGGCCAAGGTAGAGGCCATTTTGGAAACATAAATTATGGGCAACAACAACAACAACACGAATCAAATGTACAAATAGATGAAAGAGACCACTCTAGAGGCAACAGGGGGAGCTAGAGAGGCCAAGGTGGTTGGTAAAGAAATCAAAATGCAAAAGGTATAGAGTGCTATTATTGTGGCAAACCAAGGCACATGACAAAGGATTGTTATAAAAAGTAGAATGATACCAAAAGTGGAAAGTTGCAACAAAGAAACTATGTATCATTAAGTAAACAAGGTGATAACAAAAGTGAGTAGTTGTTTGTGATACAGCACATACATAGCTCCATGATAGGAGATGTGTCAGGTTCATGCGATATTTGGTATGTGGATGTTGGTGCAACCACTCACCATGACTAGTCTGGTAAGTGGTTTAGAGATATATAAAAAAGAAAAAACCAAAATATGTGAAAACTTGTGTGATGCTACCTACACACCCCATTGCACATGTTGCTAAAGTGTCATTATCTATGCAAGATGGTAAAATGAAGTACTTGATAGATATACTTCATATTCCAAACATTACAAACTGGTTTCTATTAGGGATAGATAGTTGAAGAGGGTCTACAAAGTGAGGTTTAACCCTCAATAATATTGAACTTAAAGTTTATTTCCACTTAAAGCCTTCTTCTCTTTTCAACCACTTTTGTTGTCCATGAACTAAACAACCTCCTTTCATTCAACTTTAGGAGACCCCCAATCATGTGGTTCTTATATTCTTTTATAACCAATATCTCTGCTATAGCAATCTTGAACCTTGGCACTAGGGATTCCATGGGGTAATCTACTTCCTCCAACTTCATACTATGGTGTTCTTGTAACCTAAAGTTATTTTGAAAGGCCATAATGTACAGTGTGTTTTTTATGTCCCAATCTGTCTAGTTTTTGTTCACACCCTTAACCAAAATTTTCTTCAAAATTTGATTGTTGGAGAACAAGCCTTATTTAAGTACAAAAGGAGAAAGGTGTGTACATGTGTATGTGTGTGTGAACCAACTCTTAGAGTGGTGGTTCACTAAAATATCTAGATATTGTATATGTAATGACTTATGCAATGATGTCATACAAGAGAGGCTCTAAGCCCATAAAAGCATTGTACTTGATTGAAGTAAAATGAGTCATACCATTGAGTCATTAAGTCATGCAATTTACCTCTCTGTGAAGCATTTTCTCTCTCTCTCTAGCTCTCTCTCTCCCTTACTTCTTAGAGTGGTTCACTAAAATATCTAGATATTGTATATGTAATGACTTATGCAATGATGTCATACAAGAGAGGCTCTAAGCCCATAAAAGCATTGTACTTGATTGAAGTAAAATGAGTCATACCATTGAGTCATTAAGTCATGCAATTTACCTCTCTGTGAAGCATTATCTTTCTCTCTCTAGCTCTCTCTCTCCCTTACTTCTATGGAAATCAAATGCCATATCTATGTTTGCCTTTAAGCCTTCATAGCTATTCATAGCTTCCTTTAATTAGTATTGGAGCTATACCCTAGCTAATACACCCACTATCATCACCTTCGAAGCTCTGCCCACTATCATCACTACAGCAATGCCATGATCACATCTGCCTAGGTGCCCCCACTAAGATGACATGAGATTGTGAGGCATCCCCATCTACTGTAACTTTGTAGCAGCATGAAACCAACTATTGATGCCACCCTACTACTGTGGAGATTGATGTTGATGATGATGCTATGTGACCACTATTAAAGTTGTCAAAACAAAGAGCACTTAGAAAAAGTCCGCTACAGTCCCACTCTACAGCTATACACTCTCAATAACCAACTATATCTATAGTATTAACATCACTTGTATGACTAAAATCGTCAAAAAAAATCAATCACAAACATCTTAACAAATTCAATTTGTGCATTTTTTATTTCTATAAACTCTGCTTATTTAGAATAATTTCCCAATTACTTTATATTTCTTTCTTTCTTTTCTTATTTGGCTTGCCATACTACTCACGCATAATAGATACCATCACTTACATAGGGGGAGATTTTAACCCATCACCTAGGAACTCTCAAACTCCTTCCTTTACTACTGCACTAACACATGTGATGAAGGCTACTTTACCATTTTTCAAAATTGAGGGTACAAGTCTAGCGTTAAAGTGTCTTTATAGCTTTACTAAAGTATCATTGATCAAAACTACCTTGTTTGGAAACCCTAATTTCTTAAAGCCCTAATTTTTTAGGCATTATGTATAAGGAATTAGACACCAAAATTGGAAACTCTTCTCTATTAAGACCTTCCCATATTCATGGCATATCACCCACATGGTCATTGACAAGTTCAATGGAAAAAGTTTCCACACCAAGTAGACTAAGCTGAAGTTTAGTCTCATGAGGGAGGGCCTTTGGCCTTCATTGAACGGGAAGAGAAGATGCCCAAGAATCAAGATGTAGCTCAAATGAATGGAAGCTTCTTAGAGATCAAACATCCTTTGGCCTCTCTAATAATTCTACAAAGCATGGCTAAGAATGAGAGGCAACCATAGGATATGGAAGCCCACAAGCAATAAGTTATGAAACGAAGGGAAAAAAAGGTAAATGTTAACCCAATTTTAGGGTTAACAAGATCTATTACCATTATCTTACATCAAGGAGTCCCGATAGATACACCAAAGGGTCATACATTCAAGATATGAAGCAATAGTGTCCAAAGCTACAACTTGGACGGGCACCCGTAATAGTGTGATGGAGTATTTATGGCAATTCCCACTTTAAGAGCATGTGGTAGCAAGTTAGAATGAAGTCCTAAGTGATGTAATTCATGGATATATTATGAGAATAGTAATTGTAATAGCATTAGGTCTCTTATGAGTAGCCTAAAGTGCCCAGTGGGCCACAGTTTAAGTGATTGTAAACACTTATGGCCATGTATATAAGTGAATATCTCTCATAATACGATATACCCTCCCATTGTGCAATTGAGTCTTATTCTTGCTAAACCTCTTGCTAATCTCTCTCCCTAATACATACTAGTGAGTGTGTGGAGTGAAGTGAGGTGAGAGAAGGAACGAGTACCCGTAGTACAATGCGGCGGTGTGACAACACTCGCGGGAGGCACGGTGGAATTGCTTCTCAAGGAGTTGTAGAGATTGGAGACCTCAAGGGTAATGAGCTCAGCCATTGGAAATATCCTCACGACAATTGTAATCTCTTTTTGGATGTGTTTCAAGGAGGGTTAGAGTGAGCCATAACATTTTTGGTGCTGCTACCGGGGAGCCATCCCTTGGCTTTTTCCATCGTATTTCCTCTAATCTATGCATTACCCATTTTCCATTATCTTGATTAATGGTTTCCCATGAAAAAGATGTGTATTTGATGATGATTTATGTGTGATTTAGTGTAGAATAGCTCTCTTTTTTATTTTTGTAAAGAATGCTTTTTACTTAATTTTTAGCTTAATTTGTTATTTTGGTTGTTGTTATTGTGGTTTTTCATGATTTTAGGGCTTGCACATAGTTTTTATTAGGCTTGGTTTGCATCCATTGTATCAAACAATGCAATAGAATGCAACTTTTAGTGAATGTTAGGTCTCTTTAGTGTTAAACATAGAATTAAAATCATTAATTTTAGCTTAATTGTGTGTTTGTTGTTGAAATTATTTGTATTAGAGAGTTAACAAGCATTAGGAGTAGCTTAATCTTTCAAAAAATTTCTTAAAATCATCAAAAAATCCTTGAATTTGACTAATTTCTCTTAATGGACTGGTTTTTATCATTAAGGGTGATTAATCTTATTCAAGAAGCTTAAAATTTAGAAAATGTGTTAATTAGAGTCTAAATCATATGAGTAGTCGAAATTGGTGTTTTTGAGTGTTTTGAGAGCATATAGATGTATCAAAACACCTAATTACATCAATTTTTTCATTAATTAGAGAAATTTGACTCTCTTTGCTTAATTTTACCTTAAAAGAGGAGACCACAATTAAGAGTCTAATTAATCTCCTATTTTAGATTAATTTATACATTTGTTGATGCACAAAGATTAGCATTCCCTTGCTCTATCTAATGATGTACTCAATTGTGTGAATTAATTAAGGATTAGTGGTTAATTAAAGTCTTTGATTAGTGTAAAAGAAGGATTAAATTTTTATCACTTTTTTTACATAACTCATTAAGGCTAATGAGCATTCAATGAGTAGATGCTCATGTGTTGTCAAATTATCCATTTTGGGGGTCATTTATGGTGTAAGGGGTGTCATAAAAAGGTTGACTTTTTTTATTCCCACTTACATTTTTGGGAAAATACTTATATCTCCTTCATTTTAAATTCAAAAAATACTCCCCCCCAAAAAAAGAAAAAAAATTTATATTTTCCACTAGACTCCAAATATATATATATATATATATATATATATATATATATATATATATATATATATATATATATATATATATATATATAGAAAACTGGTTCACGTCATGAACCAGTTCTGCAACTTCACGGCCTAAGGGTTCATGCCCTAGGAGCCCACGCCAGAAAAAAAAATCTAGTTTAACTTTTTCGTGAAGTCCGCTTCACGACATGAACCATTAAGGGTTAACGGCCTGAGATCCTTCGTTCACGTGCCAAAAAAAATAATTAAATTTAACTTTTTCGTGAAGTCCGCTTCACGATGTGAACTATTAAGGGTTCACGGCATGAGACCCTTCATTCACGCAGCCCAAAAAAAAAATTTTGAAAAAATAGTTCATGCCGTGAACCATTTCTCCAACTTCACGGCCTAAGGGTTCATGCCCTAGGAGCCCGTGCAAAAAAATATCGAATTTAACTTTTTTGTGAAGTCCGCTTCACAATGTGAACTGTTAACAATTCACGGTGTGAGATCCTTCGTTCACACACCGAAAAAATAAATCAAATTTAACTTTTTCATGAAGTCCGCTTAACAACGTGAATCGTTAGGGTTCATGGCGTGAGACCCTTTATTCACGCAGCCTAAAAATTTTAAAATTTATAAAATTTATCAATTCTGCTTCACAACATGAACTGCACCCTGCTAGTTTATGACTTGAAAGGGGATCCGTCAGCGAAAAAAAACACCGTACTAGTTCATGACTATGGAAAACACCCCTGTTTGGAGGCCCATATCTTCTAAACCGTATATCCGATGAAGGCGCTCTAGGGCACAGAAAGCTGACATCAAGGTCTTCAACTTTGGATGCCATCTGGAGTCAAAGTCTATCATTTTGATCTCCAAGTAGCAAACTCAAAATTTGACCCGAAAATAGAAACAAAAAACTGACCAAAAACCACGAAAAATCGTAAAAAACAACGTGAAAACGATAACGAACCATATTCGAGCTACTTTTTAAGGGCCTAAATGACAAAATCACGGACGACTCGGGAATAAAGTTGTGGTACTCCAAAAATAATACAACTCTCTCATATATAGTTTTTCAAAATTCCTTTTGGAACACCCTCAAAAACGTGTTGCGAAATAGAAAAAAATTCAAGATTTTTTTTTTGTCTTGAGACAGTGCCAGAAAATAGGTTTTAGGACCTCCTCCTCCATCTGGGAAGTTACTAGCATACGCTTTTTTCGAAAAATTATCTCGAAGAGATCGTCACATGCGTATAGCGCCTAAGCTAATTAGGGCGAACAGACACCCGTTTGACGCAACGAAGAGAATGCCAAGTCTCTTGAGGCTGTAATAACAGGCTATGAGAGAATATAAAAAGCAAAAAAATAAATAAATAAATTTTAAAAAACATAAAAAGATTTATAAAAAAAACGTGTGCTTGCTCATTAAGGAGCATGTAGGCAATCTCACATGGCAACGATAAAGGGATTGCTAGGGATTACACAAAGACTGAACCCAATGGCTGACATCTTTGAGCCATTAAGAACTATGCTGCAAATACACCTCCCAATACCATTGGCCATGTAAGATCCCTATCCCCACCGCGCAACAATTTCAGGGGTGCTAGCAGCGGAAGTAGCACTTCTTGCGCGGGGCAGGGTCCCACACTCGGGGCCTCGTCCACACGGATATCCGGACAAGAGACTAATCCATCGGTTTTTCCAAAACCGAACCCGGAAAAACTTCCTTTGTCCAGAAAGCATGGGCGATTCCACCAGGATAACTTTTTTCTAACGTAATCAAAAGCCTTAACTAACTGAACTGATCTAACCAAACTCGTAAGTTCCATGGTCAGATCAAGGGACAGATTGCACTTGGATCATAGAGACCAATGCTTTTTTCCTCATCTCGAGAGGCACAGCCGTTGATCCTTTTTCCATAGAATAATTTTTGTCCGAGATTTACTTCATCTATCGAACTAAACAGAAATTGAGTCTCGATTTATAGATCCATCAGTCTAGCCTAACCCCATCCAGTCCCATGGGTTAGCCAACCGCCCAACCACTGTAGAGATGGGATCTAATTAGGAATTTGGTTAGGTTTTGTCCCGGGTACTAGGGAAAAGAGTTCCCAGCCCCGTAGTCGGATATTCATGCAAATTTAACACCAGTCATGCCACTTACACACCCAATATGAAATTGCCTTTTTCATAGATTCAACCATCTTTAAAACAATCATTTAATGAAACCAAAGTATCACTAATCACAATCCTTCAAAATATTCGGTTGAATCTTAATTTCCAATCATTCCTTCATCGGAGTATCTATGGCATTATTGGCAACCAGAACGCTCACCACCTGTCCACTCAGGGGCCTTTTCAGTAGTTCCTAGCTCATAGTATCTGGTAATATAATCACTTATAAAAATCAAGATGGAATCTCCGTTGAAGATCAGCAAGATCAACCAACATATCCATATAAAAGAGCCATGGACTCATCCGTTGAGGACCACCAAGATCAGTCAACCAGATCCATGCCCGGTTCCAGAAAACAACTCTTACTCCTTGTTCCAATATCTTCCACGACGCACGTGTAGGTATCTTCAACGACCCAGAGCCCGAGCACCGTATGGTCAGCACCCTGTAGGATCCTTCGCAGATCACCTAGCGCTTCACTCATAGGCCGCTTCCTTGGTCCTCATCCACTGTACCAGAAGCTCACCATTTAAATCGAACCAAGGCTGGTCAAGACCTCGGCCGACCTTGCTACGCGAGACATCCTCCATTGACTCTCCGTCATATCAATTGCAACTTTATCAGTTAGGTCTCCATGACCTTAATCACAAGACGGTCAAAATGCTTCCCCAACATTCTTGACATAAAATAGTCATTTACAAATAGGTCACAAATACAGTTTCTATATTGAACTCTCGTCTTTCCACATTATCCCTCATCAGTCCACATTACTTATTCCACATTCCATTCATATGTGTACTCATTCTCATCCTGTCACATCATTTTCCATCTCATCCCCTCAGATTCATTCACATCACATACCATATATTCACATCCCAATTCACATGTCATCACATCTCATCCATTCACTCATGTCGACGACACATCATTTCACATACACATTCGCATTCATTATTCTACATACACATCCACATTCTTACATCCACATCATACATCCAATTCCACATCCGCATTCATACATACACATCCATATCCACATCCATACATCCACATCCTCATTCATACATCCATATCCACATCCACATCTATACATCCATTTATACATCCACATCCACATGCATACATCCACATCCACATCTACATCTATACATCCATTTTCACATCCACATTTATACATCCACATCCACATCCACATCTACATCCATACATCCATTTTCACATCCACATTCATACATCCACATCCACACATCCATTTTCACATTCACATTCACATTCGTACATTCACATCCACATCCACATCTACATCCATACATCCATTTTCACATCCACATTCATACATCCACATCCACATACATACATCCACATCCACACATCCATTTTCACATCCACATTCACATTCGTACATTCACATCCACATACATACATCCACATCCACATCCACATCTACATCTACATCTACATTCACATCCACATACATACATCCACATCCACATCTACATCCATACATCCATTTTCACATCCACATTCATACATCCACATCCACATATATACGCATCCACATCCACACATCCATTTTCACATCCACATTCACATTCGTACATTCACATCCACATACATACATCCACATCCACATCTACATTCATACATCCATTTTCACATCCACATTCATACATCCACATCCACATCCAATCTACATCCATACATCCATTTTCACATCCACATTCATACATCCACATCCACATCCACACTTCGTTCATTTTCATCTATCTGATTCATTTCACATCCTCATATCTATTTATAGATTACAAGAGAATTCTTATTTTTGATATAAGATTTCTTTACGCATCTATTTATGCATAAATTCCATTTTAAGGAGAATAACACTTTCGAAATAAAAATCAATCTTTTGTGCATCTTCCTATGCATAAATTCATTTTAAATGAGAATGACACTTTTGAATTTAAAAAATCAATCTTTCATGCATCTTCCTACGCGTAAAATCAAAATTAATGAAAATAACTCTTTTGAACTAAAATAGATTTCTTTATGCATCATTCTATGCATAAAATCAAAATTGATGAAAATAACCCTTTTGAACTAAAAATAGATTTCTTTATGCATCATTCTATGCATAAAATCAAAATTGATGAAAATAACCCTTTTGAACTAAAAATAGATTTCTTTATGCATCATTCTATGCATAAAATCAAAATTGATGAAAATAACCCTTTTGAACTAAAAATAGATTTCTTTATGTATCATTCTATGTATAAAATCAAAATTGATGAGAATAACACTTTTGGATTAAAATAAATTCTTTATGCATCTTTCCATGCATAAATCCAATTTAGTAGAAATTACACTTTTAGAATAAAAGAATTTCTCTTATGCATCTAATTTATGCATAAAATCCATTTATGATGAAAATCACACTTTTAATATAAAGAATTTCTTTTATGCATCTATTTATGCATAAAAATAATTTATGATGAAAATCATACGTTTAATATAAAAAATATCTTTTATGCATACAAATCATTTATGATAAAAATCACTCTTTTAATATAAAGAATTTCTTTTATGCATCTATTTATGCATAAAAATTATTTATGATAAAAAACATACTTTTAATATAAAAAATATCTTTTATGCATACAAATCATTTATGATAAAAAACATACTTTTAATATAAAAAATATCTTTTATGCATACAAATCATTTATGATGAAAATCACTCTTTTAATATAAAAGAATTTCTTTTATTATGCATTCATTTATGCATAAAAATCATTTATGATGAAAATCATACTTTTAATATAAAAAAATATCTTTTATGCATATGTTTATGCATAGAATTCATTTATGAGATGAAAAGTAACTCTTTTATAATAAAAATTATTCTTTTATGCATACTTTTATGCATAGAAATCAATAATGATAAAAGTAACACTTTTATATATAAAAAAATCTTTTATGCATAAAAATCAATATGAGAAAAGTAACTCTTTTGTAATAACAAAATATACTTTTATGCATTATTTTATGCATAAAAATCCATAATGAAGAAAGTAACACTTTCATAATAAAAAAATTATCAATAAGTATCTTTCATAGAATTTAATTCTATTGAAAATCATTCTCTTATAAAAATTAATCAATATGCATCTTTCTATGCATGAATGAAAATGACACTTTGAGAATGCTCTAACGATGGGGATTACTCTTTTTGATTAATAAAAGATGAAATTTATTTCACAAATTTTTAAAAAATTTTGCCATAACCTCCTTTGTATGGCTGATCGTTTTTTAATTTTTAACTCACTAAAATTAATTAGAAGTTCACCAAGAGTATTTAAATCATTCTAGTGTAAACATTTTCTACTTATTTAAGAGAACATTATGAAAAACTTGATTTCATCCAATAATCAATCATCTAGGATAAAGAATGGTTGGATTTACTAAAGAAGAGAGGGGAATGCCTTTTTTCAATGAGGCATAACATCCATTCAATTTAGAGAAGATAAAAATCATAAAAACCATAAAAGAATTAGAAAAGAGAAGAATATCCAACTTACATTGATAATTTGAGAGCTTTCCTTTGTCTTGATGGTTTGAGGGTTCTACTCTTGTTTGAAACAAGAGTGGCCACCAATCTTTTAGAAGAGGGAAGGTCAAAAACTAATGAATTATGAGTAAAATTCACAGTTTTTGGCACTTGTGAGAGGCAGGGTAACAGTGCAAAACACTATTAAGCTTCAACAAAAGGAGAGGCTTCTATTTATAGGAAAAAGTGAGCCTCTAACCAAGCAAACTGATTCTAGAATTTTTTGGATTTGTTTAGTCAATTTTTAACCATTTTTAGGTCAATTTTGCTCACTTTTTGGATCTAGTTGAAAAAGGAGAGAGGAGAGATAAAAATATCTCATTATTTGGGAGTTTAAAACTCATTCAAGCATGTGAAATAGGTGCCTCCTTCATGAGAGGAATTCCCCCATAACTGAGGTGTCAAAAATGCATCATTTCTTCTAAATGTCTCACTTTTTTAACTATTAACCTTGTCCTTAGTCAACTCTTCATCTTATGTGAGTATTTACTCATTTTTAGGGAGATTTTCTTTATTTCTTCCATTTATCTCCTCCACACATTTGGATGAATCTTATTGGTCGATAGGAACCTTACTTTAAAATTTCGAAAAAATCTTCACCCCCAGGATAATGCCTCTTGAACAGATTATACTTAATTTCTAATGCACCTTCTGAAAATCTTTTTGAGCTTCTGTTTCAGGGGAACTTATTTTAATAAGATGAGATATTTTTCTATCCAAAACTGAATTACCACTCTCTAGAAAATTTTCTCTCTTTGGGCCAAAACTGGTAGAAACAAGATCTTTCATATTTCTGAAGAGAGATTTGACTACAGGGGAAGATACTGGACATCCTGAGAGGCTGGGGGGAGGAATCTTACAGGCCATGCTCATAACAAACGTGTCATCAGGTTTTACCCCACATGTCGCTTCGATCCCACTGAGCTTTGGTCCCTTACCTAACATTTCCACAAATCCTATAGGTACCAACCCTTTCCTGGATACCCACACCTTGGACATACTAACTAGTCTAGGAAGGGGGGTAGCCTAAGGACTCAATAAGTCTCTCCCAAAACAAGAGCACTCACATACGGCCTCAGTGACATGCAAAAATACGGTCGTACAGATTTTCAAAATTATGGGCAAATATGACAGAACAACAGACCCTATTCAATTCATTCAAATATTTGAACAAAGATGTGAAGCCTTTGGAAATCCCAAATTTCCTACCAAGGTACATGCGTTGAACCTATGCTTAGAGGGAAAAGCTAGTTGATGGTTTATCACAGTGATGCTGACGATCAAGACCAACTTCAGAACCTTGAAATCAGCCTTTATACATGGATTTTTCAGACAAGGTGATCGATGGAGTGCAGCAAAAGAACTCTATTCAATTGAGCGGCGTAAACCAAATGAATCCATTACAGACTTTATCCTACAAATAAAACTCTTGGACTCACGATGTGAGTCATGGGAAAAATTAAACGATATTCAATTGAAGAGATGTCTCATGATGGGCTTAAAGAATAACAGCTTACACAACTTGAACATTGTATCCAATCCAAAAACATTCGATCAATGTTTTAACGAAGCAATACGTTTAGATGAAAATATGCTGGAAGATGATCATGCTACGAGGTGTTCCTCATCTAAACCAAGTGAAGCAATGGCAAAAGAAAGATCGATCTTGGAATTGACATTCCCCGAATTCTATGCAGCCTTGCTTAAAACCTTTCAATTGACATCTCTAAGAGAGGATGAACTCCTTCAAAACCAGACATCCTTAATGCCTCTACAAGTGAGGTACAAAATGCCTTGCTTAAAACCTTTCAATTGACATCTCTAAGAGAGGATGAACTCCTTCAAAACCAGAAATCCTTAATGCCTCTACAAGTGAGGTACGAAATGCCTTGTGTTAAGTGCAATCACTACGACCATCCCAATCTCCATTGTGCATACAAGGCACCTGCTTTTCTATACTGCATATATAAAAAGTGTCCCACTTCATCCATAATTGACTCAAAACCTCCATCTCTCGCATACCAAACAGAAACAGTCCAAAGTATAGAAATTGCTCATGAAGGAGCTAATCGAACACTTCAATGTTTCTATTGTCGTGGACCTCACAAGGTGGCAGACTGTACAGTTTAGAATACTTCAATGCCTAGAGTCACTGACAATTTGCGATCCATGTGTGAATGATGTGGCATGGATGACATGTTCCAAGATTGCCCAGGACGAGTTGCTTCAATGCAACTTGTCTCGCAAAATACAACTCTTAACATCCTAAGTGTAAAAAACGGGCAATTGTCGAGGATACCCTTGAATGTGCTTACACACTTACAAGCCAAGGCAAGAGAGATGGTCAAAAAGAACACAAAAGACAATATCTCAACATGGGTAGAAGAACGTGCTTTAAAGCAAAACCCAAAACAGGCAACAAAGCAGAACCCAAAATATAACTCTTAACATCCTAAGTTGCTTCAATGCAACTTGTCTCACAAAATATAACTCTTAACATCCTAAGTGTAAAAAACGAGCAATTATCGAGTGTACCCTTGAATGTGCTTACACACTTACAAGCCAAGGCATGAGAGACGGTCAAAAAGAATGCAAAAAACAATATCTCAACATGGGTAGAAGAACATGCTTTAAAGCAGAACCCAAAATAGACAACAAAACCTTCTAAACCCAAGAAAGACAAGGAACAACAAACTATCAAAACCAAGGTTGAATTAAAAGACAGGGGAAAGGAGCCTATGGAGGACATAAACCCAAAAGAGCCAAAAGCTACACATGATGCAGAAGCATCCACGTCAAAAGCCACCACACAAACCACAAAACCCATATGTGCGACATAGGGTACAAAAGCCCAAAAGAAAATTCGATCTCGTTGCATGGGCAAATATAAAGAAAACCTGACGATACAAAGGAAGACATAAGATGAAACAAGCTCTAGTACGTCACTTAGTGAGGATGAAACAAGTTCTGATTCGTTACTCAGTGCACTGTTGCCATATATATATAGGCAGTGATGTGTGTGAACACACTTAGGACCGCCGGGGCACTTTTTCCCTCTTTAGGAGGTTTTTTCCCCCCGGCTTGTATATACGCACATTCTTCTAGGGCTAACTTATCTTTTGTACATTGACACAATCTAATACACTTGGTGTTGTGTGCATTCTTGCTTCTTCTTCTCCAAGCTTTGTGTGCTTTCCTGCAACCCTAATTCCAACAATTGGTATCAGAGCAGGCATCGGCTCACAGGGCTACGCCACCAGCACCCTCCGACTCACGTTCTCCGATTGAGGTGAGCTTTCACGAGCGCTTCCAGGTCCCTATACTCTGCAAATAAGCCCGTAGGGCCATGCGTTCTCAGAAATCGCATCTGAGGTCGTTTCGGGCTCCGTTTTTGCATTTCAAGTTCTGCACAGGTATTTTCGTCATTTTCTGCAGAAATTTTGACAGTGCAATTTTGTGCAAAACAGGCATACGTACTCTATTGTGGACCGTGCTACAGAGTACGAGTTGTTTTTTGTTCAGTCTTTGCTTCATTACAGGTAGCGTTTGCATCAGTTTCAGTCAGTGGCCATGGCTGATAACAGCAATGATGTATTTCGCATGTTATCTGCTGATGACAAATTGGATGGAGACAGCAACTACCCACTTTGGGCATACATGATGCAGCATGTTTTGGTTGCAAAAGGAGTGTGGAACATTGTGCAAGGTATGGATGTACGTCCAGGTTTTGTGGATGTAGGATCTGTTGAGGATGTTGCGGGTTCTAGTAGCTCTACTGTTGCTGCTGTTTTACCCACTGCTGAACAAGCTCGTTGGGATGGTAAAGATACACAGGCTCATGCCTTGATTGCACTTTCTGTCAAACGTAACATCACCCCACATATTCGTTCAGCTAAACAGCAAAACAAGCTTGGGATATTCTAGCTGGTTTGTATGTAGGTCGTAATAACGAGGCAAAAATCGCTTACCTGCGTAAAGAGCTAGAATTGAAGATTATGCAAGAAGATGATGACATGAATGTTTTTCTTGCTGAGATTAAAGATCTCAAAGAACAGTTGATTTCTGCAAGTGAGATTATTCCTGATCATTCTCTTGTGCAGACTGTTCTTGATGCTTTACCTGAGACATATCAGACTTTTGCTTCCACGTGGAGACTTCTTAATGAGGACAGACTTGATGCTGTCAAGTATGATACTTTAGTCAACAAGCTCTTGTAAGAAGCGCAGTCCAGGCAAAACAGGGCCAGGCAGTGTGTAGTTGATCAAGCATTTATGGCTGCCCAGCAGCAAAGAAGAAGTGGTAACTTCTTCTCCTTCCACAGGTAGCAACAATAAGTCTGAGAAGGCTCTTGATAAAGGCAAGAAAAAGACCAGGTGCAACTATTGTAAGGCAAATGATCATGTCATTAAGAATTGCCCTAAGCTAAAGGCTAAAGAGGCAAAGAAGAAAGAGTCAAATGCAGCCACAATAGCAGATGCTTCTACAAATGCAGATTCTGCAAATGTTGTGTAGGATACAGAATGGGCGTTCAGCGTGTATTGCCAGTATGACCCATCCGTACATGATGCATGTTTGGTAGTTTCTGTTGACTCTCACGTATGGTATTTTGACAGTGGTGCTACAAAGCACATTACCTCGCATCGTGATATGTTCACTTCTCTTGAGGCTGTCCCTAATGGGAATACTGTCACATGTGCCAATAATGCTTCTTACCCAGTGTGAAGGGCATTGGTAAAATTATGCTTACTGCTGCAAATGGCAGCGCTTTCACACTTTCAGATGCTTTGTATGTGCCAGGGATAAAGAAGAATCTATTGTCTATCTCTGCACTTTCTAGACTTGGACTTGTAGTCAAATTTGTGGATGACAGATGTATTGTTCATGATTTGACTTCTGGTGATACGATTATTGTATCTGGCACCTTGTTTCATGGGCTGTATAGGCTCAATTCTTATGACAAGTGTGTGGAAGATTCAGCAAATGCAGTTTCTGATGAAAAGGTAGTTTCAAATGCAAAACTATGGCATGCTCGTTTTGGTCATCTAAACTTTGCTAGTTTGCAGAAATTTGATATGGTTGCTTCATTGCCCCCTCTTGAGACACCATTGAAACATGTTTGTGAAAGCTGTATTTTGGGCAAAATGCAGCGTTCTGCGTTTCCAAAGGATGGTTTTGTGCGGGCCACTCGCAAATTGCAACTTGTACATAGTGATGTATGTGGGCCTATGCAAACTCCGTCATTTGGTAAACACTTGTACTTCGTGACTTTCATTGATGATTACTTGAGGCATGCATGGATATATCCACTGAAGGCAAAGTCCGAAGTGTTTTTATGCTTCAAACAGTTTTTTCTTATGGTTGAAAATGTATCCAATTGTACTGTGGGCACCCTCCGTTCTGATCGAGGGGGGGAGTACTTGTCTAAAGAGTTTGATGCATTTATGGCTAGTCGTGGGATAAAACACCAATGTACAGTGCCATATACCCCTCATCAGCAAAATGGTGTTGCTGAGAGGAAAAACAGGTCACTTATGGAGATGGCACGATGTATGGTCAAGAGCCAAGCTTTGCCACATGCGTTTTGGCTTGAGGCTGTCATGTGTGCTGCATATGTACTCAACAGGTGTCCCACTAAGGCCTTGCAGTCTATCACTCCATATGAAGCTTGGCATGGCAGGAAGCCTTCTATTGGTCACTTGCGTGTCTTTGGTTGCTTGGCGTATGCTTTAGTGCCTGTGCAACAATGCAGAAAATTGGATGATAAGGCTGTCAAATGCATTTTTGTTGGTTACAGTGCTGAGAGCAAGGGTTAGAGATTGTATCATCCGCAGTCAAAGCGTATCTTGATTAGTCGAGATGTTGTCTTTATGGAAGATGCTGTGCAACCTTTGTTATCATGTACAGGTGGGAATTCAAATGTAAGTCCTAAAATGAGGCAAATATTCAGCCTATGCAGATTTCAAACGACATCATAGATCAGCCTATTTCTGATGCAGATTTACAGGATGTAATTCATGAGGATAGGGCTGAAAATGAGCAGGCTAGAGGTATGCCAAAATGGCTCGTGCAAACCTTGCGTGATAGTAAGATTGATGCACCTATGACTAGTCATACTCGTTCAGGTTTTCAGCATGCCTCTTATACATCAAATTGTTATGCTTTGGCTGTGTCTAGTATGTGTGAAGAGGAAGAACCTCTTTCATTTGATGAGGCACAAAATTCAGAAAATTGGTTTTCAGCATGCCTCTTATACATCAGATTGTTATGCTTTGGCTGTGTCTAGTATGTGTGAAGAGGAAGAACCTCTTTCATTTGATGAGGCACAAAATTCAGAAAATTGGTTGGCTACAATGCAAAGTGAATATGATGCTATAATGAAGAATGGTACATGGTCTTTGTGTGATTTGCCTGTTACTAAAAAGGCCATTGGATGTAAGTGGGTTTTTAAGTTGAAACGAAAGCCAGATGGCAGTGTTGATCGCTATAAGGCTAGACTTGTTGCAAAGGGTTATGCTCAAGAAAAGGGCATTGATTTTGATGAGACCTTTGCTCCCACTTGTCGTATGACTACCATTCGTAGCATTTGTGCATTGGCAGCTCATAATGGTTGGAATGTACATCAGTTGGACATAAAGACTGCGTTCTTGAATTGAGATTTGCATGAGAAAGTGTATGTATCGCAGCCTCGTGGTTTTGTTCAAAGAGGGCAGGAAAACAAAGTGTGCAGGATGAAAAAGGCTTTGTATGGTTTAAAGCAAGCTCCACAAGCTTGGTATGAAAAGATACATGCATATTTGACTACACATGGGTTTCAGAATAGTCTAACAGAAAGCACCTTGTATGTTAAACGTGTGGATGGTGTACATCTAATCATTGCTCTCTATGTCGATGACATGCTGCTCATAGGACCAAATGAGAGTCATATTGCTGATTTTAAGGCTGATTTGAATGCCTCTTTTGAGATGTCAGATTTGGGGCATTTGCATCATTATTTGGGGATACAATTTAAGCAGTGTGATGGAGGTATTGCTTTGTGTCAGACAAAGTATATTGAGACATTGTTGCGCGGAGATTTGGCCTTGAAGAATGCAAGCCTATCAATGGAGATAGGTTTGAAGTTGAGTCTTCATGATGCTGGAGATCACTTTGATGTCACACTCTATCAGACAGCTATTGGTTGCCTCATTTATGTATGCATTACGAGGCCGGACATTCAGTTTGCAGTCTCACAGGTGAGCAGGTTTATGCATAGCCCAGGGTCTCAGCATTGGAAGGCAGTTAAATGCATCTTTCGCTACTTGAGTGGCACCATACATCTTGGGTTGTTTTATCCCAAGGGGGGATCGTTGCCGCCAGATTTACATGCTTTTTCGGACTCAGATTGGGCTGGTTACTATGACACAAGAGTGTCCACAAGTGGTTTTTGTTTCATGCTCGGTAGCTCATGCATATCTTGGTTGAGCAAGAAGCAACCTACTGTGGCCACTTCTAGTTGTGAAGCTGAGTACAGGGCAGCTTTCACAGCTACAGTTGAGTGTGTGTGGCTCAGACGGCTTATGTGGCTGACTTAGGTGTTGGACAGGAGTCTGCCACCTCTATCTTCACTGACAGTCAGAGTGCATTGGCAGTTGTTGCGAGAAACCCAGTTTTTCATGCTCGCACAAAGCACATTGAGGTGCATTATCACTATGTCAGGGAGAGACTCTAAGCAGGAGAGATCAGCTTGGCCTATGTGCCAACACAGGACAACCTCGCCGATCTTTTCACAAAGGCACTTCCTCGTGAGAAGTTCGAAGCTTTCCACAAAGCTTTGGGCTTGCTCCCCTTTGTGGACTGATCTACTTTGGGCATGGCACTCCCCTATACATGAGTGCCAGCTCTCGTTCACACCATCACTCCCAGGGGGGATTTGTTGCCATATATATATAGGCAGTGATGTGTGTGAACGCACTTAGGACCGCCGGGGCACTTTTTCCCTCTTTAGGAGGTTTTTTCCCCCGGCTTGTATATACGCCCATTCTTCTAGGGCTAACTTATCTTTTGTACATTGACACAATCTAATACACTTGGTGTTGTGTGCATTCTTGCTTCTTCTTCTCCATGCTTTGTGTGCTTTCTTGCAACCCTAATTCCAACATGCACCTCATAGACCAATCAAGAAACTAGAACCCACCCAACCACCCCAAATGAAAAATCATGATCATATTGCATACGCGGAATGCAAAAAGCAAGCTCAGGAGAGCATGCTTAGCTTGGTTGAATGTCTTACTACAGGATCATCGGTTGTGATTGAGCCTCATAATGCCAATCCTAAAAAAGCAACCAAAATACAAAGCCTAGAGCAGTATCGTTTCCCCTTTCAAGAGGAAGACATACTCTCTATAGAAGAGTCATTTGAGACAGATTGCATGAATTATATGCTTGAGAAAGCACATGAGGAATTTAATAATTCCCTTACAAAATTTAAGCAGTCTCTCAAAACCTCATTGGGAGGAATGCTCTTATCTCATGGGTGAAAACAGAATAACATCAGCACTTGCACCTTTAAGGGCTCAACATTAGTTATACCAAGACATAAAGAACTCCATAGAGCAGGACTATGAGGATTCACAAGTTTCCAACATACCTCATTAAGAATTGTCAGAGGGCCAAGTGTGCCAGTGTACACATTGGATACTCTTGAAAAAGCTGAGAGCCAAACAGAGGACGAAAGTGAATGGGAATATGAAACAGAGGACGAAAGTGAATGGGAATATGAAACAGAAATGAGATCTGAAGCTGAAACAAAAACTGAAACATCCATGATTCCTCTTGAAGATTCTATCATGATATGGTTGGATTGCCCTTACAAGCAATCATGTTAAGTGCAAACACGCATTGATTAGCCCTCGTGCTAGTCATAACATCATGAGACAATAGACACTTGGGTGTCATTGGGACAACCTAAACTCATCCCTACAGACAATAGTCTTGCAAGAGGAGCTAATGGATAAAACAATGAAGTTCCATGTTACTTTAGAGCTATACTACTCAAATAATCGGTGTGCGATATGAAATTTGCATTCCATGTTACTCTAGATTCCCTTAAGTATGATGTCATCTTTGGTGAAACTTGGATAGGTGAATCATTGTATTCAATAGATGAATCCATGCAAACTGTCACCTTGAACACTCCTCCAAGCAATGTACAATTGCTTGGAGGAGGAAGAGACCTTGGAGGAGCTGGAACTTCCAACATATCTGACTGAAAAGATCCCTAGGATTCTGGTTAGATTAGAAATTTTAAATAAAATCACTACGGCTCAAGCATAGCTTTATCTAACACGAGAACACAATCTCATGACCCTCGAGCTATGGGATTTATTAGGTCAACCAACACTCACTTACACGGCACATCTTGAAAGAATTTCCTTTACACCAAACTTGAACATGCCATGTTTCAGGTACTTTGAACATACAATGTATATTGAAACTAACCCCCTTACTTGCAAGTTTTTTGTGGTTGATTATGTGTTGGAAGTAGATTTGATCTTGGGGCATAAATGGACTATTGCTGCCCAAGCACCACTGTGCTTTGCTAGCGAATAGAGTCATCACATGATGGTCAACGATAAAAAGTTGACGATGCCATACTGCAAGGAAGAGGATCCAACTTTAATGGATTTCTATGATGTTAAACGCAAAAGATTACAAGCCTCTTCCACCACAAAAGCCCTTCTACACAATGACCTACCATCTGCATCAACAAATGACCAACTTTGATAAAGCATCTACTCCTTCAACCCCATCCTCACCAACAAAGTTTAATGCCAAAACCTCACCAACCCTATCCTCACCAACGAAGTTCAATGCCAAAACCTCGCAAAATCAACAACCATTCCTAATAAAGTTCCCACAGCGCAACCATCTATCTCTGACAAGGAACTCAAAATAAAAGCCTCGGAGCCTATGCCTCTTCATCGACAAACCTCACCAAAGGAGACAAACTTATGCTCGAAGGCCTCGTCACCACTCCACAAGAGACTATAGCCTTATCATCATCATCAACAATGTCCATGAGTCTCGACCCTGTAGCCTCATGGCCAACCAAAGTCAAGGAGGCTCAAGGCCCCAAACCTTCCGTATCAACCCAACAAAAAACTCCACCAAGACAACGACAATCAAGGTATCTTAATAGTATCAAGATGTGGGTGGAAAAGCAGCTACTTTAGCTCAAGGCTACTATGAAGGTGCCAATCAAATTTGGGTGCCTTGACAGTCAAAACCTCTTCCTCAACGCAACACTCAAAGGCCAAGGAAAAAGAAAAGTACTCCACAACACCGTCCACAGAGGCCTATGCGAATTCTCCAAAGAACTCCACCAAGTCAACAAGTGTGGGTACCAAAAACATTACTGCAAGCACAAGAGTACTACCAAAGTAATACCAAAGCTTGGATTCCCAAGTGCATCATAGAGTCCCCTAAGCTTGCACAAAGAAGGAAGCCTCAACACCAAGCACATCAACTACCTATTTATAATGTTCATCAAAGATGGGTGCCTGTGCATATGCTTCAACGACAAGGATACTATGATGGTAATCCCATCATATGGTTGCCAAAATCAAACAATGTGAAGAAAGCCTCACCACCGACTTCAACTCCAACAACTTCACCTAAAGTTTGACAAGAATGGAGGCCCAAGCAAATCACTCAACCGCTCTCATACATTCAGCACCTACACAAGAGCTTGTGTGTTCAAGCAAATAACCAGCAATCTTACCTGCTGTCTTGACAACATTTGAGCAAGAAATTCCAGAATCAATACCCACGTCTACAAATGGAGACTTATGATCACATCAAGGACAAAATAACAAAGCTCTTGTCACCCCTCTAGATGTAGAAAATAAGTGCACAAGAACATGTTGCCGTAAGTCATGCCCTAGCTAACCCATAAAATCAATCAAAATAAAAAGCCATTGAGGTCAAAACTTGCAACTTCAAGGGGTCAACCTGCAATCTCACAGAATTACACTTCACGGAATTCCATCTCACACAATTACCCTTCACGGAATTCCATCTCACGGAATTACCTCTCGTAGAATTCCTTTTCATGGAATTCCATCTCACGGAATTACCTCTCACGGGATTCCTTTTCTCATTCACGGAATTCCATTTCACACGGAATTCTATTTCACGCCCTGCAATTTCATGGAATTACCATTTCACGACCTGCACTGTCATGGAAATACCATTTCACGACATTGACTTTCATGAGATTAGGCCACTTCATGAAACACCCCTTCACGACCAAAAAAAACCTACAATCTCATGAGTTTCGATTTCTCACGAATTATAGTCTCATGGCTTAAGAACCTACACTTTCACGATTTAAGCCATATCACGGATTAAGCTATCTCACGCATTAACACTTTCCCAATGATCTTCAATCGCCATTATATATTTATTAAGCTTATTGCTTACTATTCTTTTGGCTAAATTAATGTAGCAGCTACTCCATGAGTATATATCCATACTCATGCACTGGAGAATATTTACACCAAAGCCTTACCATCGACAACTTCTAGGTACATCTCTAGATGGGGGGGCCATGGTGTGCGAAAGCCTAGTCAATGGTACAACCCATCACCTATAAATTTTCTTCAAATTACAAACCTCTCCAAATGATGCCACCACTTCACAAATCAATGATCTTCAATCCTTAGTGAAGATATCTATATTAGTCTCGCGAGTCAACGTAATTCTTTCAATCCTCACCAATAAGTGGCTACTTTAACATAGAGCAATTTAATGAGAGTCTATATGACTCAATTCTTGTACTTCATGTATATCTGCTTCATAAGAGCACTTAAATATAAATAAAAACATAAAAAGCACATGGGCAAAAGAAAGCAGGAACAGGTCCTACTCAACAACATTTGACAAGAATCTTGCCACAAAGGGACATCATCGAAGGGCAATTTCTTCAAATAATGAATGTCACTTCAATGAATCAAATGAGAAACTGAGAATCACCATCTCGTTTTGATGATTAAGTCTACATTCCTCCAGATCCTCCCCTCTCTTCTCTCCCATTATTAACATCTCTTAGTATGCCAACTAACAAAAATCACATGTAACCTTGCTTATGATTGCCAAAAACAAAAAGAGAAAAAAAAGGGGGCTCACACAAATATAGAAATGCAATCATTTGCACAAAAAACCCCACCTCGTTAGGAATTCCCAATAAAACACTAACCTTTTCATTCACTAACTAGCTTTTCTTATTCCTTCTGAGGGACAAATACCATTGAGCATCAACAATCAACTTCAAAGCCATCGACAAAGCTTGTCCATTCTCCCCACACAAAGGTCTTCAACGTGATCACCATTTGGAAGGGGGGGTTGTTAACCCAATTCTAAGATTAACAAAATCTACAGCAATTATCTTACATCAAGGAGTCATTGTAAAAGCATTAGGCCTCTTATGATTCTAAAGTGCCTGGTCGGCCACAATTTAAGTAAGTGTGAACACTTATGGCCATGTATATAAGTGAATATCTCTCATAATACGATATACTCTCCCATTGTGCAATTGAGTCTTGCTCTTGCTAAACCTCTTGCTAATCTCTCTCCCTAATGCATGCTAGTGAGTGTGTGTGAGTGAAGTGAGGTGAGAGGAGGGACGAGTACCTGTAGTGCAACGCGGCGATGTGACAACGCTCACAGGAGGCACGGTGTGGAATTACTTCTCAAAGAGTTGTAGAGCTTGAAGACCTCAAGGTCTACGAGCTCGGCCATTAGAAAGATCCTCATCATGACAGTTACGGTTCACCAGGCAATCTCTTTTTGGATGTGTTTCAAGGAGGGTTAGGGTGAGCCATAACAGTAAAGAAGCCCAAGCCATTCGTAATGTTGATCAGTTTTTGCAAAGATTGTGAAGAGGCCCTCATGACAATTGGAGAGGCAATGACAACCCTAAAAACATTCCAAAATGAGTATAACCAAGCCTTAGACAAGTAGAGGGCTGGAGAGAGGCTTGCCAAGAGCTCCTCCAATAGAAAGAAAACATTATCTTGAAGGCACACAAAGAAAGCATTATCTCGATGCTAGAGAAAATTTTGCCAAGAGCTCCTCCAACAGAAAGAAAACATTATCTCTTGAAAGCCTAAAAAGAAATTCATAAAACTAGAATCCATCGCCTCAGATGATACCTTCTTGGAAGGGCATGACCAAAGGAAGCTGGATATGTGTCTTTCTTGGGGGACCAACCTTGACACCTTACAAGAAATTGTCGATCCCTCGTGGATACTCTCACCCTCATCATACACACCCCTTTCCCTCTACCTACTTCAATTTAACATCTTTGTCTCCCAATCTCCACCCCCATCTTCTCCACCATCTTTGATTATCTTGTGTATTTATTTTATATAGATTATAGTGTTCTTTACTTGTATACAAATCAATGAGTGGCTTGGAAGATGACAAAGGATAGACCTTCCGAAAAAAGTATTAAGAATTAATAACAACTGTCATACCACTTAGTAGATGATGAGTGTGAGGAGGGTAACTTCTTGTGTGAAGATTCCTTCTTTTATGAGACTGTTGGCATTCAAATACTTATGTAGACACATGTCAAGAGTGAACTTATATAATATGTGGACTTTGTGTAGACACATGTCAAGAGTGAACTTAGGCAATATGTAGCCAACTTTTCTTTGTTATATCTACTTTAAATATTGGGTTTCAAGATTTATAAGAATTAACGTTCCATGGATGGCATTTAGCTATAGTCGTTAAATTGAGGTAATTATATGTCTATTGAGTTACTTGTTGAGATGGGATAAGTGAAATGAGAATGATGCTATGTTAATTTCAAAATATTATCTTTAGTGTAATGGGATAAGTGAAATGAGAATGATGCTATGTTAATTTCAAAATATTATCTTTAGTGTAAAAAAATAAAATAAATGAGTTGAAAGAGAGTACTTATATAACTAGAGATTTTTTTTAGTGAATACTAGGTTAATCAAGCAAAGGAACAATTTGATTGAGATGGGATAAGTGAACTGAGAATGATGCTATGTTAATTTCAAAATATTATCTTTAGTGTAAAAAAATAAATTAAATGAGTTGAAAGAGAGTGCTTATATAACTGGAGATTTTTTTTAGTGAATACTAGGTTAATCAAGCAAAGGAACAATCGACTAATGAGCGACTAATCTCCACCATCTTGCTCGTCGATTGTTCCTCTGCTCGCTTAGTGTTTTGTCAGCCTCTCAAGGATTCAACCCAATTGCTAGACCTTGCTATGTGGTCACTCTGAATTCACACTTGCTGCCCAAAACTATCACTTTTCAAAGTTTAGTCTATTCTTCTTCTTAGGCATCCATGGTTCTCTAGGCTTACATTATGCAAAATCTTCAACATCGCTTCTTGAATCGCTCTTATCCTCAATTACTACTACACCTAACTCTCAATTCAAGAGTTTCCAAGCTTTTAATATCCTATCTTAGTACCCATGCTTTCAACTCAAGCTTAAGCCAAGAATTCAAACACGTTATAATCTTTAAAAGTTGATTCACACAAGGTTTTATACAAGCCTTTCAACAAGTTAATCACCATATAGTTAGGACACAAAGACTTCCTACATTTATCAATAAATAAAGACGAAGATTTCTCTTTGTATAAAAGCAAAGCTCTCAAAAAGATTATGTCCTTCCATAACTTCTCTAAGAGCTATGATCTTAAACACAAGCATGTATCTTCAACCAAGTCAATACTAGTCAAAAGATTACATTACACACAATTTTGGGTCAAAAGGATTGGGCAATGGTCAGGAGAGTGAATGGACAAAGGATCATCAAGATATCTAAATCTAGTTGGAAATAGATCACTTCGTAAAAATAGCACTTCCAATAGTAATAAGTTAGTCTAAGACAGATCACAATGTCTTTAAAATGCAAAGAGTGGTGCATAGTCAAAGTTTGTGCCAATTTTAAAGCCATATGACAATGATTTGAGCATACAAGTGCCATCACACTAAGGGGATGGGTGCTCGAGGAGGTCTCACACTATAAATTCAACACAATTAAGGTGGATTGGACATCAACTAAACGTGGCTTCTCAATGATTTTTATGGAACCAAATTGTATGATGAAAAAGTATTTTGGATTGGTCTATCAATAATCAGTGGTGGTGGGTAATTTATGTTCATATAAACCTATGACAACACTAGGGTATGCTTGATAATTTTCCTAGACTTAATTAAGTTGTAGAAAATAAAGAATAAAGAGCTAGACTAAGTTATGAGTTTTGAGCTAGAACAAGTCCCAAGGGATTCACAAGCCATACTTATGGTGTCACGTGAGTGTAAGGGAGGGGGTTTTGGAAGGGTGGGATTAAGCTTATAAGTTAGGGGGTAAGAGGGATCTTATGGGGGGGAAGGTGGGAGTAGTGGAGAATGGAAGCAAGGGATTAGTTTCTACTTGTAGTTCATAATATGTGATCTGGTTGTGTAGATTGAAAACTTGATAAGTTTATCAGTCTTTTAAGTTGACCACCCATGGAAACAATTTTAAGTTGACCACCCATGGAAAACTTAATACATGTAGGCCTTTATGATTCTAGCTATTACACCCATGCTAATTACATGGGCTACATGTATTACTGTGATACCTACTATTTGATTTTTAAACCTTAAATAGGGGTTTTAAATAGGGGGTACTTGAGTTTCATAATTAGGAATCATAAGCTTATAAAGGAGTATAGTTTTTTTTTAAGAGAAACTTAAATAGGGGGGTTTTATGAGTTTCATGCATGCAACTGACGTCCCCTTTTGTGGGAAGTGCATTTTTTGGGGAACAAGTGTGAAACGCCAATCACTAACTTATCCACATGTATATAAGTCAATTTATCTACTTTCTAAACTTATCCAACTGTATATAAGTCAATTTATCTACTTTCTAAACTTATCCACCTATATGTAAGTCAATTTATCTACTTTCTAAAGGATTACACGTGCATTGTCCGAGAGCTTTAAACTATTTTCTTGTTTTTCCTCTTCTTAATGATACTTCATTTTCTCTAGCTATGTGACACTTGTGACCATGTCTCCTTGATTGTTGATGCACTTAAAAGTCTATGGCTTTGGGTAGATGATGTGGGACTAAATTCTAAGAGGCTCATTGGCACAAAATATTCATTAGTATCTAGTTGCTCCTCTTGAGATTCCTTTACTTTGGAAACCTGTTGTCTCCTTTGCATAACTCTCTTGGTGCCCAAATTATACTTTGGTCACTACTTAGAAGTTGGTAAGAATGGTGGCCAAAAGTACCTTTTATTAAGTCTCAATTACCATTCACTTTATATCTGAAAAAGGATATGCAAGATTTGCTTGTTTGTCATTCTCTATGTCGATGGCATGCTAGTGATAGGCACCAATGAAGAGGATTTAATTATAGCTTTCAAGGCTTACCTTACCTCAAACCATTCGACATAACCTCTTATGGTTAAGTTGTTGGACGGCTAATCTATTTATGCAACTCACAAGACAAGACATCCACGAAGAAGCTGGTAAGAGCGGATGCTTCAAAAGTGAGGTGGTCTTCATAGTACCAAAGACTACTTGCAATTGAGGGTTACCCACATTGGCCGGAACACATGGAGTAAAGGTTGTTGAGGGCAATTAAATCATGGTGGCCTACGAGTGCTCAAAAAAAAAGGTTTTTCTGAACCAAAAAAGCTTTTACTCTAAATCTCTGCTTGGATTTTTAAAAGCCAAACAGTTTCTGAGGACATTGGAAAAATATAATCATTTCTTAAAATAAGAGTTACTTAAAATCTCAGCCCGTTTTTCTTAATTCTGGCCAGTACAAATACACTAGAATGTCTCCTTTTTTTTTTCTAAAGATAGAGTCTCCTTTGAATGTTGGTGGTAGGACCCTTTTACTAATTAATGATGATGATTTGCAACTTATTTTAAGTTGATTAGCTTCTGTACAGAGTAATATCTATCATTTAGGACACCAAAATCTACATCTAAATCTTTCTTGATTGGAATTAAAGGGTGCCAGAAGAAACGGGTCTCTAATTCAATGGAAGGTTGTCATGTAATTGTGAGAGAAAGAGCTACGGCGTCCACACTGATGTAGAAAACCCTGCATCTCAAGTCAAGCTTTCTAGCTGCTAAAAAAACCATAGCCGAGGCAAAAACCCTGATCAAGATTGTACACTCCTTGCTAGAAGTTCATCTATAGTAGACAAACACTCTATGGAGTCCAGCACTGAGGAAATTAGATGAATATGACCATTTGGCTACCCACATATATATATATACACACACCAATGCTCCTAGTCAGCTAGTAGTTTGCTATCGGCCACCTGTATCCAACTATCACTTCACCTACGCCACATCACCAACACTATCATCACTACCATGTGGCAGTGCCACATGTCACCTACACTGTCTAACTCTGCATGTTGTTTGATGTTCGGCTATGTGCATCATGCTCATAGGTGTGTCACAGAAACCTGCCAAAAACAACACCAATGTGAAGGATGCAACTTGCCTGCAAAATTGTTTTCTCGTTAGAGGAGGGAACTATCATATTTGGATGACGTTGAAAAACAACACCAATGTGAAGGATGTAACTTGCCTGCAAAACTGTTTTCTCGTTAGAGGAGGGAACTATCATATTTGGATGACGTTGAAGCCTAGTAACATTTAGTGTTTCAAGGCTTCAAATGATGTATTGATGGTGGGAACCCATTACATGACCTTCAGCTTTCCATATATGGGTGTGTGAATAGGATCTGTTATGTATGTACAATTATGGTTTGGACTTATGCAACATTGAGTGCAGGCATATTGTGATCTATTGTATCTGTCTTTAGCTTCGAGAACATTGTGTTATGGGCTCTTATTGAGCAATTAGGTTTAGAGTATTGTGGCTTCTTCTGATCTAGTGTGAGGGGGAGATAAGCTCTAAGTCTGCCCCAATATGACACTTTGCCAGACAACTTGGATACCATATATTATAAGCTTTTGTCAGAGGAGAGAACCAAATGTTTGGATAGAGATGATTCCAACAAGGAAGCCAATGACCATGCCATTGCCATAGCCAGCTGATGATTTCAACACAGAACCCAATGACCATGTCATAGCCATAGCCACTGCTGAAGATGTTGATGATGGCTTGAAGTCTATGCTGCTCTACAGTGGGAAGGAGGAGGATGTGGTGGAGGCACCACACCTGACCCTCACACTGGACATCTCAATCATATACAATTGCTTTTCACGTATGAAGCACCTTTACAATTATTTCTACATAATTAAAGCTAGTCTTTTCAATTTTTGTTTTCAAGGATCATTCATGACTAATGAAGCTTTAGGCTAGATTAGTTGCAACAATGAAGCTTGTCTCTTTACTTTTAGACATTGGGGGAATACTCTCTAAATGCTTCACATGATTGCATGGCTCTCAGGATGAAAACACAACATGGTACAACCTTTGGGTTCACTCCTAAGCTTACACTTGTGAATATAATGTATTACCTAGTTGTCAATGGAAAGATTGTGAGCATCATCCCAAGCACAGCTATGTCATTTTCCCATTATAGTGCACCTTCAAATAAATTGTAATCTTGCACAAAATCCTTCTTGTGCATGTAAGTACAACCCTATGGTGTGACAAGCCAAGCTTAGGCAAAATCATATGCACACATCACTGCACTCCTCTTAGGGCTTTGTACTCTTCTCCAATTTGTATGCTTTATTGAAGACTATTAGAGCCATTCTACTAGTGCTCCCCTAGGGCCTTGTACTCTTCTTCTATTTGTATGTTTTATTTAAGACCTCTTATTTTCATATGTAGGGCAAAGGATGCATTCAAAGAAGTCATGGGTAGTGTGAAGTCAAGAATGATAAGCTTTTCTCTTCTCTCTCCTCAACTCTTAATGCCCATGTAAACTTTCCTTCATGGCTACGAATGTGAACACAACTATGCTCAATAGGCAAGAGTATGAAGAGATCAAAAAGCCCAATTCAAGATCCTTGGTAGGTATCTAGGGATGAAATATAGCCAATGAGGAGAGTAGGAAGCACTTCCAAGAAAGGAAATGAAGGATCTAAAGGCAATCAGCACTAACCTGTAAAAGTATGAGGTTGGGAACAACCTAAGATGAAGTTGAAGGGCAGACTGAGTAGGAAGCACTTCCAAGAAAGGAAATGAAGGATCTAAAGGCAATCAGCACTAACCTGTAAAAGTATGAGGTTGGGAACAACCTAACATGAAGTTGAAGGGCAGACTGAGTAGATCAGAAGGCTTCTAGATCATGCTCATTTTTAGCATACTATGTGGTCAAGTGCCGCCCTATTTTTTCAGTCAAGGAAGAGGAGCTCTCACTTGTTGATGTTATCAAACAATACCATGTGGAGTGCATCAAAAGTATTTCTACTAAGAGACACCATACCAACCAGTCATCTTTGTATGGAGCAGAGCCACCCAGTGCAAGTGAGTTGCATAGGATATTGGAAGTTGATGGGTGGTTTGAGCCTGTTTCAAAGATAGTTGGAAATTTTATCCTCATAATACATGGCATGTATGCATTTTAATGATGTAGCCTGATTTTGCAATTTGCTTGAGGTTACTCTGGTGGTAAATTTTGATCTTCCACAAAAGCAACAAACATCAACAGACGCTGCATAAAAGTGACAAACACTTTAATGGCTATATATCTGAGGTGAGATCCCCTTTATGAATGCATGCTTTTAAAAGTTACACTCTCTATATTTTTTAGTTCATGGAGAAATTTATGAAAGGAACAGGTTTCCTTGGGACAATGATGATGCTTTTAAGAAGGTGCTAAAAGGCTGCCCCATACCCTCCTACTTTTGGAGGTTTAAGGGGGGCAGCCGGTAGAAAAGCTAACATTCTATCAGCTTTTACCGAGTCTTTGCCCCTCTTGCTGTCACCCTCTACACCAGCTAGAAAGGTAAAGATTCAGTTTTCTACCGGTTGGAATGTGAGCACAAAGTGGGTTTCTTCGAGTGGGCTTTGGAGCAAGATTTTTTTCACAACCAATCTCTTTCGATACTCTTGTCTTCTCTCTCTTCTCCCCTCCTCCCTACTCCCTCCTCAACCCAGTCCACCTCTTGCCCTCTCCTCCCACTACAACCTACTCAATCTCCCTCTCTCTCTTTCCCTCTTTATCTCTTTCCCTCTTTATCTCTTTCCCTCTCTCTCTCATCGCCACCATACACTCTCCCTTTGCTATCTCTCTCTCTCTCTCCACATGCCCTCTCTCCCTCTTCCCCTCTCTCTCTTTCTCCCTCTCTCCACCTATCTTATGTTCATTTCTTGCTTTCTCACCACCTCCTCCTCCCTTCTCCCCATTTGCAACCTACTCCAACCAACTCCTTCTCCCTCTCCCTCTCCCTCTCCCTCTCCCTCTCTGTCTCTACCCCTCTCTCTCCCTCACCCTCTCCCTCAACACTCTCTCTCCCTCTCCCTCTACACACACTCTCTCTCTCTCTCTCCCCCTCCCTCATTTCTGCCACTTTGATAACATTTCTGCATTGACAAATTATGTGGCCTCCCACATTGATAACATTTCTACATTGACAAATTATCTGGGAACTATAGATCTTGCAAACCACATGTTTTCCTTTTTCCAATAATCCATAGGTATGTGTACTTGGTGATTAAGTTGGCTTTAGCTATTTGAACAAGGAATGTTAATGTTGTCTAATTGCAGTGATCATTGGACTCTTTTAGCTTTTTACAATGCACACTTGGGTTACCATGAACAAAGAGTGTCATACTCTTCTTTGACTCCTTATCCATATGCTCACCTCAAGATTATCTACCGGTAGACCACCCTGAGGGATTGTATCACGTGAGTGTAAGGGAGGGGGTTTTTGGGAAGGGGGGCTTAAGCTTATAAGTTAGAGGGTGAGGGGGATTTATGCTGCCCGGGGGGGGGGGGGGGGGGGACAAGGGAGCAGGGGAGAATGAAAGTAGGGGTTTCGTTTCTTCTTGTAGTTTACAAGGGAGTAAGGGAGAATGAAAATAGGCATTTTTGTTTCTTCTTGTAGTTTACAAGGGAGTAAGGGAGAATGAAAATAGGCATTTTGTTTCTTCTTGTAGTTTACAATATGTGATCTAGTGGTGTAGTTTGAAAACCTGATTAGTTTACTACTCTTTTAAGCTAACCACACATGGAACAATTTTTGGAGAGTACATGTAGGTATGTGCTTCTAGCACTTACATCCATGCTACTTACATGGGCCCTACAACTTGTCACATGTATAACATCAATATTTGTTATTTGATTTTTAAACCTTAAATAGGGCGTACTTGAATTTCATAATTGAGACTCATATGCTTAGAAAGGGGTATAGTTTATTTTTTAGAGAAACTTAAATAGGTAATTTTTTTGAGTTTCATACATGCAGGTGACGTCCCCTTTCTATGGAAGGTGAATTCCCCGGGTAGACCACCAACAACACTCAATCAAGCTATCTCTTGAGTATCAATTGTTTTGGTTATCTCTTATTGTTGATTGTGATGTATGTATTAGGGTGTTGCAACATCTTGGTCCAAATTATACTAATCCAATCTTGAAGCTCTAGCTTGAGAGCCCACATGATCACTTTGAGTTCATGTAAGTGGAGGTATGAATCATGTTATATATGCCCTTTGTGGCTACCATTTGTTTAATTAAAGCCAATTTGTTTACTATATATGCACATAGTGTTCATCTAGGTATTGCATCATCAATAGAACAGTGTTGATTATGGATATTATTTGTTTACTATATATGCACATGGTGTTCATCTAGGTATCACGTCAATTGAACATATTCATGAGGTATCTTATTGTGGGGGCACTAATGAATAAGAGGCCTAAACAATGGGTAATGTTCCACTTTTGTTTCTTTAGCTTGTGTTGTCATGTTCTTTGAGAATATACTTTGCTAACTTTCTCTTTTGTCTTTGCATAGCTTTCAAAGACTTGGTTTAATCAAGAAGATGTTTTGTAGCTTAAAGAAGATCTCAAAACATGGTGTATGACTGTTTGCAAACATGATTGACACCATTGTGTGCCCTTTTGTTTGAATTCCATGTATGGTAATGTCATCTTATGTATGGCGAATTTTGTTTATGGTGAATATAACCATCTCATGTATACCTTTTGTGGTGAATATAAATATCTCTTTTATGTCTCTTTATTTACATGGATGAATCCAAGAGATCTTATATGTCTCTTTTCCTTGTTATGCATACTAAATGAATAGTTCGCTCTTATGTCTCCCAATGATTGAATCAAGCAACTTTATGTTAGATCTCTCTCTCTCTCTCTCTCTCTCTCTCTCTCTCTCACACACACACACACACACACACACACACACAAATACCAAAAGTATGATATATATGTCTCTCAATGAATGAGTAATGCTACTTTATGTTAATGCTTTATTGATCTCTCCCAAAACCCAAGTTTACTTTTACAAAATTAAGTCAAAGATGAAATACACTGAGTTAACTTTTACAGAGTTTACCTTATTCTCTACTTTGCAAAGTAAACTAGGCATGAGAACGTAAATTCGGGTGGTTTGAGTTTACTTTCATAGAAGGAGACTATACCATTCCCATGGTCAAGTTTACTTTCACAGTTTGAGTTTACTATCATACTTACTGATGGTATAGCCTCGGTCTATGAAAGGAAACTTGGATGGTTTACTTTCATAGTCCGAGTTTACTAACACTAGTCAGAGGCTTAGGAATGGATTGTAACATAAAGCAGCTCACAACGTGAAAATATATACATGACAATACCTTTGCAACTTAATCACATAAGATACAAAACTTTAAAATATCAAAATACCAAGAATGACATATATGACCTCAATATTTAGAAATATGGACATTTGCACATTGATGGAAATGGCATATAGATGGAGTATTGCTTGAGTACATAAGTAGAATCCTCCCTTGATGGAAATGGCATATAGATGGAGTATTGCTTGAGTACATAAGTAGAATCCTCCCTTGAGAAGCAAAATAATTTATCCTCTCTTATCCATTTGGAAATGTCAAAGAAAAAGGTCGTTCATCGTCAACAAAGGTAGGAATACTGGCAAGAGGTGATTTTACAACATACGATAGAGTCCATGTCAAAAATTTGGACCTCTTTATTGATGAGGGTGGTCTCAACACCATAAGGGGCATGCCTCATGTGGTTAAAGGCAATAATGCATGGCAAGTCTAGCATGTAACGATAACTTGTGGGTCTACCATGTAATGATAACTTGTGGGTCTACCATCAAGGTTTTTGTGAAACAATGTGGGCACCATATGCATGGTCTCTTTTAAATTGAACGCAATGCCTACCATGTGATGCTTCCATCTCAATATGCCGATTACAGAAACATGCTTATTTGGTTGGGAGGACACATAGTATGTTGTTGAAAGAGATGCATTATTATGTGGCTCATGAGGAATTCCATGACCGAGCCAGGTTTGTGTCACAGGTTCTTGAATTTGGCAAACACTTCCATGTGTTGGCATGTCAATCAATATTTTTTGGAGCTTGCACATTCATAAGATTGTTTTTAGATATCTTTAATTACTGAAGTATAGTCTATTTTGCATTGGCATCTTTCTTTCCTAAGTCATCTTTGATTCTACAAATAATGTTTTTGAATTCTTGTATAAAATAAAGAATCTCCCTCCGGTTGTGCTAGTGTTCTCACTGGTCTTTGCTACATCACGAAAACTTGAATACACTTGCTCATTCAACACACTTGAGGCCAAATCATGTGGTTGTCAATGATTGGGGGAATGGCTTGCATATGTGGAAAGTGATGGATAACTATCAAGCATATGCCATAGAGGCGCTTGCACTCACTAATCCAATCTGGGTAGTCACCAATAGTTAGATTGCATGCTCACATGGGACCACTGGCTTGGATTACTGATACTCAACATCCTAAAGAACAATGTCATCTCATTCACAATCACAAGACATGATGGATCACTTTGATATCATTTTAGAATTTTCTCCCCCGCATGTAATCTGTAAGTGTGTCTCTTTGATGATCCTTGGATGTTGAAGCATTTGGAATCAAATGCCAAAAAGAAGATTAATGAGAATTGAGAACATAACATGAAGAGATACAAGGTATGCATAAGTCACGTATTTCTTGCTTTTGCTTGAAGAACTCAAGCAAGGTTCTATCCATGCAAGTGTGCCAGTTTTAGAATCCCTAATTAGTGCATGCAGTAGATCTACCATAGACCTATTAATACATGCATCCAAGAGAGTGTATTTGATATACTATCAACAACCTTTCTACTAAGTTAGTCGTTTCAACATTTCCATAGTTAAATAGTTGGCCAAATTTGGGCCATAGTCTCCATATATAATTATTCCTACACCATCCATTTGTGACATAACGGACCACATTGTTGTGTGTTGAGTATTTTTGGAGGAATTGTTGATACTTATACTCAAAGCCTTCTTTAGTGATGGTATGCATGAGATTCGACAATGATGTGTAAACATCATCTCGTAATTCCTTTGGAACTTGATAAAAACAACCAAGCAAAACATTACTTTACTCACCTTAATATAATGCATTAACAATATAAAAGTGTGGAGGTCAAATATGGGTGCAAGCCTCTACCTAGGTAAGAAGGTTCTCCACCCATGCCTTCTTAGTATGAAATCAATATACTAAGACATGGCATGTAATTTGTTGTCTATATCCATGTTCATTAACAAGCCAACAATTAGGGTCATGGTTTACCATCTCGAGTATTACATCTAGTTTTGGTTGTGACTTATTAATTATGATAGCCGTGGGACGAACATTACCCATTCTCAAAGAGAATCATTGTGAGTGTTAATTCCAAGGCAAGATTGGAACCCAGATCATTAGTGCACATCATGAAACCATAGTAGCATACCAATTCTAAGTTGGTTTGGTAAAACTGTTGCATATAAAGGAAGACCTAACATGTTGGTCCTAAAAGTGCTTCTATGGCCCACACATTGTTTTTAGAGAAACGTAAGGCCATTTTCAACATCCACTCATCTTGAATAATGAGGATGAAGGGCTTGTGTTTGTCATTCTCTACATTAGGGTTATGTGGTTGGCAATATAAGACCTACGTGGAACATGTCATGTTAGCTAGGAAACCATTCTCATGCTAAATGTATATAAAAGATGATACCTTATTTTGTTTTTGCAATATTAAAGACTCCATGTACATTAACATCCAATCATCATTCGAGAGTTTCCCTGCATAAATAAAACATATGAATAAGTTGTTTGATTTCTCCACTTTATGTTCACTCAAGATTGAGCTTAAAGATGATACCTTGATTATGTACTTCATAGGACATCATAGATATTTACTTTGGAATCATGAAGAACCTATAGAGGGTGCGATCAAGGAGCGAAGATCACTCCATATGAAATCTTTGCAACATGTCGAGAGGTACCGACATCGGACAAATTTTCCATGTAATTTTCAATTACCTTTGGATGAACTAGCAAGTGGTACAAATCACTACGATTCCCTGGTGTATGTCCTTCATGAGAAGAGTGTAGAAAAATGAAGACATTGTTGGTGTCAACCATATACTGCACTTTCACCTTAAATGGGCAACCACATTTCTTCGATGTCCTCAACCTCCTATAATTGAACCCACTTGTCTTGCTCTCCCACCTCTCTAGCACATGTAGTCAACCAAAAACTTGGACGAGCCATTATTTTTAGTTGAGCGGATCTTAACTAGTCTCACCTTATGTTCAAGCATTATCTCCATCAGATGCGACTCCACCCCAACCTTATTCATGCTTATCACCTTTGTAGCCATCCTTTGTTTATCATTCTTTACTACTCTCTTGCAACAACCACATGCATTGATGAAATCTTTAATATAAGAAGTGGGTATTCCATGCTTTCTAGTATTAATAGACCACCTAGACTTGATTGTTTTAAGTGTTTCATTTACTCCTTGGTGATAACCCTCATCCTCCAAATAACGATGACCCTTGACAATGCTTTTCCACTCCTCTATGCATGCAATTCTTAACTTTGGTGTTTCCTTCAGACAAAGACAGAGGATATCATCCTCATTCTCTCCCAAGCAAAGCTTGTCTTTCATTCTTTACCACTTCTTCAAATCAAGCATCCCTCCGATAACATGATCTTTCAGAATCTCCAATACATCCCATTGTATTGCTTTCTTCATCAAGTTATAACTTTTTCTATCAAATGAGAAATATGTAATAGATAAAGAAGAAATCAGATTAAGTGTGTCACCATCACTTTAATTGTTGAACATTACTGCACTTTGATTGGTATCATGAAAGAGTTCTTCCACATCTTGGTCATCACTCATGGTGGTATAGCTTGTATCATTATTGGAGTCCTCTTCGAGCTCAAAAGCACTGGGGCCATCCTCGAGGCAATCCATGTTTCTAGAATAAAGACCACATGAACAAGAACTAGTTGATATACACATATTTCAAATCACACAAGTATATGTTAATTTATATTGTAAGCTATCTATTGATCTGAGTATATAGACAAAGGTACATTATATAAATTTAATCTACACACACACACACAAGTATATGTTAATTTATATTGTAAGCTATCTATTGATCTGAGTATATAGACAAAGGTACATTATATAAATTTAATCTACACACACACACACACTCCGTGCATAGTAATCTATAGAATGAATTGATACATGTGTTTATACAAATCATGAATGTGTTTATAGCAATGGCTAAGAGTGATAACGTGAATAGATTTTAATGAGGACCGAAAAATGATACGCTTACTCGTCTCGAGTTTACTGTTTGGATCGAGTTTATCTCATTGCATTTAATCACTCATGCCGACCTTTCCACATTATCTAACGTCAGTCCATGCAGAGCGAATTACAAAATCTTAAAAGTCCTGACATACTGCCTATTTCAGAGAAGATTTACTCGCCCACCATGAAATGATATGTTGTGCCGCGTTTAATGTTGGACCGAGTTTACTTGGCGCTTGATTGGATTGACTGTGCATTGGCTCTACAATGGTGCGCCAGTGCTCGGAATTTTGGTGTGTATGAGTTTATTTGTAGTCCGAGTTTTACTTTGACGACCCCTAAGAAAATCAACCAGCACAGAGAGCTTGATATTATGGCCACACTACCTCTACCGTTGATCCCATGACTCCAACACCGTCTTAGGGTGGCCTAACCTCATGACTTAAATGACACATCATGAATCAGGAGGCAAGATCGGGACGCCTCTTTTCAACCTTAGATCCCTCCTTATTCATAATGTCTTATTTAGTCCCGTGGGTGGCCTAGCTTCCCAACCTTGTCGCTCATGAGAGATCCATGTGCGCGGGCTATTTAGCCGTTGGGACAAACGTTTGAAACAGAAAGCTGCTCTCTCTCTCTCTCTCAGTCCCTTCCTCTGCATCAACATCTAGCCATAGGGAGAGGCAAGCGAGGAGGTCGCGGAGTCCACCATTGCAAGCAAGCGAAGCCTTTAAAAGATCTGGGTAGCTTCGTCAGAGCCCTTTCTCGTTCTTCTACCAGTGGAAGTTCAGGACCAGCTCGTTAAGTTTTCTTCTGAGTCCTTCGCTCGCCAGCGGTAGTCCAGCTATGGACAGGCAGCAGCACTCTGCTGCGGTAGCTGCAGAAAATCCTAAGACTCGCGAGAAGATTCTGGTGACGGTGCGCGTGCGGCCGCTGAGCTCCCGCGAGCTCGTCCAGTACGATTGCTCCGCTTGGGACTGCGTCGACGATCGTACCATCATCCACCGGCCACCCACTTCCCCCCTCCCAGATCGATCCCCCCACCATCACCCCAAGTCGTACACTTTCGGTAAGCATATCCCCCCCCTTCCTTTGACATTTGATGGATGCACCATGTATTGTGTATGCATGCAAGCATACACATATGCTTGTATGCCTGTATGTATGCATGCCATTTGCAGCGGGGGCAAATGAAGATGGAAACTCTGTGTGTGTATGTTTGGATATTTGCACACACCACACCATGTATTGTGTATGCATGCAAGCATACACATCTGCTTGTATGCCTGTATGTATGCATGCCATTTGCAGCGGGGGCAAATGAAGATGGAAACTCTGTGTGTGTATGTTTGGATATTTGCACACACCACACCCCTCCAGCAGACTTTTATCAAGGCCTGGTCCACGACACATTTAAAGAGTGGAGGTTGCATCCTGATATCTGGCGGGCTCGTTCGGCTGCCTAATGTAGTAACAGGCCCAAATGCAAAAGGAGCTGTTCGATTCTGAACCCACCTGAAAGGTGATATATAAAATAAGAGATCATTACCTTCTGAAGACTACAGTGAAAGACTCATCAACGAGGCCTGATGTGGATAATTATGCTTATGCAACCATGATTGCATACTTTTGGAGGGCAGGGGAAGATATCACATTGCTTTCATAGATACTTCAATTGCATGCCCTAAGGGTGATCTTTTGCATCTTTTTGTGTCAGCATTTTCATGTCCTCCCCTCCCCTCCCACCTGCCACTCCCTTTTTCCTCTTCTTTTTCTCCTCCCTCCTCCCTCCCAGCAACACCTTCTCTGGGGAGAACAATAGCCTTTTTTTTTTGTGGAATATGGTGCTTCAAGATCTTGTCTACTCTTTGGGGAAAACAATAGCTTATATGGTGCTTCCAGCTCTTTTCTCCTGCAATTTATCTGCATGGCACGTGTCTGAAAGTGTTATGCCATAAGAGTACACCAATGTGGGAAGGTGTTAAATCTTTTACTTCATTGCACCCTTTTGTGCAGATCATGTGTTCGGACCAGAATCTGTCACTCAGCAAGTCTATGAGGAAGGGGCCAAAGACATTGCTCTCTCTGCTCTCTCGGGCCTTAATGGTAAACAATAATTCGGAATATCCCAACAATATTTACAGAAAGGGAGTGTAAGCAGATACCCATCATATCCCAACAATATTTGTGTAAGCAGATACCCATCATATCTCAAAATTGTGATTTAAGCACAAGTTAGTAACAACAACTTGTTTCTTAACACAGCTACAATCTTTGCGTACGGGCAAACTAGCAGCGGGAAGACCTTCACCATGAGGGGCATCACTGAGAATGCAGTTCGTGACATGTACACTTACATAGATAAGGTAGATAAAAAAAATAAAAAAATCAACTGAATTTCATCTGGTCCTGACATATTGTACTCCATGATTATGGCCTTAATTTCATGTGCATGCCTAGTTAAATAAGATTTTTGATTTGGCTTGTGGCTCAGCACAGTGAAAGGGAATTTGTCATAAAGATCTCTGCACTCGAGATTTACAATGAGGTTGTGAAGGACCTGCTTAATACAGACAGTGGCAGTGGTCCTCTCAGGCTTATGGATGACCCAGAGGTATCTTGTTTATGTCTCTTTTAGGATGTATGATATGGTTTAACCTACACACATCATTGTAATCACCCCAAAATCCTATGTTTGGGTAAAGTAAGCCAATATAGACCATATGCTTCCGGTGTCCTGATTTAGTTGTTTTGGCAGAAAGGCACCATAATAGAGAGATTGGTTGAAGACATTGTAAGGGATGGCAAACATCTTCAACAGGTTCTTTCAGTTATTGAAGGTCAGAATGAAAGGACCTCTTCTAAGCTGCCACTGTGCCAAAGTACACGGTTTCCCCTCTGTATCTATGCGGTTTATATGTGTGTGTATGTATGCAGCTCAACGGCGGGTGGGAGAAACTATGCTCAATGAAACGAGCTCAAGGTCTCATCAAATAATCAGACTGGTGAGTTTTTAAGGGCACAGCAACAAATAAAGTAGGGATTGGGGTCTTTCTGTGCATGATTTGCTATTTAGATTGCAAGTGTATCTTCTTATGAATTTTTGAGGACTGAAATGAATATGGGATTTAAATGCGAGGTTTGTATATATAGACTGTGGAGAGCTTTCCTCGGGGTATTGCTGATGGGGAATTAGTGAAATCCCTTGTTGCAAGCTTGGTAAGTACACTAGTTCGCAGAGGCTGTGGTTCATAAGATTTAGAGCATACTTGTTAATACATCCTGTGGGTTTATTCAGAATCTAGTGGATCTAGCAGGAAGTGAGCGTGCATCTCAAACACAATCAGAAGGGACTAGATTGAAGGAAGGCTGCCACATCAATCGGAGTTTGCTTACCTTGACCACCATCATCAGAAAGCTCAGGTGATGATGATGCATCTATGCCTTTCAAAATGCTTCATAGATGGTCAACTTAGGCTTTTACATGCAACGAGAAATGCTATTGACATGCATTGGTGTCATCGAATGTAGCGGGCAGACTAGGGCAAAGACAGGTCACCTCCCTTACCGAGATTCGAAGCTCACACGCATCTTGCAAAACTCACTTGGAGGAAATGCACGGACTGCAATCATATGCACAATGAGCCCTGCTCAGACCCATGTTGAGCAGTCAAGAAATACACTTTTTTTTGCAACCCAAGCTAAAGAGGTCACAAATACTGCTCAAGTCAACATGGTAATCTCCAAAACTACTACAATCAGTGAGTCCCATCTTATATACTACTCTTTGTTAGTCACATAATCTACTATGCTGTGCTTTGTGGTTCAGACTGGGAAGTTGTATCTGAAATGTGTGTGGTCTCACGACTACATGAATACACACCCACAAGCACACAACCCCTCTCCTCTTGTCCCCCCCTCCCCTCGTTATGAGCCCAAGAAAGTTTAAGGAGCTAGCTTTATTACTGAGGTTAGATTGGGGACTGAGGTTTTTTCGGATGTCCCTCAACGGTCGTTTTCAATAATTAATCCGAGAAAGAGAAACAAAATGCAATAACGGTGTTTTTCCTACAGAAAAGGATAAGTACTGTAAAAGTAATAGAGAGGAAAATGAACGAGAGAGATGGAGCAAGGAGTCAGAAAGAGAGAGGGATGAGATGCGTGTGCGGCTGCAAGAGAGAGAGGGGGGGGGGAGGGATGGAAGCCCCTCATTGATTTTGAGCAGCCGGCCTGAACCACGCTTATGGGTTTGCATGCAAGCACGACTATTTTTTGCGCGACTATCTTGGAGTTAACTATTTTTGGTGACAATATACCTCTTGAGAGGGGAACCTGCCTGCGTGTAGTGCAGTGGCAAAATGGGTTGGCTCATTGCTCAGGGTGCGAGTTCTAACCTTCCTGCACTACACCTGCAAGGTATCTCCTGAATGGCTCTTTTGAAGGTCCCAAGGCGAGCATCGTCTAACCTCTGGGCGGCCTGCTGCTCCTCTCTTTTCTCTCTTTCTCTCTCTCTCTCTCTGCGCCTCTCTCTCACGAGCGATCACTGTCAAATTAAAAAACAGATCTCTTTCTTTCTCGGGCACACCCTGACCTTCACTCTTCTCGCGCTCGTCATGGTCCTCGGTCGGCCAAATTCTGAGACACTGACCTGTAAACCTACTACAGTGTGGCAAATAGTGATGATTGGTAGTGATGTTTGATTGGAATCTGACATTTCAGAACCTGACCTGTACCGATCTCCTTCATTCCAGAACCTGACGTGTACTCCTCCTCGCATCTTCTATCCTCCCGAGGCCATGATGGCCTGGAATGATCCCCAGTCGGCGGACCATTCCAGCTGCAGGCTCCCAACTACGCCGGTCGCCTGACCGGCTAGAATGGTCCTCCCGGGGACCACCCCCTACTCTCTCTCGCTCTCCCTCTCTCTTCGCTTTGCATGTACCCTCTACGTTCTTCAGAGATGCTCATAGGCAGTGAGGGATGAGTCTGTCTCTGCCTCTTGCCGAGCCAGGTTGCAAGGCGGACGCTGGCTGGGGATTCGTTGCTCTTTCTTTGCCTCTCGTGGAGCCAGGTTTCTGGGGAGCAAGGCCAAGGCAGCCTGAGCAAAACAGTCGTCTCATAAGGATCAAACCTTTCATTTGAATAATGCCCGCATAAGCAGGTATTATTTGATGCACGTCAATAATCGACTGAACATGCACAGATTTGCTTGACTTAAGAAAAAGCAATTTGTTGGTTGGCTCTTCTCTTAATGCCCATGAGTGAAAGAATTAAGTAGTGGATTCGAAGGCTGTTACGAGTCAGTGTCGTACCGATCTAGCACAACTCACAGCGTTGTACAGATCTAGCACAAGTCAGATATTTCGCAGGTGTGGTGCACGTTGCATTTATGCTCGCTTGGACCGCTTTTATCTTGATTATTGGGCACTTGAAAGAGGTGGCACTATACTATATCTTCATTGCTCCTGGCACCACAAACTCAGACCATTGTCCTGACTCCTGTAGTTTTGTGCATTAGAGATTTGGAGAGCTAGAACTCTCCTCCCCCAGTACACATTCCTAAGTCTCTTTACTTAGATGCAGAGTTATCTCGACATTGTGATGATTGTTTGGAGAGCTTATGATGCTCCCGGCTCTAGGCAAAGAGTTGCTTCTGCCTTAGAGAGTGTTAGTGATCTTTATCACAATGTGGCCTCCTAGCCAGGAGGCAAGAGGTCTTGGATAGAGAGAGAGCCATCAGGTGTAGATTGTGTGCTTTGTAGAGGGAACTTGAGAAACACTTTGATGCCTAATGCATTATGCACTGTTAGGCTTGAGTTGCACGACTCTTTTCAGCAACATACAGATTTTTGTTATCATGCACAGGAGTCATTCTGGATTCAGATGGGAGGTAGATGTAACATGCATTTCTTTCGTGCCCATGGCCTCTCATCTCTCATACCGTGGAATGCATTAGACAACTGGAAGACTCGCAGGGAGTGCTCCACTCAGAGCATGACTTGAGGTCAAGAGGATTGCCTCTAATTTTTACTATCGCTTTTTATTTATAGAGACTCAGATAGGGCACATGAGAAGGTTTGGGAGTCCTAGCCTAGGCTGATTTTGGATGACATGTGTGCATTACATGATGCCCCTTTTTCAACAGATGAGCTTAACATGCGATTCAGGCATTACGACCTACCTAGTAAATGTCCTGGGGATGATGGCATCTTTCATGATTTTCATGAGTTTTTGGGATGACATTGGGGATGAGATCATTAATGCATTACAAGATATGAGATCATTGGGGATGAGATCATTGTGGCATTATAGGATATGTGGAACACGGGCTTTATGCCTCTTTTTCTTATCGAGGGTCTTATCCACCTCCCTAAGGGTAGTGATAGGACTAACATTGCCTAGTGGAGGCCTATCACATTGCTTGGGATTGCATACAAAATTCTTACCAAGTTAGTGAGCATTTTCCTTTGCTCTAGTGCCATAGTATTTGGATTGAGATTGCCACACTGTGCACGGAGGAGGAGCTTTTGGACTTTGATGTGGCTGTTTTTACCAGAGTCACACGGGGACGCGGGGACGGGCCGTAGGGACGCGGGGACGCGGGGACGCGGAGACGGGGACGGCCGGGGACGCGTGGGACGTGCAGGGGATGCCGTGCAACACGGGGACGCCTGAAGGCGTCCCGGGGATGCGTTCCCGAAACGCGGGACGGGCAGGGGACGCGGTGAGGGGACGTCTCCAACGGCCAGAAACGGGCGGAAATGGGCAGAATTCCAGCTATAAAAAAAGGCACACTCTCTATTGCACCCACACTCGTTTCTCAAGCCTCATTGCTCAAGCTTCCAAATCCATCTCTCTCCAAGTTGTGCCAAGTTGTGCCAAGTTCCAACTTCCAAGCCATCTCTCTCTCTCTCTCTCTCTCTCTCTCCAAGCCATCTCTCTCTCTCTCCAACTTCCAAGCCATCTCTCTCTCTCTCTCTCTCTCTCTCTCTCTCTCTCTCTCTCTCTCTTGCACCCTTCTTCCCTCTCTCTCACACTATTCATCATTCATGGCATCTCAAGGTGAAGGCGCCGCCGCCACATCTTCCGTTGCGGGCTCTTCACGAAGGAGGCCGGCGGTGCACACATGGTCATGGTGGGATGAGGTCCACTACGCTAGTCGTGGAGTGGGCGGTGGTTCAAGGGCATGGAATTGCAAGCTTTGTTCCTACAAGAGAAGTGGCGGCGCCAACAAAGTGCGAGCTCACTTTTTGCACGAGGCCGGTCATCAAGTGCAATTTTGCGCACGTGTTACTCCTGAGAAGCGAGCGGAGCTTCTTGAGAAGCTCAAGGTTTATGAGGTGGCCGAGGTGGCAAAGAGAGGGCGACATGTTGCCGTTGATCCTCATGATGTGGTGAGAGCACGAGAGCAACCGACGCGAATGGAGGTGGAGAGGAACCCAAATCTTGCTTCAAGCTCTCAACCATTCAAGTCCACTCCATCCACATTGGGTGCCTCCATTCCCATCCGCCGTCAATCCACTCTTAACGAGAATTGGAACCCAAAATTGAAGGATGAGGTGGATAGGTCGGTGGCTAGGTTCTTCTACCACGACCACATTGCGTTTCAAGCGGCACGGTGAGAGTCGAGACTCAATTCTCTTCACTCTTTTTTTTTTAAAATGTCTCATGCTTCAAAGCATTTGTCATATTGCCAAAAAAAGCTAACATGCTACATGGTTTTCCTTACTTGATATAGGTCTCCTTACTTCCGTGAGATGGCCACAAAGATCGGGGAATATGGCCCCTCTTATGTGCCACCTTCATCGGAAAAGATTCGCACCACTTTGCTTGATAGGGAGAAGTTGGCCGTTGAGCAGGTGGCGGCGGATACAAAGGCAACATGGGAGACTAACGGAGTCTCTCTCATTGTAGACGGATGGAGTGACACGCGCAAGCGCTCCATCCATGGAGTGGTGGCCTACTCAAGGGGCAAAGTGTACTTCATCGAGTCACATGATGCGAGTGGCACTGGGAAGGCCGTGGATGTGCTTGCCGCGGAATGGGCGTCCACGATCGAGGTCATTGGGCCGTAGCTTGTGGTCGGCATGGTGGCGGATGGAGAGGCGTCAAATAGGGCAGCCGGGAGCATTATTGAGTCAATGTATCCATCCATCACAGTTTCTTTTTGCATGGCCCATTGTCTCAACAACCTCCTCAAAGACATAGGTGCCTTGCCATGGATTGCACCCACCATTGAGGAGGCTAACCAGCTTGTATCCTTTGTCCTCAACCACCAAAGGCTGCGACATGAGTTCTCTAAAAGGAGCACTCTTTCCCTCCTCAAGTATTCTGAGACAAGGTTTGCATACAACTTCCTCATGCTAGGCCGCTTGTCTACATGTGGCGGAGCCCTAAGAGGGCTTTTCCTTAGTGATGAATTTTCTGCCATGCCGCAGTTAAAATCGGCAACAGGGAGAACGTGCCGAGATCGCGGCGATGATGCCGCTTGGTGGGAGAAGGTGAAGACACTTGATGCCTTGGTCAAGCCTATTGTTCACCTTCTACGAGTCATTGACGGCCGTGAACCATGTATCGGCAAGGTCTATGAGGCCATGGATCGCATGATCGAGTCACTCCAGCAGCTTGTGCCAGACAGGGCCGAGTTTGAGGAGATCCACTCATTATGTGAGTCCAGGTGGAACTCCTACTACTCCCCTCTTCATGCGGCTGCCTTTGTGGTTGATCCAGAGTTCCAGGGCAGAAAGCAAGAGGCCGACAAGTAAGTAAGCAGGGGATGGCGGATCATTTTGGAGCGCTTAGAGCCCGACCCTACCATCAGGCGGAAGATCAGAGACCAGCTATCTCAGTACAGGACGCGGCAGGGATCTTTTGGATGTTTAGATGCACAGCTTGACCGCCTCAAGATTGGGTCTCCTCTTTGGTGGGAGGATTACGGATCAGATGGGCCGGAGTTGCAGCGCTTGGCTATTCGCATCCTTAGCCAGGCTGTGAGCTCTAGTTGCTTGGAGCAACTTTGGAGCGTTTACAGTCACATTGCCTCTAAGAAGAGGAACCGCCTTGAAGTGCAAAGGGCAAGTGATTTGGTTTTTGTGAGCGCTAACTTGCGCATGCTATGTGCGACAGCAACAGGGAAGGCGGATCCCTTCACTGAATGGGAGATGGCACAGCAGGATCCTGCAGCTCAGGAGCATCTTGAGGAGGTAGAGGAGGAGCTACAGCCTGAGGGGGAGGAGGAGGCTTCAAATGGCATCGACGACTTCGACTTCCAAGCCTCCCGTCAGGCTAGCACTTCAGGAGCTTGAGGCTTGACTCTTGAGCCTTGAGCCATCTCACCTTTTTTGTGCCCACTGCCAATGGCCATGATCTATTGTGATCTATCTAGTATCCCTATTTTGTACCCACTCTTTTTTGTAACCCTCACTGCCCATGAGGCATGTACTTAGCTCTTTGTATCTATCAGACTATCAATCACATAATCAGTGTGCCATCGATGTTTTATTAGCGCATTTTGCTCAAAATGACTCTTGTTTTTTTGTCTATTCGGTGTAAAATTTTGTTCAAAGTGTGTCTCTATATGTATGTCATGCATACAACTCCTAAATTGCTTTTAAAAAAGAGGTTTTTTTTTGCCGTTCCCGACCCCGTCCCCGGGACGGCACTTCCCCGTCCCCGTCCCCGTCCCCCGTCCCCATGTGACTCTGGTTTTTACACCAATGCTTCTTGAGTATTCACGAGAGAAGGTTGTATCTAGCCCTTCGTGGTTGTATTTTAGCCCATTGTGGCTTGTTTTCATAAACTAATAGAAGGATCTATTTTTGGGAAAAAAGAGTGTGCTTACTTTCTTTTTTAGCTTCTGATAAGGCTTTGTTCCTTGGCCTTCTTGCGGAGCTAGAGAGTTTTATGGACCCATTCGATCCTCTACGTTTATCTCTTTGTGTGGCCATTAACTTGATCAGAATTTTAGAAAGATTGAGCTCTTTTTGCCACTAATGGTAGAGCTCTTTCTACATGGGAGTCTATAACTTCGAGGTATCAAAGCCAATGGTCTTTTCCCTCCTTGGAAAAGATATAGATCATTCTTTTTTTTAAAAATCTTTTTGGACCCCAAGCTACCACCTCTTGGTCACGGATAATATCGCCATTGCCACAGTCTGTCCATGTGAGGGATGGAGCCATTAACTTGATCAGAATTTTAGAAAGATTGAGCTCTTTTTGCCACTAATGGTAGAACTCTACATTGGGAGTCGATAACTTCGACGTATCAAAGCCAATGGCCTTTTCCCTCCTTGGAAAAGATATAGATCATTCTTTTTTTAATCTTTTTGGACCCCAAGCGCTACCACCTCTTGGTCACAGATAATATCACCATTGCCACCGTCCGTCCATGCGAGGGATGGATGAGAGTGAGCTATGTTGAGATGAGGACAAGGAAGATCAACGAGGAGAAGGAGAGAATTGGTAGATCACTTGAGCCCATTCGTTTGGGATGGATGTAGCATGCTACATCGTCTCCGATGGATGGAGTGATCAGAAGAGAAGAAGCATCATCTACATCCTCGTGTCTTGCCCTCTTGGCACGTATTTCGTACGTGCAGTGGATCAACATCCTCGTGTCTTGCTCTCTTGGCACGTATTTCGTGGTCACGGATAATATCGCCATTGCCATCGTCTGTCCATGCGAGGGATGGATGAGAGTGAGCTACGTTGAGATGAGGACGAAGAAGTCCTCAACGAGGAGAAGGAGAGGATTGGTAGATCACTTGAGCCCATTCGTTTGGGATGGATGTAGCATGCTACATCGTCTCCGATGGATGGAGTGATTAGAAGAGAGGAAGCATCATCTACATCCTCGTGTCTTGTCCTCTTGGCATGTATTTTGTACGTGCAGTGGATCAACATCCTCGTGTCTTGTCCTCTTGGCACGTATTTCGTACGTGCGGTGGATACCAGGGAAGTCCGTAGAAAGACAAGTGGCCGCTTCCTATTCCAACATTGCGAAGCAATTATTGAGGTAAATATAAAATTTTACACAAGGTCATTATTCATAGTACATACTACAAGTGTACATGTAACATAAGAGTAATTACATGAGCACTTTGGATTGTAGGTTGGTCGTGAAAATGCGGTGTAAGTCATCACCGACAATGCATCAAATTGTCTTGCAATGGGTCGCATGGTAGAGGAGGAGTTCCTGATGATCATTTGGACTCCATGTGCATCTCATTGCATTGACTTGCTCATTGAAGATATTCTTCGTTACTAGGCGTATTCTGTTGTTGTCTCGTCTTAGAGCATGGTTGGTGTTAAAACCCTAAGATCTCTCTTGGCACGTATTTCGTACGTGCGGTGGATACCAGGGAAGTCCGTAGAAAGACAAGTGGCCGCTTCCTATTCCAACATTGCGAAGCAATTATTGAGGTAAATTTAAATTTTACACAAGGTCATTATTCATAGTACATACTACAAGTGTACATGTAACATAGTAGTAATTACATGAGCACTTTGGGTTGTAGGTTGGTCGTGAAAATGCGGTGTAAGTCATCACCGACAATGCATCAAATTGTCTTGCAATGGGTCGCATGGTAGAGGAGGAGTTCCTGATGATCATTTGGACTCCATGTGCATCTCATTGCATTGACTTGCTCATTGAAGATATTCTTCGTTACTGGGCGTATTCCGTTGTTGTCTCGTCTTAGAGCATGGTTGGTGTTAAAACCCTAAGATCTCTCTAGATAATTGTTATGCATAAACATGCATAAATCAGGCATAAACTCAACCACCCAACCACCCCCGAGCCCAAGGGATGCACACATGAATCATAAATGAAATACATCATATCTCTACCTTGATGTCCCATACCATCAAGAGGTATAACACAATCCAATAGCATGTAGCTAAAGTGTGAAATGGTAGATGAGTAGATATGGATCTCTACACATTATGTTATATGTACATTATGTGTGCTATGTTATATACACATTATGTGTGCATATACTAGGAGGCTAACCCACATTAGGCTTGTGAGCATGGGAGCATGGGAAAAAGCTCTAGTGGAGCATGGGTTAGGACTAACCTTAAGGGTTAAGGTTAGGGTCAGGCATCCAAGGGTCACACATGAGGAATGGAAAGTCAAGAGTCACTTGAGGGCCCTCCTATATAATAGGGGCATGGGACACACTCAAGGGGGCTTGGAGGCTAGGAAGCTTGAGGCTTATGCTATGGTCTCTTGTGTAGAGATCCATATCTACTCAGCTATCATTTCACACTTTAGCTACATGCTATTGGATTGTGTTATACCTCTTGATGGTATGGGACATCAAGGTAGAGGTATGATGTATTTCATTTATGATTCATGTATGTATCCCTTGGGCTCAGGGGTGGTTGGGTGGTTGAGTTTATGCCTGATTTATGCATGTTTATGCATAACAATTATCTAGAGAGATCTTAGGGTTTTAACAGTGGTATCAGAGCAATCTCTATTTAATTGTTGTTGATTTTTTTAGTAAATTTTAATATTTACTAATAAAATGTTATTTTGTTGATTTGTGTTGATGAATTGCACATGGATCATCGATATGGTGATTGAAACGTGTGTTACTTCAATTCAATGGACGAATCGACGTTGCGGGAGAATACCGTGAGTTAATGCTATTTTTTCCTATGTTTTATGGTTAAAATCAAGCATTAATGGAATTTTTTACAAAAATACCATAAAGTTTATGGTGGATATTTTTGTAGAATGGATTCCGTGAATTTCTAGAAATTTTAGAATTTTTTTTTCTAATTTTTAAGGAAATTTTTGAGCATTTTTTGATTTAAAAATGTATTGTTATATATTTTTTGCGGGTTTTTTCCGTGAGAATGCGATCAAATTTCTGTCAATTTCTACTGAAATTCAGTAGGGGACAGCGTGTTGATGCATGAGATGCTCTTCCGTGTGTGTGGGATACTCTCCGCCTCTCAAATTTGATTTTTCCTTCTTTTTTCGTAAGGAAATCTCTTTAAAATGATTTTTTAAAACATTAATCATAATTATGATTTAAAAAAGCTTAATTAAAGATTAAGCTAATCTCTCTGATTAACAAAGAGAGAGAAGAGATGGGAGGAGAATGATTTGGAGAGGAGAGAGGGTGGAGAGGGTGGAGAGGGTTGAGAGATGAGACTACCTCTCTCTCTCACTTCTCCATGCGCAGGCGACGGGAGGAGGGGAGCTGCGCACTGCAGCCGGCGGAAAACCCCCCCCCCCCCTCCCTAAAAAAATCAAATGGGTTATAAGCTAATAAAAGCTTATTTTTTTATTTTTTTAAAAATAAGTTTTTTATTTTAAAAAAAGCTTTTGAATTTATTTCAAAAAAAAGCTTGGAAAAAGCTTGAAAATTGCTGGATTTGAGAAAAAAAATCTCTAAAAAAATTTATTCTTGAAAATTTTTGGCTTTTCAACTTCCAGAAAACCTTTTGGCTTTCTGAATTTCGGAAAAACTTTTGACCTTCTGTATTCCGAAAACCTCAAAACCTTTCACATTCCGATTTTTTTTTTGTCTTTTCATTTTCCCAAAACTTTTGGCTTTCTGTATTCCGAGAAAACCGTTGGAATTCTGAAATTTTTTGACCGTTCGTATTTTAAATGCGTTCAGGATTGATTAAAAATTTTAAAAAATTCTTGAAAATTAGTGAAAAAATAGACAAAGGTTATTTTAAATTTTGAAAAAATATGGGGTTGGTAATTGGCACGTGGTGTGTCCATTCGAGCGTCCGTGACCATTCAAGTTCCTTTTAAATTATATTTTTTGATCCAAAAAATTAAAAAACAATCCATAAATAACATAGTTGATCATAAAAAACAATGCATATCATCTAATGGACATTTAATCATGCCAAAAGAAGCATTAAAATTGGTGGCCAACTCATCAATCCAGAGTATATGAACGTTGTGTTGTTCAAATAAAACTCCAAAGTAAGAAAGTGAAACACATGTGTGTAGCACTCAATAAAGAGCACTTAATAAAGAGCACTCAATAAAAAAAACCCTAGACACAAGTGATCTAGGCAGAACCTGATGAGTCCATATAAAACTTGAAAAACATCCAATAGAAATCCACCAAAATAAACCGATCAACTAACCCATGATAGAGTTTGTCTTAGGCTTAAGAAATTATGCATAATCCACACTTAAATAAGTGCAAAATAAATTATCATGGAAAAGTGTCAAAGGTGAAACACACTTTGAACGTAAATTATAGCCATCAAAAGAAATTAAGGAACATGTCCAAAAAGAATGGCTAAACAATAGTAAAAAATCATGAATACATCGTTTTGAATTAATCCAAACATAAATATCCATTAATACGAGATATAATCGTATTAATAATATGCGAATAACCCGCATCTATCTAATGTCAGCACGAGAAAACGTACTTCAACATTAAATAAATCTCGAAAATATTAAATTCACGAGAAAAAGAATTTATCATGATTTTTTTCTAATTTTTTCTAATTTTATAGGGCCTCAAATTTTATAGGTTTTGAATTCCACCAAATCTATCTCATGGCATTCCAAACCTATATTTTTTTAGAGAATTTTTAGCAATTTTATTTGTCAAAATACCATTGATATTTTAAAAATACTAATTTTTAGGATTTTTAAAAATAATTTCAGAATATTTCTAATTTTTCTTGAGAATCCCATCGTTCACGAAATTTCCAATTCTGTCCAACAATTCTCAAATCCAATGAAAATTTTTAATTTTAATGGATTTTTTTAATTTTTTGGATCAAAAAATATAATTTAAAAGAAATTTGAATGGTCACGGGCGCCCGAATGGACACACCACGTGCCAACACCAACCTCACATTTTTCCAAAATTTAAAATAACCTTTGTCTAATTTTTCACTAATTTTCAAGAATTTTTTAAAATTTTTAATCAACCCCGAACGCATTTAGAATATGAACGGTGAAAAAATTTCGGAATTCCAACGGTTTTCCCGGAATACGGAAAGCCAAAAGTTTTGGGAAAATGAAAAGACAAAAAAAATTTCGGAATGTAAGGTCAAAGGTTTCCGGAATACGGAAGGTCAAAAGTTTTTCCGGAATTCGAAAAGCCAAAAGGTTTTTGAAAAACGGAAAGCCAAAGGTTTTCCGGAAGTTGAAAAGCCAAAAATTTTCAAGAGATTTTTTTTCTCAAATCCAGCAATTTCCAGGCTTTTTCCAAGCTTTTTTTTTGAAATAAATTCAAAAGCTTTTTTTAAAATAAAAAACTAATTTTTTAAAAAATTTAAAAAAAATAAAAAATAAAAAAAGCTTTTATTAGCTTATAATCCATTTGATTTTTTTAGAGGGGGGGCGTTTTTTCCGTCGGCTGCTGTGCGTAGCCTCCCCCCTCCCCTCCCGTCGCCTGCGCATGGAGAAGTGAGAGAGAGGTAGTCTCTTCTCTCAACCCTCTCCACCCTCTCCACCCTCTTTCCTCTCCAAATCATTCTCCTCCCATCTCTTCTCTCTCTCTGTTAATCAGAGAGATTAGCTTAATCTTTAATTAAGCTTTTTTAAATCATAATTATGATTAATGTTTTAAAAAAATCATTTTAAAGAGATTTTCTCACGGAAAAAGAAAAAAAAATCAGATTTGAGAGGCGGAGAGAGTCTCACACACACGGGAGAGCATCTCATGCATCAACACGCTGTCCCCTACTGAATTTCAATAGAAATTGACACAAATTTGATCGCATTCCCGCGGAAAAAATCCGCAAAAAATGTATAAAAATATATTTTTAAATAAAAAATGCTCAAAAATTTTCTAAAAAATTAGAAATTAATTTCTAAAATTTCTAGAAATTCAGGGAATCCATTCTATAAAAATATCCACCATAAACTTTATGGTATTTTTATAAAAAATTTCATTAATGCTTGATTTTAACCATAAAAAATAGGAAAAAATAGCATTAACTCACGGTATTCCCCCGCAACGTCGATTCGTCCATTGAATTGAAGTAACACACGTTTCAATCACCATATCGATGATTCATGTGCAATTCATCAACACAAATAAACAAAATAACATTTTATTAGTAAATAATAAAATTTACTAAAAAAATCAACAACAATTAAATAGAGATTGCTCTGATGTCCCTCTTTTCCCTTTGCTTGTCCTTCCCCCACTCCAGCTGCGCACCGCTCACGACTGTGTTGCCTATGCCCTTCCCCACTCCGGCTGCGCATCCCTCACGACTGTGTTGCCTATGCCCTTCCCCACTCCGGCTGCGCACCCCTTCCTCTATATGCCCTTCCCCACTCCGACTGCGCACCCCTCCCTCTATATGCCCCTCTTTTCCCTTTGCTTGCCCCCTCCATCCCCCCCCCCTTTTCCCTTTGCTTGCCCCACCCCGGCTGCGCACCCCTCCCTTTATATGCCCCTCTTTTCCCTTTGCTTGCCCTTCCCCACTCCAGCTGCGCACCCCTCACGACCGTGTTGCCTACGCCCTTCCCCACTCCGGCTGCGCACCCCTCCCTCTATATGCCCCTCTTTTCCCTTTGCATGCCCCCTCCACCCTCCCCTCCCCCCTCCCCCCCTTCGTCAATCTGCTACCCTCACGCCCTTCGTCAATCTGCTGCCCTCACGACTGTTTCGCTTGCCCCCCCCCCCCCCCTCCGTCATTCTGCTACCCTCACGCCCTTCGTCAATCTGCTGCCCTCACGACTGTTTCGCTTGCCCCCCCCCCTCCCTCCCTCTATGTGCCCCTCTTCGCCCTTTGCTCGCCGCCCTCCCCACACCCCCCCCTCCGTCTATATGCCCCTCTTTTCCCTTTGCTTCGCTTCCCCACTCCGGCTACACACCCTTCTCTCTATATGCCCCTCTTTTCCCTTTGCTTGCCCTTCCCCACTCCGGTTGCGCACCCCTCACGACTGTGTTGCCTGTGTCCTTCCGCACTTTGGCTGTGCACCCCTCCCTCTATATGCCCCTCTTTTCCCTTTGCTTGCCCCCCCCCCTTCATCAATCTGTTGCCCTCACGCCCTTCGTCAATCTACTGCCCTCATGACTGTCGCTTGTCCACCCCCTCCCCCCCCCCACTCCGGCTGCGCACCCCTCCCTCTATATGCCCCTCTTTTCCCTTTGCTTGCCCTTCCCCACTCCGGCTGCGCACCCCTCACGACTATGTTGCTTGCGCCCTTCCCCACTCCGGCTGTGCACCCCTCCCTCTATATGCCCCTCTTTTCCCTTTGCTTCCCCCCCCCCCCCCCCCCCCGCGGCCCCCCCCGAGGATGAAATACATAGCTCACTTTTGATCTGAAACGTTGCGCAAGCTTCCCCCCTCACAACGACTGTGTTGCCTGTGCCCTTCCCCACTCCAGCTACACACCCCCCCTCGCCCCCCTTTGTCAATCTGGTACCCTCACGGCTGTCGCTTGCCCCCCTCGCCCCCCTTTGTCAATCTGCTGCCCTCACAATTGTGTCGCTTCCCCCCCCCCCAACTCACTTTTGATCCAAAATGTCGTGCAAGCTCCTGCTAGCTCTTCTTCCTCAGGACTGTGTCGCCTGCGCCCTCCCCCACTCCGTCTACGCACCCCTCCCTCTATATGCCCCTCTTTTTCCTTTGCTGCCCCCTCCCCTTCCCCCCTTCGTCAATCTGCTGCCCTCATGCCCTTCGTCAATCTACTGCCCTCACGACTGTCTCCCCCCCCACCTCCCTCCATATGCCCCTCTTTTCTCTTTGCTTGCCCTTCCCCACTCCAGCTGCGCACCCCTCATGACTGTGTTGCCTACACCCTTCCCCACTCCAGCTGCGCACCCCTCACGACTGTGTTGCCTATGCCCTTCCCCACTCCGGCTGCGCACCCCTCCCTCTATATGCCCTCTCTTTTCCCTTTGCTTGCCCCCTCCACCCCCCCCCCCTCTTTTCCCTTTGCTTGCCCCACTCCGGCCACGCACCCCTCCCTCTATATGCCCCTCTTTTCCCTTTGCTTGCCCTTCCCCACTCCAGCTGCGCACCCCTCACGATTGTGTTGCCTACGCCCTTCCCCACCCTCGGCGAATCTGTGGGAGATTCTCCATATCTTCGGATAGGTATGCTACTGTGTCATCTGCAAACTTTGGGTGCACCAGCTCCTCCTGAGTATGGATGGGGGAGATGCAATCCCTGGAGCTGAGAGAAACTCCTCATGGCCTCGGTGACAAATAGAAAAAGGTAAGGTGCGAGTGGACAGCCCTACTGGACCAACCGAGAGGGGGAATTTGTCACCTTGGGCTCCTTGAATGAGAACCTGACTGTGAGAGGCTGAGTAAAGTCCTAAAACACCACGGATCCACTCCATTGGGAACCCCATTTGATACATCATGCCACGAGAAAGCTCCAGTAAAGTCTATTATAAGCTTTCTCAAAGTCTAGGAGGAGCACAAGCTTCCTGCTGTCGCATCCTGGTTGAAGCTCTTGGTCACCTATGAGAAAGTGAAGATATTGTCCAAATGCTTCGATGTTTAACAAAACCTGTATGAGTGTCATGGATCAAGTCAGGGAGGAAAGGCTGAAGTCTCCAGGTGATGGCCTTGGCCAAAATCTTGTAGGCAACCCCAAGGAGGGTGATGGGTATCACGTGCCCATCTTAATCCGGTGCCACGTAGACATGATTATTCCTTACAGCCGTCATAAGGGCAAAGTTAGAGGTCATATATGGGTAGTTTGGAGCCAATTTGGTGGTTTTATAGGTGCCTGGAGGTACCTAGGACATGCATCAATGGTTGGGACATATTATGGGCACAATATGAACACATTTTATGACATTTTTGATGACTTTTTATGGCCTGAAAAGTGAAAACCGACCTGATTACGACTTGCTATCACTTTACTATATAAAGGCAGGTCATGGGTCATTCACAATCATTCAAAGATAGAGATTGCAGAGCCAAGACCAAGGACATGCAGTCTAACAGTTTGGATCAGCCAAGTACATCTCCAAATCAGTGTATTCCATTAACGCACAGTGGAGGACAGTAAGCATAAGTTCATTCATAGCATTCATAGTCTAGATCTACATTGGATCTATGACAATCATTGTAATTACTAATTCATTCAGTAATATATAGTAGGAGTGGGCTAGGTAAAGCGTGAGTCTCTCTCTTCTCCTTCTCTCTTGTCTATGTCATGAGCATATGAATAGTGTTAATCTTTATTGCTTTGCATTAATTATCATTAAGCACGCTTCCACATAGTAGTCATGTTACAATGGGTCTCCAATCTGTCACCACCCACCTTAGGAATCAAGTGAATCAAACCCTCTGAAAGCCTCTCTAGCATGGGACTTGTGATCATAATCTCATTGAATGCTGCTCAAAGGCCGTCTTCCATGAGAGCCCAGTGGCGAAGAAAGAAGGAAACTAGAAGCTCGTCCGCCCCCAGGCATTTGCATCCCTAGGGAGAGCCGTCGCTGTCTCCACCAGCTCCTCTGCTGTGAAGGGAGTCAATAAAAAGGTCCAGAGAGCGGGGGGAACCACCTCTCTCGTGTGCTGCCATACTCTCTCGCGCATGTCCACCACCTGTGGGGATACGGGGCTTTTGTGAGGAGGGATCGAAAAAAATCAGTGGCAATGGCTCTCACATGGGGGGGGGGGGGGAGAAACAATAGCTGCATGCAACCTTCGAATACCATCTCTCGGCCTATGGGGGCATGCAATCTCAAAGAAGTTCCCCCGTGACTCTATCTCCGACTTGTACTTTGACAAAGTGCCAAACAATGAAAGAGAACTGAAGTTCACAAATACAGGATGTACAAGAACCGAAGGAAGGGTGGAGTAGGCAGCACGAGCCATACCGTACGTGCAACCAATATCCCAGAATATGCGGAAAAACGAGATGATACAACTGAGGGAAAAGCCCATGCTTATATAGCACCTAGAGAGCCTAGTCAGTCAGCATAAAGCAGGTCGAGTGGGGCATAATGTGGAATATGCTAGAAACGGTGCCAAAAAATGTGAGAAAAATCCAGAAAAATATGGGAAAATTTCCCATGGTGGGGGGAGGTCCTCCAAAGGTGCAAGAACAACGGGGCCCCTCCAACACCTCCTCTTCATCTCCACTCAATAGGACCGATATTGGCGCGTGGAAGTAAGTGATCCAAAGTTTGTTTGGAAAGCGCCTTGGTGAAAATGTCCACCACATTGTTCTTGGTAGGACAATACTCCAGTGTTGAGGTACCGAATGCCGAGTAGTCACGAACCTTATGATAATGAATGTCAATGTGCTTGGATTCCGAGCAAGATCCATGGCACTCTGAATGTCGGAGTAAGAATCTGGGATCAGCTTCTAGTCTATGATACGAGCGATGAACATTCAATTCATGAATATCTTGAATCCATATTGTACAGGGAGACACCTCTCTCGCTATTGCAAAAATGAGATTTAATCGGTGTACGCTCTCTTTCGAGATGAAATTTCCATGTACATTATTGAAATATGATCGATTGTATAGCAACTTCCTTAGTGGTAGCCTCATCAACGGAAAGTAGGAATTGGATGCTACATCCCTAATAACGGAAGATCGTCCAGTTTCCACCTTTAGATGGTAATAATCCTGATTAGAGTGAGATAGGTATGTCACTACATGACATATTGAGAATGCCTCTTCGTCTTGTTGTTGCTGAAAATAGAATATTTCTCTCGGGAGCGAAAAGAGCCAAAACATTAGATCTTTCTTGTGGGGAAGGTTCATGATCAATCTCATTGCTCGATAAATCAGAATTGGAACTCAATTTTGACTCATACTTGGAAATAATCTTATTCGTTACTAAATATTGAGCCAATAGTTCTTTCTTACTATTAAGGGTAAGATAAAAAGAGTGAGAAATAATGGAATGAAAACGAAGAAGGAAGAGAGGAAGCGAAAGACTCCTGAAAGATCTATCAGTATCATTCTCGTGTGATGACTACCGGAAGTATGCTGTTTCGGTGAACGATTTTTCCAGAAGGGACAACGATGTAATGGTTCAATCTTATGCAAAGTAACGTAACTATACCATTTCATAGAATGGAAAGAAGGGAACCCAAAAATGGTTCGAAGAGTTGAGTGAGGGAATAACTATGACCATTCTTCAAGAGAGAGATTAGAATATCTAAAAGTCACCAAATCTTGTTCAATTTGCTGAATAGACAACCCATACGAGATGGATACTATCTAGAAGAAGCGGCTCTGCCAATAGTAATATATATATATTGTCCAGGAGAGCCCTTAACCCTTTTCAATTATTAATTATTCCATCTCTAGTCGGTTAGAGGTGGGTCATATCAATAGATAGAGAGAGAAAGGTGGCAGGCCCGTGTATCAGGATATTGCTGGAACCTTCCGCCCGATCGGGCAACACGGGCGGGAAAGCTGAATGGGTCGAAAGATCCGTGTTTGGTTTGGGAAGAGATCATTAATCTTTGAGAATCGAAGGTATATGATCCACTTTCATTGATCAATTTCTTAGAGAATCGTAAAAGAACAATTTTGAACACTATTTCGGATGCGGAGGAACGTTATAAGGAAGCTACCAAGAAACTTAAGGGGGCTCGGACCCGCCTGCAACAAGCAAAAGTTAAAGCAGGTGAGATCCACATAAATCAACTTACGCAGATGGACAGGGAACAGCGGGATCTTGTTGATGCAGCTGATGAAGATTCAAAAAGATTAGAGGATAGTAAAAATTATACCGTTCGTTTTGAGAAACAACGAGCAATTGAACAGGTTCGACTCAGCAAGTCTCTCGACTTGCATCGGAGAGGGCTCTGGAAAGTCTGAATAGTCGTTCGGATAATGAATTGCATTTGCGCATGATTGATTATCACATCGGCCTACTCAGGGCCATGGAAAACGCAGCCGATTAGCCTTCATTTCATTATGGAACAGGTTTCATTTTTCCTTTTCCTTCTTTCAGTAAGATACTTTGACAAAAACGGTAATAAACATTCGACCTGATGAGATTAGCAGTATCATTCGTAAACAAATTGAGGGATATGTTCCAGAAGTGAAGGTTGTTAATATTGGCACTGTACCTTAAGTTGGAGATGGAAGCGCCCGCGTCCATGGCCCTAACAAAGTAATGGCTGGTGAATTGGTAGAATCTGAAGATGGTACGGTAGGCATTGCTCCGAATCTAGAATCTGATAATGTTGGGGCTTTACCGACGGGTGATGGCTTAACTATACAAGAGGGAGGTTCCGTAAGAGCAACGGGAAAGATTGCCCAAATACCAGTCAGTGACTCCTTTTTGGGTCGTGTCGTAAACGCTTTGGCTCAACCTATTGACGGTAAGGGTCAAATCCCAATATTGAGGCCCCTCCAACACCTGCTCTTCATCTCCACTCAATAGGACCGATATCGGCGCGTGGAAGTAAGTGATCCAAAGTTCGTCTGGAAAGCGCCTTGGTGAAAATGTCCGCCACATTGTTCTTGGTAGGACAATGCTCCAGTGTTAAGGTACCGAATGCCGAGTAGTCACGAACCTTATGATAATGAATGTCAATGTGCTTGGACTTCGAATGGAAGACCGGGTTCCGAGCAAGAGCCATGGCACTCTGAATGTCGGAGTAGACAATGATAGGCATCGGAGGAGGGACAATATTCCAGTGTTAAGGTACCGAATGCCGAGTAGTCACGAACCTTATGATAATGAATGTCAATGTGCTTGGACTTTGAATGGAAGACCGGGTTCCGAGCAAGAGCCATGGCACTCTGAATGTGGGAGTAGACAATGATAGGCATCGGAGGAGGGACATGAAGATGATCAAGCAACTGATAAAGCCACAGAAGCGCTTTGACTCTTTCAAAGTAAGTACAATACTTTGCTTTTGTTGAAGAATCGGCAGTTGTACGCTGCTTCTTCGTTTGCCAAGAAATAAGTCCGGTACGAAGTAAGTAACAATAGTAGACCTCCGGGTATCTCGATCACTTGCCCAGTTGGAATCTGAATATCCAACCAAATCTAGACTAGAGCCATATGAAATCCCATTTGTCAAGGTGTCCTGTATGTATTTGAGAACACGAACAACAGCTTGGCTATGAGCAGGATGTGGGAGCTGAAAGAAACTAACTTACGATACTAATGCCAGGTAGACCCCCCATGCCAAGAAAATAGTTAAGTAGACCAAGATTGGTCATCTCAAAGGTTTGACTCAAAAGATCCATAATCGTAGCAATGCGGTCAGGGTCGGATCCAGTGAGAATAAGATCATCAATGTACAAAATGATAATCACAATGTGATCCTCCTCTATCAAAACATAAAGGTTAGTTTCCGTAGGAGTTCTCTCAAAGGAATGAGAGAGAAAGAAAGCATCCATCTTTTGGTACCATGCCATGGGAGCCTTTAAGGCCATAAAGAGCTTTCCGTAGAAGATAAACATGGTCTCAGAAACCATCGTGGATGAAGCCATGGGGTTGTTCAACATATATTTCCTCCTAAAGGTCCCCATTGAGAAAGGCGGACTTGACATCCATTTGAAAGATGGGCCAATAGAAGTGAGCAACAATGGCAAGAACAGTCTTCAAGAAGTCTTCGCTTTCCTTCTGGGCATAGCCCTTATTTGTCGAGTGAACCATCGGCAAGAAAATTCACTTTATAAGTCCATTTGACGCCAATAACCTTCTTATGAGAAGGGCGGGGATCAAGTTCCCATGTGTGATTTTTGTTAATGGCATCCCATTTCCGCCTCTGTTACAAGGCGCCACTCAGGAATTTGTAAGGCCTCCTTTGGTGTAGAAGGCTCCGCATGATGCATCAAGGAAGTCATCAATGCAAAATTAATTGTAAGCATGCCAACACTCTGAGGTTGTAGTCTGGCAGATCTCCTCAATCCGGATGGAGCAAGGACTTAAGAATTGCACAATGTAGAGTGAAGCCACCACGGAGGGAGAGAGGTACCCGACGGAGGTGGAGGAGAGGTAAGAACCAATGGTGATGAAGGCGTCGATGAAGTTGGTGGTGATTCCGGGGATTTGAAAGTCTCCGAGGTTTCATGAAAGTGCACGTCTCGAGATAATATAACTTTCTCTTTGTTGGGATCCCAAAGCCGGAAGGCTTTGGAGTGTTCGCTGTAGCCGACGAAGATCATTGGGTCAAACTTCGTTCGATGAGAATCGGGAACATGCATCACATCCAAAAACATGGAAATGAGAAACTCATGGCCTTCTCCCAGAATTAACCTCCTCTGGAGTCTTCCCATCGGCCCCCTTTTTGGGGGAACGGTTGATGACGTACATAGCAATGTTGATTACTTCAGCCCAAAACTTTTGAGTAAGTTTAGAATGAGAAAGAAGAGATCGAGCCATCTCAATCATAGTCTTGTTCTTCCGTTCTTCTATCTTGTTCTACTGAGGAGTGTGGGGAGTAGAAAATTCTCTGTATGCCGTGGGAAGTACAAAAGTTAGGGAATGCTCGAGAAGTAAACTCACCACCATTGTCGGAGCGCACTTTGATGACTTTGAGGCTAGTGTCAGCCTCCACCATAGCAACCCATTCCTTGAAGGTTGTAAATGCGTGAGATTTGTAGGACATGAAAAAGACCCAGACCTTCCTAGAAAAATCATCCACCAATAAGAAAAAGTATCTGGCTCCTCCAAGTGTGACCGTAGTCATAGGTCCGCTCAAATCCATGTGGACAAGCTAAAGAGTGGTGGAAACCTTGAAAGAGGCTTCCTGTGGAAATGAATCGCGATGTTGCTTGCCTTGAAGACAAGCTGAAGATCAGTGGAAGCCTTGAAAGAGGCCTCCTGTGGAAATGAATCCCGATGTTGCTTGCCTTGAAGACAAGCTGAGCAGAGATGCGTGACATCCGACGTAGTCGAGGGCAAGCCTTCCACCATTTGGCGGGAGACAAGAAGCTCAAGTGAAGAGAAGGGAAGATGCCCATAACGGGCATGCCAAAGAGTAGTATCCTCCTCTGTGAGAAGAGCCTGATGAGGAGGCTAGAAGTTGGAATAGATGAGAGTGATCGAGATTGGGTTCCTTTTGAAAACTAGTGATCTTGTAAAGACCCGAGCGATAATCTTGTGAGAGTCTCTGTGAATGATCTCCAAAACTTGATCATCGAAGTATAAGCCAAAACTTGATAAACTTTTGGGGCTATCTTAGAGACAAAAAGTAAGTTTTTGGATAACTTTGGAACATAAAGAACATTCTCTAGGTTTTGGGGCCTCCTTGAAGGAGTAACTAGAGGAATATTACCCATAATCCGTGTATCAACAGGTTGATTCTTCGCAAGTCGGACCTGTATAGAGACAGAGTGAAGAGTCCCTCCAAGATATCCTTGTTGTGAGTCATGTGAGAAGTAGCCTCGGAATTGACAATTCCTCAAGAGAGGTAGTAGCCCGTGCCTCAGTGGATGAGATGCACTCTTTGACTAGAACAAAGGCCACATCTTTTGTCTTTGTGTTTGGATTCTTTGTCGTTAGAGTCCCTTTGTTTTGACTTTTTCTCCTCGTCTCTCTTCTTCTTGAAGCAATTGAGCCGAAGATAACCTGCCTTGCCATAATAGTGGCATTTCCTCTATGTAGATTTGCCCTTATCTTTTTCTTTATCTTTATCCTTGGAGCCTGAAGCAGACTCCCCCTTGGATTTGCTGTCGTGGGTATTACCTCCTTTGGGTTGCCACTTGGGCTTCCCTTTGGCTGTCCTGAAGCATGCCAATTACCGCATCCATTGGGGGAAGAACAAGGCGAGAGGCAATGGTAAAGGATTGATAAGATGGAGGAAGTTTGCCCACCAGTAACTCAATGACCCAAGATTGCTTGTTGTTTACGGATCTTCTTGAGTTCTTGCACTCTGGCCATGACATCATCAGTCTATTTTAATAGACACCGTCATTATTTACTTGACAAGTTTATTTTAATAGACACCCTATGGGCCCCCAGTCATAGGATGTCTTGGTAATCTTCAAATCATTGAGTTGGGCTTTTAAATGAAGCTTGCGGCTGTAAGTGTTCCTCTGAAAACGGGCTACAAGTGCATCCCATAATTCCTTAGAGGTTTGGGCAGCTTTATCCATACCGGAAAATTCCGAGAGATTGGCTGGTTCAAGTTGTAGGAGACGATTGTGCATGCCCGAAGATCCATGCTGGTCCAGGAATTCATAGTATGTGGTGAGTTAGTTGCAGGGTCGGGCTTTGGAGTAGAAGCATTGACAAACCGCCAAAGATCAAGGCCCACCAAAAGGTAAAAAATGGCATCCTTCCACTAGGGATAATTGGAGCCATTAAATTTGGACTCCTCCAGCTTGGGAATGGTGAAAGTATTTGCAGCCATCCTATAGACGCCTCCTCCTCTGAAGCCTCAAAAAGCGCAGCCTGCAAGGTTGAAGAAGTAGGAAAGAGAGAGAGGATTCTTAAGGGTGGGATAGAAAAGGTAGAGGCTGTCCGGACAGAAACGCAGCCCTTTGAAGCTGAAAACGCAGCATGGACAGAAGCGCAACCCTCTGGAGCATAAAACACAGCCTGTGGGTAAAAAAACGCAGCCTGTAGAGGCTTTTAAAATTTACAGCCCACCACCTCCTCTGGAAAAAAAAAGTAGGTGCTGCCTAGCAAATCCTCAGTCCTGAACCCACTTCGATACCATGACAAAGTGCCAAACAATGAAAGAGAACTGAAGTTCACAAATACAGGATGCACAAGAACTTAAGGAAGATCATATACATCAAAAGGTGGTTACAAAGCTGGAGTAGGCAGCACGAGGAACACCATAGGTGCAGCCAATATTGGAGAAGATGCGGAAAAATGAGATGATACAACTGTGGGCAAAGCCCATGCTTATATAGCACATAGAGAGCCTAGTCGGCCAGCATAAAGGATGCCGACTGGGGCATAATGTGGAATATGCTAGAGAAGGTGCCAAAAAATGTGAAAAAAATTTAGACAAATTTCCCAAGCTAGGGGAGGTCCTCAAGAGGTGTAGGAACAGCGGGGAGAAGCACCCTGAATAGTGGAGATGACCCCTTCAACATACTCCACCCTCCTCTCCTCAATGGATCTGATATCCGTACGGGCGGAAGTAAGTTGACTCTCAATCCACGGGCTCTCGAGGGAACTCGACGTTGTAGAGAAGGAAGACCCCTCCTCAAGCTCCTCTCTTGCTCATGAAATCCCTCCAATCTGTCCCGTGTTACTTTCTGCAAAAATCTGTTGATCTCACCAAGGCCCACGTCCAAGGTGCATGCGGCAGAACCTGCGATAAAATCCAATCCCGCCCATATTTGCTCTATCTTGTTGTAGATCTCGGGTCCTGTCAACGATTGTGATTGTTGACGTGCATTTTGTGCAACCACGTGTTCTTGTGCATCAGCCCCAATTGAGTCTTTTACATCAACATACTAGGTGCTCATCTCATCAATTACAACATCCCTGCTTACCCTCATCTCACGTGTGACAGGGTTGTAACATCATCTATATCCTTTTTGCTTAAGGGAGTAACCAATGAAAACACATTTTTCAGCTTTCGGATCCAGCTTACTACATAGCTTATTAGGAATATGTACATATGCAATGCATCCAAAAACTTTCCGGTGTGACAAATCTGGGTTTTTGCCACTGTACTTATCCTCTGGAGTCATACGGTTGTTGCTGTGGGGGGGTCATGTTCATAATGTAAATTGCAGTCGCAACTACTTCAGCTCCATAATGATGAGGCATGCTCTTCTCAGCCCTTAATGCAGGAGCAACTTTTGTGCCTGTTCTTCCTCTGAGCAACTCCATTTTTAGCCAGGTACGAGATAGAGGTTGTTTTTTCTAAGATAGACAAACCCACCTCTGCTCACTGCCCTATTGCACGTTGCCATATGGCCTCCTACCTGTACCGCCCTACTTGTACCGGCCTGGTGACGTGGCCTGTACAGCATGCTGACGTGGTTGTATAGCTTGCCATGTGGCTTGTACGGGCTGCTTGCACAGGTGGTTGTGCAATCTTACCCTCCATCTATGCTGTCTATGCATGCCATAAGCTACACGAAGCATCTCTGTAGCCATATAGATGTTTGTTTTTCTAGGGTTTTAGATCTGCAGATCTCTCTCGTATAATTCTTCTATCTCAGAATTCATGTGTTTCCTTACATGACATGGCATGTACGGCTAGCATGCTGATGTGGCTGTATAGCCTGTCACATGGCTTGCACGAACCGCCTGTATAGGCTCTGGCCGCCTGCCCCATCTATGTTGCCTATACATGCCATAAGCTATACGAAGCATCTTTCAGCCAAGTACAAGATAGAGGTAGGGTTTCCATGGGAAAAAAAAAGGGAGTGGCATCTTTCAGCCACTCCAGTCATACCCTCTAGCCGCATGCTCCATCTATGTTGCCTGTACATGCCATAAGCTACATGAAGCATCTTTCAGCCTAGTACAAGATAGAGGCAGGGTTTCCATGGAGAAAAACAACAGTTTCAACCTCGTTTTTTCTAGGGCTTGAGATCTGCACATTTCTCTCGTATAATTCTTCCACCTTAGAATCGATGTGCTTCCTAACATGACAGCAAAGCATCAACTTTTTTTGAGATGAGAGCTTAGGCATGGTGGTTCTTGCGAATCCATGAAAAGCAAAACAAAAAAGCTTATTGAGACTTCATGTGCATTACGATACCTTCCGCATTTAGGGTGCTGTGAATACCCAAAGATATCCTAAACACAAGAAACACATGATAAATACAAACCCAAACCCCCTAAGAGGGGTGCATGCTAGCTCACCTCCCAGTCATAGGTTCTATGCTTCGATCGAACCTTCCCCAAGCCAAGGGCCAAGGTATGACTCCCACAAATCCATGCGTGATAGCCTGGCGATCCTACCAACTGCAAGTGCCTCATAGAAGCCCATGCGTGTCAGGTGCGTAACAGTGATATACATGTGATCACACTTGGCTCTGTGTAGTGAGTCACTCTGGGAAGCATTAGTATACTGACCCATTCCCAGTGGTGGTTACTCATGTCTTGTGGTACTGTGACACAAAGTTGGGGGTTTAACTTTGGTCACGTCTCAAACCCAAAAGTTAAAGAAGGAGAGGCGGTCTCGGTGTCAAAGAAAGAAACAGAAAAAAAACTCTCACCTCTATCTCCCTAGATTAAAAAAAATACGTAGACATCGAAGGTGAGATTGTAGTCCAGAAGAGGAAATACGAAAGACTCTTTGGGGAAGCATTAATTTGAGCCAAGCGATCAGCTCCAAAAGTGAGGGCAAGTCTTTGATGGAAGAAAATCTTTCGGCTCAATACGATGTGAATTGAAGTGAAAGGGGTATATATTGATACGGCTCATTTGGACGGATCGGATGGTTGGGTCGCATCATTTTCAAGAAAAGAAAGAAACCAATAAAACTTCCGAAAGTGAATAATTTGCTCTGAGATCAGACAGCTATAACTTTTTCTGTGCTACTTAAAACATAGTCTCAAAAACATCAATGGATAGAGCTTGGAAAAACAAAGATTTTGATATAAGTTTCATAGAAATCGGAGAAGCGAGCACAAAGTTATGACTGGTTTAGTAAGAAGTGTTAAAACTGTCCCAAATACACAGTTTGCTCTGATCAGACAACCATAACTTTTTCTGTGCTACTCAAAATAGAGTCTCCAAAACATCAATGAATAGAGCTTGAAAAACAAATATTTTGATATAAGTTTCATAGAAATCGAAGAATCGAGTACAAAGTTATGACTGTTTTAGTAAGAAGTGTCAAAATTGTCTCCCAGATACGCAGTCTGCTCTGATCAGACAAGCCAGCCATAACTTTTTTTTTGGTTTTTTTGTGTTGCTCAGAACAAAGTATTGAAAACATCAATGGATAGAGCTTGAAAAAACAAAGATTTTGATATAAGTTTCATAAAAAACAAAGAAGCGAGCACAAAATTTTGACTGTTTTAGTGAACAGTACCAAAACTGTCTATATCCGCCTGTAGCTATGGGGAGAGGCGCAACGATTTTCCTCACTAGAGAAGTAACTTCCAAGAGGATCCTCTACTCCCTAGGTCGCCCAAGGGAGCAGAGGATCCTCTTATAAGAGATCTGGAAGCAAGCTACTCATGTGGACACACTAAGCTCTGAAGTGAAGAGAGAAAAGATAGAGAAAGGAAGCAAAAGCTTGATTGAAGCAAAAGAGACTTCCAATTGGAGAGGACTACAAGAGTAGGAGAGCCTAATGCTTAAGGGAGATGAAAAAGCATAGGAGGAGCTGGATATAAGGCTATAGCATAGCTACAAGGAGAAAAAATCAGGTGCTTTAGAGGGAGGAGAGAGCCCTCTTTTATAGAGAAACTCTCACCCTGTTACATTTCTAGCCAGTAGATTCCTTCACCCCTGGTGACATAAGGACATGGGTCACCATCAATTGTCGTTTTGGGCACATTTTAACAAGTGTCCCATCTAAAGATGCTCATGAATCTTTTAAAATTGAAAAAATCAAGAGTCCTCTCATATGGAGTCCTCTTTTTCACATGTCAATATTCTCCATATTCCACTTAGGATTTCTAGAAGGATTCCTCTTGATCCCACACTTCTCCACATGCCCTTCATGTGCTTGGCATTTGGTCTTCATATTTTTTAAGTATCTTATTGAGTCCATGTAGACATTTGGCCCACCCTAAATACATGACTCATTTCTATCTTCACAATACAATCCAATAATATTTCACTCTCAAACCACTCTATTTCCATACCAAAGTATTTATAATTCGTACACATGGTATTTTTAATGATTCACTCCACTCATACTCATATCCACAATCATTCTACTAATTATTTAATTAGTATCAAGCCCATATTTGTTATTACATGAGATAAAGTAGTCGTCATTAAATGATTGACAAGCCGCAATGAGATTAGCCGCCAAAAGCCATCTCCCGCCGCTAGCTTCTCCATCACGCTTCTCGGTTCCCATGTCTCCATGGCTAGCTTCTCCATCACATTGTGGGCCCTGCAAGATTCTCCCACAAGTTTCCACCTTATTGTTATTCTGAAAAAAAAAAATCAATTTTTGTTGTCACAGTACCTAAGGCATGAGTTACCAATGCCTTGTGGTACCCTTTCCCAGAGTCCCAATGTAGATATCTAATAGGGCATCCACCATGGTGAGTGGGACTGGATTGATGTGACTAATCCTGTGAGGAGCATACCTTTATTCATCTTGGACAGACCCAAAGTTCCCAATGTTAGACCTCATTGGGAGGCATATGACATTGCACCCCCCATTAAAAGGAGATTCTTGTAGAGACTCTCACACTCGTATAGGAGGAGCCATATATCCTACTACTGGTTGTTTCTACACGGTGGAGATCTATTTTTGGTGTGGACTCCTCTTGTCCTAGTTGCCCATAGAGATTGTGTTTAACTGCTTATGGGAGTGCAAAGGAGCACTAAAGATCTGGGTATCTATAGCCCAGCTCTTGGGCAGATTTGTTAGCACATTCATCCCCAGTTTCTGCTCATATTTGGTGTCCCTTTTGGTCAGCCCTTGATTGTGGGCTGGCCACCCTATTTTTGTACATTTTTCTGGGATTTTTTCCATGTCGGTTACCTTTTTCCCAGTCGGCCAGCCCCTCTCACTTTTCATATAGTCTAGTCTTTCCTTTTGCTCCCTCACTTATGAGACTCTCCCTGTCTCTTGCTTGGGATTGTATCATTTCAGTATATTCAGCATAGTTGCTCCATATCTCTCTTCCTCTTGCACTCTCTGCTCAGCACACTCTAGTGCTTGTTTGCTTCTGCTCTGTGCACTCATTCAAGATTGAGGAGTGAAGCTTCTTTTTGAGGGCATGGGAGAAGATGCTGTTATACTTCAAAGATGTTTGCTTCAGGTTATCTCCCTGTTTTTACGATACGCACCACCTCCGTTGAGTATTGACACCACTTGAAAGATTATTGCTAGTATCACAATGTGGCATATCTGGAAGACCAGATGCTCTCAGACTCAATATGGAGTGACAACGTTCATACTATTTTGGCCACCTGGGCCCGTATACATCTAGCCTCAAGCTATGATTGGGTCAACTTGGGTGGTGCAGATGGCATATAGTGTGTTGTGATGGTTGTTGTAAGCAAGCCAGTCACGGGGAAGGCATTAGCTTTCCCTCCCCTCTGCCCCCCCCCCTCCCCCCCCCCCCCACACACACACACGCCCGCGCGCGCGGACACACACACACACACACAACAACAACAACAACAACAACAACAACAACAACAACAAACCCACAAAATAAACCCCCTTCCATGGGCTTATTCTAGTGTGATTTGCAATTATGAAGTTGTTCGTGCATAGTGTGCCAAACTATCAGTCGAGCGGCCCATGATGTGAGTTTTGAGACTATTGGTTTCTGAAACGCTGCTAGGGAGGCTCTCGGTTTCCCTGCAGCTGCTAATCAAAGTTTCAGTTTTTTCTCTGATAACACAGCAAACGGCCTTCTTCACCAAAGGAGGAGCTAAGGCTTTGGTGGTCGATTAAGCGCTAATTTCTGAACCTTATAAATTGATACCAATGCCACATTTCTGAGTTGTATAGTTGATACTAATAATGCCCATCTACTGAGGTTCTAATCTTTATTTGTATCAACCTGCCCAGCTGCTGAAGTTCCAATCTTTATTTGTATCAACCTTGGGTGCCTGTTTTGTAGCGGGTCATGGGAAGCTTGTTCCTACCCCCCCCCCTCCCACAAATCAAATCCCTTTCCCCGGGTTTATTCTAGTATCCTGTGATTTGTCATTTGCATAGTGTGGTGAAGTACTGGACAGGGGGTCTTCATAAGCTACCATTTTCATTCTTGTGCTTTCTGTAACACAGGTAGTTTCAGACAAGGATATGGTGAAATTGCTTCAGAAAGAGGTGGCTCGGTTAGAGGCAGGGCTACGGGTTCCGGATAATGTATTGGGAGACTCTTCAGAGACTCAATCATTGCTAAATGAGAAGGAGGCTGAGATTCAGCAGGTTATATAAACAAATATCCATCAGATGATTTTAATGAAAGCTTTGTGAGGGCGTGTAAGTAACAAGATTGATTAGCAGCAATGCAGATGGATCATGGGTATTAATGAGTACTAGCTTATTTTCATCTACAAATGCAGCTCCGAGCTGAGGTAAAAGAGCTGCACTATCAACGAGACCTTGCACAAGCTGAGCTTGATGAGCTGCGGAAACGGCTTGCAGAAGACGAAGAAGCCAAGAAAATGGTATACAAGCTCTTTACAGCTAAACTAGGTGTGGTGATTCTACCATTTGCACTGATCCTTACGATTTTCCATTGTGTTTTGCAGGAGCAAGATAGCTTCTTTCCATCTCCTGTTCTGTTATCGCCATGGACACCTGACACTGTCATGCAGGGGTCTGCAAATGACATGGTACTGTGTATGGGAACAACTACTGAGCTCGATAAAAGAACACCAAAGCAGAAGAACCCATCTCTAGCTAGGCAGTCTATGGTGAGACAATCACCAAGAGCTTCCATGCTGCTTATACAGGAGATAAGGAAGCTGGAGCAACTGCAGGATGAGCTTGGTGAAGATGCCAACAGGGCCTTGGAAGCTTTGCAGAAAGAGGCGGAGTGTCTACGGTTAGCTCAAGCTGACATGAATCACGATGCTGCATCCACCATTGCTAAGCTTCAAGAAGAGATACAGACACTGAAAGTGGGTGAAGCAAAGAAGGAGAAACCAGTGCCTTTGATCAGAGGGAGCCTTAAAGGCTCACTCAGGGAAGAAATCAGCAGGCTCCAAGCCATGGGAAGTGTGGATAGATCTAATGCTGATACCAAGATTGCCACGTTAGAAGAGAAGCTTGAAAGAGTGCAGCAATCCATTGATATTATGATTCTGAGCTCCAATGGTGCAGCAGATGAAGGATCTCCTGGTAAAATGAAGACTCTGGATAGCAGGAGAAAGCATTCTATACCTTGCTCTCCACATACTACTTGCCAAAGTTTGGGATTTGAAAACAATGAGAACGACCCGCCTGATGGTGGTACATGCCCTCCAAGCCAGAAGCAGTCGCATTTTAAGAAGCCAGACAGAGACACAGGCAAACCCTCGAAGGAGAACACACCAACACATCGGAGGAACAATTCAGTGGACATAAAGAAGATGCAGAGCATGTTCAAGACCGCAGCAGAGGAGAACATCAGAAGCATAAGAGCTTATGTCATGGAGTTGAAGGAAAGAGTAGCCAAGCTCCAGTATCAGAAGCAATTGTTGGTTTGCCAGGTACAATGAGCTTCTAGGTTATGCCATGTATATGGGTTGTGCAGATGATCTAAAATTATGCCCATGTGTTTTCTTCCAGGTGCTTGAGCTGGAGGCTAATGGAGGCAGCACAGAAGATGATGAAACAGACATGGTTCAAATGGATGAAGAAACACCATCGCCTCCTGTGGCAGAGTCCCCAGAGAACTGGAAGTTGCTGTTCCAAAAAGAAAGAATGCAAATTGCACAGCTATGGGATCTTTGCCAGGTTTCCATCATTCATAGATCTCAATTCTATCTGCTGTTTAAAGGGGATCCTGCAGATCAGGTGTACATGGAGGTAGAGCTTCGAAGGCTGGCTTGGCTACAGGAGCATTTTGATGCAGCAAATGCAATCAATCCAGATGGTGATGTAGATGAAGATGGTGAATCGGCAAGTCTGGCAGCCAGGTAAGGAATCTCAAGGCTGGATTAACCTCTGACCTTAGGATTAAGAGTAATTAGAGAGAGGACAGGGTAAACATATCCAAAGCCACTGAATGTGTCGTGACATATACATATGTCTTCTGCATATGTCATTGACATATGCCATTTGCTGGTTTGCTAATGGTGTGATGGTGTGGCTTGCTTGTTTGCAGCTACTGGGCTTTGAGGAAGGAGAGGGAGCAGCTCGCCAAGAGGATGAGAACTAGCTTGACAGAAGAGGAGAGGGAGGACGTGTATCAAAGATGGGGTGTCCACCTGGGCGCCAAGCAGAGGAAAATGCAGGTGGCTTACAGGGTGTGGACAGATCCCCATGATCAAGCTCACATTCAAGACAGTGCAGAGCTGGTTGCCAGAGTTATGGGCTTTTGGAACCCTGAAAAGGAGGCTTCAAAAGAGATGTTTGAGCTGGCCTTCGCTCCTCCTAGCAGCAAGAAGCCATGGCTTCATGTTGGCTGGAACTCCATCCTCAATAACCTCAATGCTCTCAACATCTAAAAGATGTTATCTGGCTACTACTACTTGGTGCTTCTTTCCCAATCTTCACTTCATTATTTGGTTCCTGATAACCCCCCCACACATCCAATTTTTTGAAGGATGCTGACAACAGCACCCACAACACGCTGCAAATTGTCGTGTCAAGTGGGGTGATACGAAACAAAAACACAGACTGCGTTAACTCAAGTCGTATGTAGGATTGTTGAGGAGCTTGTTGATGAATGATGTCATCAACAGAGTAGAAGAACAGAGTAGAAGTTGAGATTAACCCCCCTCTCATTTTTTAAAGTAATCTTATTTTTCCATTTTAGACAATAAATCTACCATTAAATTGAATTCTTAAATAATCTTACTTTTGTAATATATACATACTCTCTATACGAAACGCATAAGGATATTATTATATTGTGAACAAAAAGATTAATACGTTTGAGTTTATTAAAGTTAAGTTTATAAATTTTAATCTCTAAATTATATAAATATTAACTATTTGTATACATCAATTACCTTTGTTTAGGCTTTGAGCAGTGATTTTGTATGATATATTCATACTGTATAGAAGTCTCGTTTTTATACATTTTTGAGTACATATATATTAAAAATAAAGCTTTTATATATAAAAGAGATAGAGAGAAGACTCCTTTTTATAAATTTTTTAGTACATACATACATACTCATGTATCTGCATCCTAGTGTCATATATGTAAATATGAGTTATGCATTACTAAATATAATGCATTATATTTTTTCTCTTTCTCTCTCTCCTCTTGAACCACCATGTGAAGATGGTAAGGAAAGGCACTTTATGGGATAATGTAGTAGCAAGCATGAAGTTGGCCAATCCGCATCTACACGACCTATTTGAAATAATAGTGGTCACATTTATAGTAGCATACATTACAGAGGTGGAAGAAACAACATCCTATTCATAGACAGGTTCATAGACAGGGAGGATACACAAAGATAAAGACATTAGATGGATGAGAATCCTCAGATGGAACATTTTGGAATACAACTAGAGTGGTAGAAAGAGTTTTTGGTAATCCAGGAGTACATCTAGATCTATAGGTGGGCACCACCAAAGATAGGAAGGATACACAAAGATAAAGACAGTAGATGGATGAGAATCCTTAGATGGAACATTTTGGAATACAGCTAGAGTGGTATAAAGAGTTTTTGGTAATCTAGGAGTACATCTAGATCTATATGTGGGCACTATTGAAGATTTGGGTAGAACCGACATATATACCAATCCAAAGAAGATACACCCTAGAAACGTTTATAGGAGAAAACAAAAGAAAGGTTCACCCATCTGCTACAACTTTTCACTCTTCTAGCTAGCTAGATAGAGTGACAAAGGTAATATCTACTACTCTAGATTAGATCATGGAGGAGGATACCCAATCCAATGATTTTTGCATCTTGCAGGTTCATGAAACTGATTGTTGTACTCCTATAAAAAAAACGAAGACAAAAAGGTCCTCTACTTTGACATGAACATAGGCCTAGATGAAGAGCAAGTAATGTATTACTATCATCATCTTTGCCAAGATATGTGCACATCACCTTTGAAGACATGATACATACATATTTCTAGACTCCACATCCATACTTTAGGTATCGTAAGTTTCAATCACGCTGAAATCATTAGACATAATCTTGGAGAGACCGAGATTTTAGGCTCTAACAAAGTTTCGAGGATGGAACATGCAAACAACAGGTTTGTGGGGAGGGATGTTAACCCATTGTGGGGAAATAATCGTGGGAATACTTACCTTTCTTGGCTTGGGATATCCATGATCTCCAAGCTTCACCAATGGTAGCTAGCTCCAATCTTCCAAGCCTCTCTTGTTGTCAAGAAGAGGTTTGTTGCATCTCCTTGCAAGGACACACCTCTCACTCTCTTACACAAGGTATAAAGAGGTATGTGTGCTAAGACTAATCAAACATCTTGTCTCTCTCTCTCTCTATTCACCCCACATTCTGTTCGCTTCTCTCTCTTCGCCCCCTTTCGCCACCCGCCCTTGCACAATCTGTTCGCTTCTCTCTCTTCACCCCCTTTCGCCACCCGCCCTTGCACAATCTGTTCGCTCCTCTCTCTCTCTCTCTCTCTCTCTCTCTCTCTCTCTCTCTCTCTGTGTTCGCCCCACATTCTGTTCACTTCTCTCTCTTCGCCCCCTTTCGCCACGCGCCCTTGCACAATCTGTTCGCTTCTCTCTCTCTTCGCCCCACATTCTTTTCGCTTCTCTCTCTTTGCTCCCTTTCGCCACCCGCCCTTGCACAATCTGTTTGCTTCTCTCTCTCTCTCTCTCTCTCTCTCTCTCTCTCTCTCTCTCTCTCTCTCTCTCTCTCTATGTGTGTGTGTGTGTGTGTGTTTGCTTCTCTCTGTTTGCCCTCTTTCGCCACCTGCCCTTGCACAATCTGTTCGCTTCTCTCTCTCTTTGTTCACCCCACATTCTGTTCACTTCTCTCTCTGTTCACCCCCTTTTCGCACCTGCCCTTGCTCAGGCCCCCAATGCAACAACATACCTATCTGCTGCGCTACCCCCACTTGCACAGCTGGCCATCTATGGGGGCTACCAGCTAAAAGGGGGACCCCTTCAATCTAACATGGACAGCTCGCTGGCAAAAAAGGGCTAGACGTGAGAAGGAGAGGAAATAAAGCTCGATTTGGGCGAGCACACAGAAGATCGACGACACCCATATCATAACATGCGTGACCAGCATGAGAGAAGTATGCAAAATGCAAGATACGGACATTGAGCATCTACAAAAGAAGCTCGGGGAGAACAAGGATAGTGATGACCTTAGGCATGAGTTGCATGCCTCCAAGAGGAGATTGTAGGTGGAAGGCAGACCTGCAGGCATACATGGCAACTCAGCTAAGCAAGATGCAGGAGGAAATGGTCCAAATGTTGGACGCAAAAACCAGCCACCATACCTCACTAATAACGGAGCTGGAGGCCCAAATCGCCACCCTTAGAGTGGAAAACAAGACCTTGAGGGCACGTACTCAATTCGAAGAAGGAGAGATTCAACTATCCCTCAATGATGAGTTGAATACACTTAGAGAGCAAATGAAGACCCTCCAGGAACAAGAGGAGAAGAAGGCAAATGAGGCAACCACATGGGCGGCTGAGGTGATTAAGAAGACACAAAAACAAGTGGAAGAAGCGGGCAGCTGGATTGAGGTTGCCAAGAATGCCTTCGCCTGCCCAATTGCTACCTTCGCCTGCCCTTCTGCAACCCCTCGCCTGTCCCTCTGCAGCCTTCGCTAGCCTTTCCTCAATCCCCACCTGCCCTTCGCTAGCCTTTCAGTCCCCGCCTGCCCTTCAGCTGCCCCCGCCAGCCCCTCTGCTGCCCCCCGCCTGCCCCTTTTGCTGTCCCGCCTCCCCCTTTGCTGCCCGCCCCCTGCCTTCTTCAGTCCCCGCCTGCCCCTCTGTTGCCCCCGCCTGCCCCTTTGCCTTTGCTTTCCTAGCTGGTAGGATGGAAGGAAGGAGCCTCGTCTCGCCGAAAGAGGACGCCATAGCACTATGCAAAAAGCTGGAAACCGGTGATACCCCCTTTGTCGAGGCACGGAGGGTGGGCAAAGACACCACCAAGGAACGTGCACTCATCCTCAAGTTTGCAGGGTTGGAGGCGAGGCAAGCATTCCTTACCAAAAGGTGGGCACTAAAAGGAGAAAAGACTTACCTCGAAGACGATCTCACACTAGCACATGTGGCACATAGGAGGGAGTGCATGCCACGCATCTTGGATGCACGGAAGGCAGGGAAATGGACAGTGTACAGAGATGGGAGGGTGATCATCACCGAGCGACATGCCCAATGATGGTGCGAGACCTATGAGACCAAGCTAGAGAATGCGGTTTGGAACTGCAATGGCGCCTTGAGGACACATGCAGGTCTGTTTGAGGAGACATAGAGGAAGAGACTTGGTCTTATACACAGAGACTCATCAGTGCTAGGGGAGTCAGCTTCCAGAGGTGAGAGGATACAGATGGGAGTCTGTTCACCACCCACACCCACGCACTTTAGGGGGTACCCAGGGGTCGGGCGGGGTGGCTTTACTATACAGGGAGGAGCTTCAATATGTGATACAAGTGGTCGGATGGGATGAGGCTGCACAGTTTTTGTGGGTGAGGATCCAGATGGAGGGGGTTCGAGACATCTACCTTGTAGTGTGCTACTTTGCACCCTCCAATTCTAAATATGCCACCCATGGAGAGTCCCCATACCTGCCCCTTTATGGTGACATTATGAAGTTTTCCAGTCTAGGGGACATCCTCCTGGCTGGAGACTTCAATGCCTGCACCGCAGGTGCACAGGTAGCCTTCTTTGAGAGAGATGATCCCATGTACCAGGAGATTGACACGGTGGGTATACGGATCAGGAGTGGACATCACAAGACACAACATCCCGCACAGAATATGGAGAGTCTCTCTTAGCCCTCGGCGGGGCTTATAGGCTAGCCATTTATAATGGCCTGGCTAGATGGCCTAGATCCAACTCCTTCACCTCCTACCCCTTCAGACATGGAGCTAGTACAGTGGACTATCTAATGGGATCCCTCTCTCTAATCCCACTTATTCCAGAGTTTACCATCTCTCCTCGCCCCGTCTATGTTGCAGTCGACCATGCATACCTGGCCTTCTCCCTCACATGCCGATACACCATGCAACCACCTGCTTTGCCCCATCACCGTCCGAGATACCACTTCACCAGAGAGACCTCTTCCATCTATTCTGATCACGTCTACTACCCCATCCTCTCCGACCTCGACCCCCACATCCCACTTGATGAGCTTACTACACACCTCTTAGCCACCCTCCATATGTCGGCTTGTAGCCGCCTTCCCACACTCCAGAGCCACCCCTACATCACCAGGAGGGAGTGTCCCACATAATAGCTGGTACGACGAGGAATGTCATGATACCCGAGCCCCCATCTACATTGGGAGATGGCACTAGGATCCACCACTCACCAGCAGGCGCGACTGATCTTTCGACGTCTCACACGGAGAAAGAAGAGAGCCTACCTAGCCAGGCTTGAGCAGGAGCTATACCAGATATTTCTTGGAAGGGACTGTAAGGAGGCCTAGAGGATCTTCTAGGATCATTGCCTTCCAACTCCGATTACTTCACCCAGCACTTGGCACACCTATGCCACCTCTCTCTACCATATGTTCTCGAGCAGCCACCTCTCCCTCGTCCCCCACACTCTTTCTTCTTTCACCTCAGCATGGTGAGAGATGCTATTGACAGGATGCAAACTGGGAGAGCACATGATCATGATGGACTCCTCACTGAGCATTTCTCCCATGCTAGGGACACGACGCTAGCTCCTTTACTGGTTCACATGTTTAACAAGGCTTTATGTGAGGGCTTCCCCGTCACTTGGTCATCGAATACTATTGTACCTATATTGAAAGCAGGTGACCCCATGGACCCCAACAACTATAGGACTATCTTGAAAGCAGGTGACCCCATGGACCCCAATAACTATAGGACTATCATGATTGGTCACACATTGGCCAAGATTTATGGTTCGATTTTGGAGCATGAGCTTAGTAGATGGTCCGAGGAGCAGAGACTCAGAGCACTGGGGCAGGCATGCTTTAGAAGAGGGCACTCCACACTAGATCATATCTTTACACTACGGGGGATCATTGAGGAGGGGAGAGCTCATGGTGGGCAATGGATATACTGCTGCTTTGAGGATTTCCGCAAAAAGCTTTTGATACTGTCCCACGGGCCAAACTGATAAGGAGACTGCAGGATATGGGAGTGCCAGCAGAGATGCTGTGGGGGATCATTAAACTCTATGAGTCAGTCATCACAGGCAGAGTATGGGCTCCAGGAGGTGACTCAGAGATCATACACAACACTATCAGGGTGAAGCATGGTTGCCCCTGGTCTATACATTGACGAGATCTCAGATTATATAAACAAACAGGGAGGACCAGGAGCACATTTGGCAAGCGTCCTGATACCGATTCTCTTGTATGCAGATGATATTGTTCTTATTTGTGATTCACCAAAGGTATTTGGATGCATTACGGGCCTTTTGCGAGGAGCAGAGGTCCCGTTATTTTATCTCAGCTGCACAAAGCAGAACAGGGTTATTAGGAAGGACATTGTCAAATTGGATACTCAGAGGACATGGAATTCACCTAGTCGTCCACTCCACTGGGGACGAAGATGGCCTTCTACAGAAAAAATACACCTATACTTTGGGGTGAGATGTGCAATCAGCAAGATTCACAGCTCGTCCCACCAGTTGAGAGTGGAGACTGCCAGATATGGGCCTAAGCCGGCTACACCAAAGGACAGGATATGCCAGCTCTGTCCCTGACATATACTCCATTCCACCAAAGTGGCGGAACCCCCCTGCCTTGCCTCCTTCCCTAGTGTGGGTGGCATCACCATTGTGATGTTTGGCATCTGCAATGCATACCTCCCTCTTGCCTTGAGATCGGCAACCATGGATGCCTGCAGGGCACAAGGCTGTCTACGTCTATCGTGGAGGACTACAGCGCACTGGTAACCATCCGTATATGTATCTAATATGTATATGCATATGGATAGTTTATATATATTTATATGTATGTATAGGTATGTATTTGTATAGGTAGGAAGGTTTACATATACATATACATTTACATTTACATGCATATAATTCAGTAGAAAGCAAAAAAGTACCTTTTTCTAGGAGCTCCTCACTTGGAGGCACATGATTTAGAGGATAGTCCAACCACCAAGGACATCTCTTATATTCCCAATCAGAAACCCCTCTCTCAACCCATTTCTCTCAACCCATTCCTTCGGGTACATTGTTTCCGAGGAATTTGGATCTGCCCATTCTTTGATTGCTTCCGTCTCTTCATCCATTAGACCTTGGCCAATGAGTAGCTGGACCCACCTACATATCCAAAATAAAATAAATAGCACTAATTTCTTCCAAGCTGGGTTCGGACCACTTTCCAGGATCATGGACTTCCCGGATCAGAGATGCCTGGGAATTTTTCTTCTAGAGCTCCATAGACACAAGGAGTCCTCCGTGAGATCTAGATCAGCTATACTTGCTTGAGGACCAACACAGAGAGCTCTCATCGACTTCTTTCATACCAGCACTCCGAGGGCGGATCATACCCAGACCACAGGCTAGTGTAGGAGCTCAGCCGAGAGGTGTGACACTCAACAGAGCCATTGAGTTATGCAGAGCTCAACGCCCTAGACCCCATGGCCCTCGCCCACAGCCACGCCACCACAAGAAGATCCGGGCCATCATCTCCCATTATCATAGGACCTTCTTGCGCCAGCTCAATTTTACCACCTTGAGCACCATGTCACAACGGCCCATGAGGGATGTATTAGGGTGATATAAGAGCTCTCTGCTCATGTACCTAGATCAGATTTTAAAGTTCTAGATTTTTGTTATCTTTCTTTATTACTATTTTGTACCTAGGATGATGTACCTCATGGATATGATGTAGCCTTTTGGTCTCATAGGTCATTTTGGCCTTTTGAAGACGTTAATACAACTTTCTTTCTCTCTCTCTCTCTCTCTCTCTCTCTCTCTCTCTCACACACACACACACACACACACACACACACACACACACACACACACACACACACACACACACACACACAAACATACACAAGAGCTATGAGCAAAAGGAGAAGGCAAGAGTTGAATTAGCACAAAGGGAGATTGTATCTTTGCATTATAAGAAAATGTCTGATATACAACTAGCCCTTATTCACACTTGGACGCCCAAAATTTATGAAACTAACTATTTAAGCTTGGTCGTGGTCATATTTTCTCATAATGATTACAAGTTTTATAGTGTCTTTTTATAGCACTTATCACTAACTCTCATACCTGGGTGGAGAGCACTTTTGTTAGTCCCAAAATGGGTTAATAGTCAAGTTTTGTGTTAAATTTCTTTTCTCAATTTTATCTATAAACTTATCTTTATATATCTCACATTTTGTTACTCTCACTTAATCTTACATGCTCTTACTCTTACTCTTGGTCTCACTTACACTTATATACTCTTATTCTTACTCTCACTTACTCTTATATACTCTTACTCTTACTCATATACTCTTCTTCTTACTCTATCACTTTTACTCTTGCTCTTATATCCCCACCTACTCTCACATTCAATAATACACACCTAAACATAAACACACTCACTCTTAGATACATACACACACCCGAAAAAAGGAAAAAAAACACACCATATATATAACCTTATAACCACACGCACATTTATATCTATTTTGTGTTGTATAGGCATTCTCTCTCCCTTTTTCTCTCTCATACATATACACACACTCACACAACTTAACATACTTAAGATGATAATTACAGATTATGTGCACTCCTTAACACAACACCCTCGATAGGGGAAGGCACACTATACTATACTACTCACCAACCATCAACACATGGATATTCTCTCTCTCTCTCTCTCTCTCTCTCTCTCTCTCTCACACACACACACACACACACACACACACAAATACTCATAACTTCATATCTAAAATTTTACTATTTTTTAAATTCTGTGATGTACCTATATTTTTTAAAAATTTATACTCTCAATTTGGTTATGCTTAAGTATAATGTCCAATTATTTATTTGATATACGGCTTTGCTTTTACTAAACTTATACTAAAATTTAAATTCCTAGTTACAATGCTTTTTTATCCATGTTTAGCAATGTTATATAACTTTAAAGATCATTTTTTCTCATGGTTTTGATGTTAAGCATTGTTCTTTGTGACTAGGATAACAACCATAGGTGGTGAGTGGGAATTACATGCATAACGTGCACTCATGGCATGCATGTTCTTTACATATCTTTTATGGCAGATAGATGCAAGTTTGTGCGTCACTTCAAATTCTCTAAGATTCTCAAATATCTCCTACCATTCTTTTACTAACATTATCTTTGTAAAAAGTTTCTAATTCTGTTTCAATTTGTTTCTCTATCTTTTACTTAGTCTCTCTCTTACTTTAAGTTTGTTATACAAGGTTGTTTTTCCACACACACACACACACACACACACCAAAGGGTTTTTTAGCTACCTTAAGGTGGTTATGCTGGGTTGCATTTTTCTACACACACACACACACACACACACACACACACACACACACACCAAACACCCCCTATAAAGGGATGTAGCCACAAGTTTCTAGCTTGAACAAGGATGCCTCTCAAGCTCCTTCAACGTACTACAAGTCTCTCAAAATACTTCACACACTACATCCAAATTCATCATCTCACATCCCTATAGGGGTCCCTTTATGGCTATAGCCTCACTTTCTAATAACCTAACTCACAATTTTTACTATAGCCTCAAGTATTGAGGCTATTGGTCGCCTCCTTCACATGGTATGTGAGAATCTACAATCCTCCATACTTTGTATTGTGTTGGGTTAATGAGAGTCAATCCAAGATATATGAAAAACAGGAATCTTGTGGCATGGAGCAAGAAGCTCCAGACTAGGTCTGCTGACCCTAGGAGGAGCATACACGTTATAGTCCAACCCGGCCCTACACAACTACCCTCCACCACGATACCCCAACTTGCCTCAAGGAGGACAAGGGAAACACCCAACATATGCCATGTCACTAGCCTACCCGTACCTATATTATCACTCATAGCTTCTGTCCACCACTGCCTCAACCTCTACCTACACCAATGCCCTCTGCTCTAACCATTAAAGATATCTTGAGTATAATAGCCCAAATAGGGAGGGTGGTAGCTGCAAGGCTAGCAACAACACCACCACATACTACAGGCAGTAGGTGGTGTAGTTTGGACCAAGCCATGGATACACATAAATACTATCAAGACTAGGTCTGACCCTAGGAGGAGCATACACGCCATAGTACAAACTGGCCCTACACAGCTACCCTCCACGATACCCCAACTTGCCTCAAGGACAAGGGAAACACCCAACATATGCCATGTCACCAGCCTACCCATACCTGTACTATCACTCATAGCTTCTGTCCACCACTGCCCTATGTTCTAACCACTAAAGATATCCTGAGTATAACATCCCAAATAAGGAGGGTGGTAGCTGCAAGGCTAGCAACAACACCACCACATACTGCAGCAGTAGGTGCAGCAGTAGGTGGTGCAACTGGACCAAGCCATGGATACACATAAATACTATCAAACCTAAGTAAATCGCAAAACCGATGCCCAAGTTTAATGGGACTAGAGAGACCCCATCCACCACTTGGAAGTGCTTGATCAGCTGTGTGACACTCATCGGCTTGATGGCCTTGTGTACATGTAAGTGCCTTCAGCCTTACCATGGAAGGAAAGGTGGGTCAACGGTTCCGATCCTTGAAACCAGATGACAAGGCTGGCTTTGACACCCTGAAGACTGCTTTCACAATTGGGTACTCTCATGAGGGAACCCATAGAACCCAATTAATGAACTTTATCATGTCAACAAATAGTAAGAGAAAGAATCGATCAGAGACTGCGCCAACAAAGTGAGATACCTTCACTCTTGATGCTCTGAAATGACAAATTCTCTAATGAATAATTAACTTGAAGATTCCTAGAAGGAATCCTTGATTCAACCTTGTATAACACTTTGTACTCAGAAAAGCATAAAAACTTTGAGCCATGCTATAGAAGTGCCATAGACTTTGACAATACTTCATGGGAACGTCTTCAAGGAATCTCCCTGAAGGAACCCCTTATAAAGCATCCTCGCTATGGGAAGTACGCCCGACATAGATACCCAACCTTGGGTGAAATAGATGCTGCGGGCTACAGTCTTTTTGGCACACTACCTTCAAAGGTCAGCAAAAAAGGGGAAAGAGCCACAGGTCACACTAGCCATAGAAGACCTAGCGGCCATGCTCATGCAGAAAATGACTGAGCAATGGAAGGTTGGGGTAAGAAAAGATAACATAGGTCAACCGCATCTGTATCCCCAGATGTGAGTTAATCTAGTGTTTAGTATGTCGTGCCAACCAACACACAAGCACAAAATGCCTCCCATTTGCGACCGAGACATACTATAAGAGTCAACCTCAAAGGTAGCACGCTAGTTGCACCAACTTCACCCACCCAACACTTTGCTTTGCCAGTTCCACTGACAAGACCCATGCTTGCCAACACACCTCAATTGGGGTAGTATGTGCCTGAAAGAGTATCTTTAAGAGTTCCAAAATTACACTTATCCCCACTAGTGTTGCTTGAAAAGATTGGGAGAGGAGAGAGAACTTGAGCTCTTGCAAGCGCGCGCGCGCACACACACAATAATGGAGAAGAGACATATAGAGATGGAAGGCTAAAATCTTCTTCTACTTGTTGCTCTCAAAAGAGGTCTATAAAAGATAAGTGAAAACCAACATAAGTACTAGAGTACTATGTATAAGCGGTCCATAATGTGGACATGCTAAGTAGGTGAGTTGGCAAATAAGTATGCCATAATTGGATTGGATTAGGTAGGTATAGTCAAGTTGTAGAGCCACTTTCTAGCGAAGATTTGTTGTGTGAGCTACCAAATGCACTATTGGTGGAAAGGTGGAGCAGCCACCTAGACATGTCATGAGTGTCAGCTCGTGTTGCGCTTGACATCTCAACACTCCCCCTCAAACTTAATTCTATCTCCAAGACTCCAAGCATAGTGTAGAATTTGAAAAGCTTCTCTGCTCTCCCAAGGACTTTGTGAAAATATTAACTATTTGCTCCTTTGTGCTACTGTACATGATATCAATATCTCCTGCTACGACCTTCTCTCTGATGAAGTGATAATGAACCTCTATGTGTTTGATCCGCACATGGAATACTGGGTTCCTAGCCAATTATATGCTACTAAGGTTATCGTAATAGATGATAACATGTCTATCCACATGCAACCCCAAATCTCCAAGTAGCTTACATAACCAAGCTATCTCACATGCTATCACCATCACAAAGCACCCTTGTACTCTCTACCTTTGTACTCGACAAAGCGATTGCTATCGGCTACTTCTCACTGCCATCTCAACATCCCTATACTCTGCCTCTATACTTGACAAGGTAACCGATGTTGGCTACTTCTTGATGCTCCATGTAATAGCACCACTTCTGTGGGGGTCCTGTTCATAATGTAAACTCCAATTGCACAACTACTACAGTCCAATAATGGTGAGCCATGCTCCTCTCAGCTATCAATGCACAAGCAACCTCTGTAATGTGCCTATTCTTTCTCTTAGTAATACCATTTTTTTGTAGAGTGCACATGTATGTTAATTATCTCTGAATTCTATGCTTTCTCAAATATTCACTGAACTCATTAGAGAAGTACTCTCCCCCTCCATCTGACTTTAGGCACTTAACTTGCAAATCTATTAGCTTTTCAGTCAATATATTAAAATTATGAAAGTGAATAAACAATTCTCTTTTCTAGTTTATAAAATAGACTTACATCTTCTTCATATGGTCATCAACGAAATATACATAGTAATGACATCCTCCCATTGATGTTGTCTTTGTTGTCCCCCATATATCTGAGTGTACCACATCAAGTGCTCTCTTACATTCTTATCACGTGAAAATACATTCTTTGTTTGCTTTCCAAATTGACATGCTTCACATACTTTATACATTTCATCTTCCTTAAACTTTGGCAAACCTGTAACAATTTTTGAATTCTACATAAACTTCAATCGTTGCTCATTCACATGACCAATATGTTTATATTAGATATCTATATCAACCACAACACCTACATCTTGTGGAAACATAGCAGCTTTCACCTCTTGCATGCTTACATCCAAAGTAAACATTCTGCCCACTCAAACATTTCTTGTTTAAGTCCTCAATATATAAGCCCCCAAGGTTAAAGCGTATCTACAAACCTTGCTTAATTATCTACCAATAAAAATAAATTTCTTTGTTATATTAGACACATAAAGTACATTATCAGCCAAGTACCTCATCTTGCCATCATGTATAGCCAATGAGACATTTCCAATGTGAGTAATAGGATGAGTCGTGTCATCTCCTATCTACAACACCTAGTTTTTCTAGATTTTTGATATCTCTAAACCACTCACCATGATAGATCGTGGTTAGAGACTCCCAAATCTACATTTCATACATCATCACCGTTTGTGGAGACATATGCAGTCACTGAATCCCACGTGTTGTATAACACACAAATACTCACATCTGCTTGCTTGAAGATGCATAATTGTTTTGTTGCACCTTGCCATTTTTTATGTCACTCTGCTTCTTGCGACACTCTCATACAAAGTGATCCGATTTACCTCAATAAAAGTAATCCTTTGAATTTAATCTCGATTGTTATCTTTACTAATTACCTCCACCTCTCTGGCTCCCCTTGCCTTAAGACTGACCTCTTTCATCCATGTATGTTTGTTGTTGCTCTGCGAATCATTGGACTATTACTGTCTTGATTTCCAAAACGACCACCACATTTGCCTCGATCGTAACTTCTACTTCTACCTCTACCTAAATTTGAGTAGAAGGCCTATTCTAGAGTGTTCTTGCTTTAGGAGGAAGAGTCTTTACCTAAAGAGTCCTCTTCTATGATTAACATAGACACTAGATCCAAAAGTTGAGAACATTCTCTCTTACAACCAATAGAGGTCTTGAATGGCTTATATTCTTTGCCAAGCCCATTCAAACAGATGCTCTTACCAAGTCATCGTCTTCCACTGAGACATTAATAGATCCAAGGTATTCAACAATACCCTTGAACTTCAACGTATACTCATTGATGGACATGTTCTTCTTCTACACTGGATGTAGCTCTTATTTTAGCTACGATTTACTTGCCTTTGTGTTTGTTTGGAACATCTTCATTAGGTTTTGCCATGCAACTGTTGCTGGAGTGTTGGCATCCTATATATGCCCTATCATAGTATGTGTCACATTGATTGAAAGCTAATACATGACTTTCCTTATATCTTGGTTCCAGTCTTTGAATGCCTTTCTTTGTTGGAGTAGCATTTTCTTTAGGTAATTCTCGAGGCTCCTCATTGTCTCCTTTAACATAATTCCAAAATCCTTTTCCCATTAGAAAATTGGTGAGTCCTAACTTCCATGCATGGAAGTTGTTCTTGTCATGCTTCTCACTGACAATTTGGTTGATGTTGTCAGACATCTTTGCTTGAAACAACTAGAAATCTGTAAATAGATAATTTTTATATGCAATTAGCAACACAACAATATCTATTATAACTCTTGTAACGGTATTTTTGTATAATCTATATGTCACAACATGTGACAAGAGTACACAGACATACACACATAATCAGCAATACATGTGTAATCACTATTTAGACACCCAAAATGTATTGTTGCACTGTAATGACTAGAGTTCAAACAAACTAGAACTTCCCAGAAGTGCCTAAAAACACCTTGTAGTGACCAAACGAAGACCGAAACATGCCCAAAACACAAATCTGGTTGTAAGATTGTAGTATATTGAGCACCTTACAAGGCACCTCCATATTTGTAAAACTATCTCCTCAATCGGAGACATGTAGTTTCAAGAAATACCCAAGGGGTGTCGTACTGAGCATCTTACAAGTACCTCCACGCTCTAAGACACGTCTCCTTAATCAGAGACTTGTAGTTCCCAAAGTTACCTAAGGACTATGTCATACCAAAACCAGAAGGGGAAGAGATGATGATGGTCTTACTGGTCTTACTCGTGTACCACTTCCTTTGCCTTGTTTTTTTGCCTCTCAATTCCTTAGCTTGAACCACGCTTTGATACCATGAAAAGATTGGGAGAGAAAAGAGAACTTAAGCTCTTGCAAGCACACACACTCACATAACAATGGAGAAGACACACATAGAGATGGAAGACTAAAATCTTCTTCTACTTGTTGCTCTCAAAAAAGGCCTACAAAAGATAAGTGAAACTAACATAAGTACTAGAGTACTATGTACAAGCGGTTTATTATGTGAACACGCTAAGTAGGTGAGGTGGCAAGATGATAAGTACACCATAACTCGGTTGTACTAGGAAGGTGTAATCCACCTATAGAATCATTAGCAAAGATCTATCGTGTCAGCTACCAAACGCACCAGTGGTGTAAAGGTGGAATGATCACCTAGATATGTCATGAGTGTCAACTCGTGTTGAGCTTGACATATCAACATTGCCACTATAACCACCCATTCCCAAAGTGACCCCCATGAACCAATTAACTTTAACATAAATACCCAAGGGACAGGAAGAGGGAATGGGGTGGGATGCTAACTATCTAGAACCACTAGAGACCTAGAGTCCCCCCGAAGTCAAATCCTAAGTCACTACGTTAAAGATAGTGATAGTGTCTACCTTGTATATATAGCCACAATGTAATCGAATAGCGGGAGAGACATTAATGCCTTAGGATCTCGTATGTCCCTACAGTGCTACCACTGTAAGGGACCTCACCGGGTGACAAAGTGTCCTATCAAGAAGGCTATGGCCACATTGACCAACCTACAACCACTATTACCACTCTATATAGGTTGTGGCATTGACCACATGCACAAGGATTGCCCATTAAGAGCATCCATTCCAAGCCCAGCTCAAGAGCACAAACCAAGGACAAGCCTTAATTTGCTAAGCATTCGATTTTCACGGCCTTTGAGTATAGAAATCCGAATGCTTAGCAAATTAAAGGTCGTGAAAATCGGCCCAAGTCTTATCAACTGACCGATGAAGTTTCATAACATGCTAGAGCTACCCCTAAGACCAGAAGATGAAGTTCTAAGAAGATAAGACAAGCAGAAGATTGAGTGATGGTTCAAGAGGGATTAGGTGAGGATACAATTTCCAACATCTCTTTCTCCTCCTTTTCAGAGGAAGAATTGAATCCCCATCCCGCTAGAGACTTGGAAGAACTAGTCATAGACCCTATAAACTTGCTAAAGAAGTTGGCAAATTATCCCAATCCTATTGAGAAAAAAAGTAGGCTAGAAGTAGCCCAAGAATTGGTAAAGGGCATGCCAAGAATAAATGGATTTTGAACCTCCTGTAGTCCCTACTATTGGAGAGAATGCCATTGAGAGACCAGTTTCACCTTGCTCAAGAGAAGACCAGGGAAAGAACCAATCCATTCCACAACTCAAGAAAAATTAGAACAGGGATAAGGATAAAAGCTTTAGGACCATGGCCTCCAAAGTCTTTGGTTTTGACTAAAGAGTACCACACTCAAAGGGTCCTACACACATTCCATACACCATTACCAGCCCTGAAAGCTATGTAAGTGATAATGAACAAACACAGAGAGACATAGTTGGACTCTCCGCCTTCCTTTCCTCCTAAATGCACATTTCTATTGGCTCCTTACTTCAGAGAAGTCCAAGCCTATGGAAGGAGTGATTGGATGGATGGAAAGGTAATATTGGGAATGGAAGAGTAAGAGATTCAAGGCTCCTCAGATGAGCTAGATAATGATGAACCCACTACGAAAGAGACCATTTTCCAAAGGTACTAGTGAATAAACTAGGCCACTACTTTGAAAGTGAAGACATGAATGCCATCCTCCTTGTAAAATACAAGGACAACCAAGTCACTGCCATCTTAGATGAAGGGATTGGAGTTAGCATCATTACCAAGTAGTGCTAGAAAAAGTGGGGATGACCATCACTTGACACTACTAGCCTGATAGTCAAGCTTGTTGTGACAAGGCCACAACAAAACCCACGGGACTATTGTAGAATATGAGAATTAAATCTTTTGGACTAAGTTTTTGCCACTTATTTGTGGTGATGGAACATTTCATAGTAGCCTAATTCCTATGACTACATCCTTGGCAGACCCTTCGTGGGAGATACCTAAATGGTCCATGATTGGGACACAGACTGCATTTATGTTTAGAAAAGGAATGAAACCCTTAAAGTGGGGACAACCATCACTTGACACTACCGGCTTGATAGTCAAGCTCGCTGTGACAAGGCCACAACAAACCCATGGGACTATTGTAGAATCTGAGAATTAAATCTTTTGGACTAAGTTTTTGCCACTCATTTGTGGTGATGAACTTTTCATAGTAGCCTAATTCCTATGACTACATCCTTGGTAGACCCTTCATGGGAGACACCTAAATGGTCCATGATTGAGACATCTATGTTTAGAAAAGGAATGAAACCCTTAAAGTAAACCTACGAACATGGAAATCTCATCCTAGGAGTGGTGGACCTTTTGCCAAAGTCTCAATATCCACCAATAACACCATCGAGCTCAACATGTGCCAAACTTGTCATAAAACGTTGGATGTGGAATGTGAGAGCTCAAAGTTTGCCTTACTTCCATAGCTAGAAGATTCTAAAAATTGGATGCATATTTTTGCAACTATGGACATCCTCCCAAAACGAGAATAGGCATGAGATATGCCACAACAGCAGATGTGGCAAGGAAATCCCTTCCATACATATGTTGAGCACTCTCGAGCAGTGCAATGTGTATCAAAATTTGAAGGTGATATCTGTGACTAGGAGATCCAAAAGGATAAAAAAGGGATGATTTGTATCTTTTCCAAAAGCAGGAAAAGAAGAACATTGGCATCGATATGTCCAAGCCATAGATTCCCATGTAGAGTTTTGCCATCAGTGGCAAAAGGAGCTCAATCTTTCTGAAGTGTGAGTTAGGTTAATGGCCATGGAGAGAGATGAACCTACAAGCCAAATGAGTCTATAAAACCCACTTGCTCCACAAGAAGGGAAAAGAACAAAGCCTAAGCAAAGGCAAAAAAAGAAGCTAAGCGCATCCTATTAGAGAGTGCCTATGTTGAAGAAGAAAAGTTATGCAACCACCACACTTTTGTTAACATGGCCCAAGTCATTAACTCGACACGGGTGCTAGCCATAACCTAATGTCCCATGAAATAGGTGTGCGCTGCAAAATAATCGTTACTAACACCCACAAAAGCGAGAGTTGAAGGAGTAGACACTTTCAAAACCTCATGCATAGGATCAATCATTGCTATGTTTTACATTGGAAATAGCCCCTTGGAAGGAAAGTTCTATGTTATGGCCTACTATAGGTACCCTACGTGAAGAAGTACTTCTCGAACGAGGATGGATGGGGCACAACCGCTGTCAAATAGATTGGGGCTCACGAATTGCTACCTTGCACCTCACCCGCTGGATAGGTAACTATCCATGTAACTCACACTGGCTGCCCTAATGATAGATGAGGAGCCCATTTCTTGTCAAACTTTAACAAGAGAACACCATTCTCCCATTAAAGAATTTCTCCAACCCATCGAACATCCAAAGGTTCCCCATGCTTCCCATTCTATACTTGATCGTAGGACTAACCAAGCTCCATTAAAAGCCTCACCTCATTAGGATCAATCTTTGTTATGGAATACCCCCTGACACAAGTGGCCTCTCCAAGAACTAACCCAACTGATGCCAACACTGCCAACATTGCTAACCTTACTGAATTAGTACTGCCGATGCCAACCATCAGTTCCCAGCAACACCAATGTTTCCATCATAAGGGAGATAATTGGTGGACACCAAAAGTAATGCTCTGAGCATAAGGTTACTATGAAGAGCAAAGGAAAATCTGGGTACCAAAGAGGAAGTTCTAGCATATGCCAATCCAAGTCATGCCACCAATTGGACCACATAGCAAAACACTAAACCCCAACCCCAATCCCAAATCCAAAACATGGCTTATCAAAAAGGAGTTAGAAGCCCAAGGGTACTATGCCAGACAAAAACAACTCTAGCTTCCCAAAGCAACGTAGTCACAACTAACCCATCAAATAAGACAACCCAACAAAAATACACAACACCCAAAGATACACTTCTAGTGGCCCAAGGGTATTATGAAGGTAACAGAAGCATTTGGGTTCCTAAGGTCACACCATCAGTTCCCCTAATCTCTCCAGTCACAACAAAAAGAACCAAGGAGAGATGCCAATGACAACCCAAGGCTACCAACAACACAGAAACCCTAGTTTTACCTTCTCAAGCCTCATTAGGTGGGCCAAAAATAGGTATCTCACCCTTGCCAAATGACAAGGGATACCACTCACCCTTGCCAAATGTCAAAGGAAAGGAGAAAAAAGAGTCAAGGGAAGCAATTGAGAAGGGGCCAAGAAGAAAGAAGAATAAAAAGAAAGCAAATAGAGGTAGACTTGTGAAGGAGAGTTTGCAAAGGAAGCCAACACTATTTAAGAAAAATGCTTCTCTAATCACTGGCCTTCTACGTACATCTCACGATGGGGGACCATGGTGGGTGAAAACCTAGTCCATGGTATGGCCCGTCACCTTGATTGCTAGTGATTAGAATATCACTAACTAAGTCACTCCACCATTGTGCACGTATGTCAATACTATAAAAACACAAGGCCCCTCTCATTTTCTACTATTCATTCTCCATCTATCCAAACTATTGCCAAATTTATCTAGAATCCTCCCCGTCTCCGAGACTTCTACCTCCACTATCCTTATGGGCAATTGTAGCAGAAGCATCTAAGACCTCTTCAGATAATGTGCTCCTTACACCTACCAAGAAAAGAAAGGCCACAAAAGTTGTAAGCTCTTGGAACATCAGGTTGTTCCCCACCAACTTCTTCCCACTAGGAGTGGAGTTGCTCCGTGAAGTCGATAGCCACATGATTCACAATGGCATCCGATCCGACAAGCTGGAGCTTAAGCTCACCTACCACATTGAGGAGTGCTACCACAAGAAGTGGATCCCTAAGCTCACCTACCACATTGAGTGCTACCAGATTGCCAAGGAGACTTGAAGTCATGAAGAACCTATATAAACTTCAACTCGGTAGGCCTACTCTTGTAGTTTTGGCATCTACCCACCTTGAGAGGTAATCTATGGTTGTGAGTATATAAAATTTCCCACGTGAAATGGTCCAATTGCATCGATCCCCTGCTTCTCAAAAATGTTAAAAGCAAGTATGACATTCCTAGGTTCAAACTTTAGTATTCTTCTTTCCATTCTTTGGCATTGGAAACATGATTTACACCAATGATGTATATCTTTCTGGATGGAGGGCCAAACATAACCTTCCAATAATATCTTTTGTAATGTGATCTTGAGAGTAAAATGTCCTCCACAGCCATCTTCGTGATTCATTTCCAAGATATGATAGATTTCTTCTCTCCAAGGGATTCTTCTCAGTACTAAATCTGGTCCTTTCATAAACAAAACATCGTTGATCAAGCAAAAAAATTGATATCTTTTAACAAAGTGATACCTCTTTGATTTTGGCACATCTTGAGGCACTTCCCTGTCATGAGATATGCTTCCTTTTTGTGAAGGCATTATCTTCCTTGATATAATGGTCCATCCACCTTGGCTGCATAAACTGTAGACACAATTGCATTTTGAGCAGCTTCATGTGCTCCATGATTTTGTTCTTAGTCAATATGTTGAATGCTCCATGCTTCAAAACGTCCAAGTAATCTCTTTACTTATCCTACCCAAGCTTTGAGATGAGCATGCTTGGTTTTCCACACTCCCAACACCTGTTTAACTACCAACAAAGCATCTCCTTTAATTCCAATCCTTTTGACTCCAAGATTAAGACATACCTTTAAACTTTGACATAAAGCTGAATATTCTGCCGCCTCGTCGTTGCTTTTGGCCTCCATTTGAAACCCTTTCCTTTGTATTTCTTTTCCTTGTGAGTCAAGAATCACCATCCCTCCAGTGGCTTGATTTAAACTCTTTTTGAAAGAGCCATCAAAAAAAGCACATGAGCATTGACAAGTTTATGATATTCCATCCTTTTGCTGCTTCTCTACCTCTTACCAAAATTGGGCCCTCTTTGCATTAGAGGAGATCGGCTAAAGAAGCTTGTGTGTGGACTCCTTGATCAAAAATGTGAATTCAAATTCTTGCAACTCAACTCTTCATTTTATCATACTTCTTGACAAATTAGTATTGTTAACAAGCTGTGGCAAGAGGGTATAACTAGTCAACACTACAAAGGGTTTGGGTAACAAGTATGATCTAAACCTCTTGCAAGCATAAACTAGACTGGACAACACAAGCTCTCATCTTCTCCATGTCATTCTTCACCCTACTTGCATAATAAACCCGTCTCATAGGATCCATTCCCTTGTTGCAATAGAATAGCTCCTATTGCATCTGGTCCAATAGAAGGATTCACATAAAATAGCTTGTCAAACTCAGGAGCCTTTATGTTTGAAATTTCTCCCAATACTTCTTTGACCTTGCCAAACACTTCTTCACATTCCTCATCTCCCTGAAGAGGATCCTTTTTAAATGTTTGCTGAAGTGGATATAGCAGTTGAAATAACAAAGGAATGAACCTTGACATATATTTCACTTTTTTGAATAAAAGTATGCAATTGCTTTGTAGAAGTAGGAGAAGATAATAAGATGAAAGACTTGATATTATCTGGATCTAGTTCTATCCCATTTTGAGACACCATATGCCCGAGAAGCTTGATTCTTGGTTGTCCAATAAAGCACTTTTTTGGATTCAGCTGCCCACCACTTGAATCTAACATGTTAAATACTTGCTCCAATTTACTGCAATGTTCATGCCTTGAACTAAAAATACAAATGTCATTCTAGAAAACTTTAACAAAGTGATCTAAGAATGGTGCAAGTACTTCATCTGATCTTTGTTGGTACCAAGAAGGAGAATTTGTTAAACCAAATGGCATAACCTTGTAACAAAAAAATCCCCAATGTGTGATAAAAGTTGTCTTCTCTTTATCTTTAGGTGCAATGGCTATCTGAAAATACCCAGAATATCCATCACAAATACTATATCTCTCATGCCCTGCAACTTTATCCAAAATATCATCAAGGAAAGGCAAAGGATAATGATTCTTTTTTGTAGATGTGTTCAATGGTTTGTAATCTATACATACCCGCCATCTTCCATCTTTTTTTGGTCTGATCACAATCGGATTACCCTAATCTAAATTTTCAATTCGATAAATAAAACTAGCTTTTAGAAGTTTGTGTATCTCTTCCTTGAGTACTTGAATCTGTTCTTGTCCTAACCTTCTCAACTTTTGGAATACTAGTTTTACACCTTCCTTTAATTCAATCTTAAGTGGTTTACATGTAAATCCTCTTATCTCTTCATAAGAAGTAATAAAAAGATTAGGAAATTTGGCAAACATAGCAAGATACTCTGGTCTCTCCTTTGACAAGACTGGTACTACTCAGCATCTTCTCTATTAGCTCCTATAGTTTAGGTGTGGAGACTCGTTGCATTAGGTTCTCCATGGTTTCAAACCTTCCCTCCTCTTCTGCTTCATGCATAGCCATGAGTTGAACTTCTTGTCGATCTTCTTCTCCAACTATGAAAGACACCTGCCAATTTTCTGTCTTTGAATCATCACTCTCCTCTTCATCACTTCCACTTTTTGTCTCCTCTTCAGCACTCCTTTCCTCTTCCTCATTCAGCTCCTTTCCATGTCAAAGCTCATTCTGTTTCTAACACCTGTGTGTTATTATCCCTTTTTCCCAATTTTGAATGACACCCACTTTTCGCAACCATGGCCTCCCTAGGATGATAGGATAAGCTCCCAATCTTGCGGCATGACATGACACTTGATTTTACAATGCACATTGAAAACTTCCACATCCAGGTTAGTCACAATGCCCAAATATTTTACTTTAGCGTGATTTGACAGTTTGATCCTAAAACCAGATTGAGAAGCAATCTTTAGACCAAGTTTTTCTATACAAGATTGGGTGATTACAAAAATTTGAGCTCCCCCATCAATATAGGATTCTCCCAAACCCACATCTTGATGCAAAGCTTCAATAGATGGACATATATCTGGCAATTCTTCTAAAGACATTACTCCCTTTAGTGGTTATGAAACAGCTTTTTTGTTGGGGTTCACCGCTCGTTTCCATTCCCTCTTCAGCTTCGGCCACATACCCATCATTTGACCAAAAGTGATATCAGCTTTTCGTTGAGCCAGATCTTTCACTAAGTCATAATCTTCATGTTCCTTCCTCCCCAAAGGCAAGTCTGTCACTTTGAAAGGTCTTCTTAGCTTCCTCGCTTTCTTCTTTGACTAGTTCTTCTTTCACACCAATAAGGCTTACTGCTTTACCTTTCCCCTTCTCATCAATAGTAGTGTCACTGCTACTGGGTTAAGGAACATCTTTAATCTCTACACCAAAGTCATTTGCTCTCTTGTTCAGGTTCTAAGGCAAAGGAAATATATCTCCTCCCAAGCGGTGAGGTTTATCACAATATGTACTATAATGTCTTCATTCACCACAATTAAAGCATTGTACACTCATTGGATATATTCCACGACCCCTTCCTCCTTGCCATGGAGCTTACCCATTTTGATTTGATTGAGCTCCAACTCCTTTACCACCAATTGGTCCCCTTCCTCGTCCTCTACTTGCACCACCAACCATATTAAGACTCATGTTTTTCATTAATTCAACTACTTCATATAATTCCTCTTTCAAGGAATCATCCCTCCCTTTTAATTGAGGAGGAGCTGGTTCTTCTTTGGCAATAGGAATGACTTCATTGATGACAGGCCTCTTTGTTGGATCTTCTTGCAACCTTAGTTGCCCAAGCCTCTTTGTTTTCCACTCTTTTTCTCTAGCAAACTGAATAGTTTCATCAAAACGGAGAGGATTTTTCAGTTCCACTTTCAATCTGAGGTCTAGCTTAAGTCCAACCACAAATCTCTCCTTCTTTATCATTTCAGGTGGAACTTCAAGATGCAAGGCAGCTCTCCAGTTCCATAATTCAGCAAACTGAATCATATACTAATTTACCTCTTGATTAGATACATGCTGATAGTTACAAAGCTCTCTCCAAATCCCATTGGGATTCCTTTCCCTAGCATACTGAGATAAAAAAACACTTTTCACTTCTTTGTATCCAAGCTCAGAAGAAGGAATGTGAGTACTTTGAAAATTTTGAAAAAATACATGCATCCATGTCTTAGCCTCTCCTTTAAGACAATAAGCCAAGATCTGTAGCAAAACTTTTGGAGTGTCCCTATCCTTCATTAAAGCTGTAAACTCCAACTCAAGAAATTTTGAGTCATTTTTTAACCCCACACACACACACACACACACACACACACACACACACACTTTTCTTTGAGTCCTTTCCCCAGTCACCTCAATTCCCAAGAAGACTCTTTGGTGAGGCCACCCAAATAGTGTTAAGTGTTTGGCAGAGTAGCACAATGCCTCTATGTAGCTTAACCCAATACCATGATCATATCACCAATACCCACAACACCAACAAACAAAGCACAACTAACACAATTTCCAAGAAACCTCAGGCACCAAAGACAACATCCAGCAAAGACAATACCACAAGACCATATGATTACACTATCAAAACTACATAGGGACTCCCATATCAAACATCATATATATATGATCTCAACACAAGAAGAGACATATAGCTTGATGCATACCCAACTCAAACATACACACAAAAAACTACTTCATTGCATATTAGCACATGCATGAATCCCGCAACCCAAGATAAGAAAAGGATAATCCTGGCCTTATGGAATCTCACTTTATTGAGCATACACATTATATACGGAACACCCGAGATCAGAACATAGAAATACTAGCTTCACAACAATGAAAGGAATGCCGATAAGCTCAGGATGGCTTTGCTTGTCTCAATCAAGAGATGTGAGTATGGGTATAGAGGAAATCCTCCAACTCATGAGCTACACCAACTCTTAAAGATGACGGCATGATGGTCTCCATGTGTAGTTTGCCATGGACTTCACGCTCATGTCCAAAAACGGTTCTCTCTTCGTGACGTCTTTAGCAAATGCTCAAACTTCAAGCATCTAGGTAGGCATCTCCTCTCCGATATTCCCAAATGCTCTTCCTTCCTTCCTCTATCTCACGATCTCACATGAACACACACACATAAAATTCAAAATTATTTTTGCTGCATGTCGACCTCTTCTCAGCTTCAGCCCCCCCGGCTAATAAGCCATCAACAAAGAACGACTTGAAATTGGCCGACCTTCTTGCATAGTCGGCTTTAGCACATGCTAAGTAGCCTTCAAAACATCAAAAAAGAAAACCAAAAATGGGTGTCTCTCTTCTGCACCCTACACTTCACTATGTACTCGTAGGTTTTTATAGCCTTGTGTGTCTCCTGCAGCGTTCATCTTCCACCACACCTTTCCTCCTAGTTTCATGCGTGCTATCCCAACAAAGTCCGGCTATAGCTCTCGTTCACCACTGCTTCTTTTCTTTTCCTCCTGTGCCATGCAACCGAAAACGGCCTCTTCTTTTAGTCGATGGCAGTAGCTGTTTCTCCCTCCTCCACAGGCCTTTCAGCTTTTTAGTGCACAGCCATCCCTTTTTCTCCAAGCATTAATGCACAGAAATAAAACTTGACTACCACCCTTTTGTATTCGTTTTTTTCCTTTAAATAATCCAAAACTTGTGTCAAAGGTTCAAATGTTCTAAACCTTTTTTTTGAAATCTTCATACCCATTGCTTTTGTCCTTGCTTCCATTAGATGTAGAGGGGAATGGGCCACCAAAAATTTAGCATCTTGTCCAACTGAAATGAATGTCTTGCTCACTAAAAACCCCCATCATACTATGTGCCACCACCCTTATTAGTATATCACCATCATCATTTGTGTGCATTGGATTATTACAATTGAACCTTCCTCGATATACATAAATCAAGAAAAAAAATATCATCTTATTCTCTTATTCCCCTAGCAATGCAATCACATCATGCTATGTGTACAAAAATGATGATCACACGGCTAAAAAATGCATCCTAACTACACCCCCATAGCAAATGGTTTGTTCTATACAAAAAGCATGATATTGTCTTTATTCTATGATTCCCTACATTCATCCCTGGTATTATTTTGTGCATCTGTAGAGTTCACTAAAACTGCTTAACATCGCCTTTGCAACCGAGAGGAAGGTGGATAGCCTAATGGATGCAACTACTACTGACCTACCCAACCTCACCATCCCTCCCCAACCACCCTGTAGCCTCCTCAAACTGTAGCACCGAGCCCTCCAGCTCAACCTCCTCTAACACAACATCTTCCTTGACAAGGAGATTTCCACTACCACCTTTTCCACAAGCCTCTCCAAAATCCCTTGCGCCTCCCACACCACCCTCATCATGCTCTTCTTCCAAAACACCATCTCCCTTACTGAGCCCTCCACCATCTTTCGCTTCCCTCACCATGTCCTCTACCTCAACCTCCCGTCTTGGTGTCTTTGCTTAGAAGATATCCACACTCAACAAACAATTTCCTTGGTTAAGAGGGTTGAAAGCACATGTCTTGCTTTCAAGAGTGGGATTTGTACTTGTGATCATGGATGAGAATGGGATTTTAGGTGACCCCTTATCTCCACACGCAAGTTTTTCTTGAGCAGTAGCAAATTTTCTTGGGTTTGTCATGACTGATGAAGTGCAGAAGGATCATGGGATGGATGAGAATGTTCAATCTGATGACGACTATCGCGATGATGATGTGTTGCTGATGACCTAGTCACTAAGGTTAACTTCAACTCAAGGATGACCTTGCTAGAGCAGTAGATTGCGAACTTGACTAACACCATGGTTGGTGTACAAGCAACTTTGGTAGGTCGGGTGATAGCAAGGGGGAATGGGATAGCTTTAGTTGCACCCTCTTTTACTCTAGAGCCCTATGTGGGGGAGCGAAAACAAAAGACTCACAAGATAGTTGACTTCTGGCTTCTTCACAAATGGGGTATGTACTTTGAGTTCCATCCTTTTCCTAAGCATAAAAAGGTAAATATGGTACATGGATTCCCGATAGGAAAATCCCTTACCTAGTGGAAAGAGTTAGGAGTAAAGCCCACGACATGGGTAGATTTTGAGCAGGTTTTCCAAGAAGAGTTCATGTAGGACGAGGATGAGTGCGACATTGTCTCCAAGTTTAAAAACTTGGAAATGAAGAATATGCCTTTTGACACATATTTGCAAAAGTTTAGAGAGTTGCAAGGTCGGGCAAGTCACATGGATCCTGCCACATTTTGGGATTTTTTATGGATGGATTGCCTGATGATGGATATCAGCTCCAGCTCAAAAATAATCCCAACAATACATTGGATGATGTTATCCAATATACAAAGATTTTTTATCATTGTGGCGAAGAAACAACCAAAGAAACCCCAACAACCCTCAGTACCAAACTAGGGACAATCCCACTGTAAACAAAAGTTTAAGCATGGGAAGATTTCTCTTGCAAAGACCCAAAGTCAGACTACAGCCTACAGGTGACCCCGACTCCAAGAAATCGAAGAGAGTGGAGCAGCCTCTTCAATTCATCAAGGAGGGTCTTCACTTGTGGTCTCAGCAAGGGCACATGAGTACAACTACCCATAGGCAAAGGGCAAGTCAAAGTCCAAGGGAACCCATGCAACCGGTGAGACTAAAGGTAAGATAACCTCCATACATACGATTGTTTTTTATCAGAGTTCTTGCAAGGGTTGTAGCTTTAATATAAAAGTATTTAGTCCTACAGACCTAATACGGATGTAGGGGTCAATTGTGGGAAACATTGTACACATTCTTTTTTACCTTGGGAGTACTGACAACTTCATGAGTGCCAAGCTTGTGTAGAAGTTGGAGTGGAGATGCAACCAAGTGATCACCAGTATCATGTCAACATGCCATCAGGCACACAATTTTGGGATTGGTGAGTGTCTCAGTTGCCTGTAATTACACAAAGCTACTCGGAGCCGCTAGATTTCATGATTATAAATCTAGATAGAGTAGATGTTATTATAGGTAAAGAGTGGTTTTATACCCATGATGTACATATAGATTGGAAGGGTCATAAGTTATCTTTCATCTGTCCAATTTTGTCTATAGGGTGATTTTGATGTCCCATCCTCTACACTTGTAAACTCAATTGAGCTTCGTAATATAGTAAAGGATTCTAATTATGAAGTGTTCTAGTGTGTTCTAGATACCATGTCACCTGATGCTAATTGTGAGTTTATTTCAGTTAGTCTAGATGTATGGGAGACATAAGCTTAGAAACATCAAGGCAAAGTTTTCCCATGTTTTCATAGCTAAGTTACCTCATAGTCTTCCGCCTAGTCAGTCGGCTGATTATAAGATTGTTTTAGTTCTGGGGTCTTAGCCTGTGAGCATTACGCTTTATAGGATGAGCCTGATTCTAATAATAAATCAATCTCAAGATGGAAAAATTGTCAGAATATCTCAAGACGGGATAGATTCGTGAGAGTAAATCTCCTTTGGGAGCATCGATACTTCTAAAGCACAAGAAAGACGAAAGTTGGAGAATGTGTGTCAACTATAAATAGTTGAATAAGTTTACAATCAAGAAGACATATCCCCTTCCCAGAGCGGATGATTTGATTGATAGATTACAAGAAGCTTCCTATTTTTCAAAGATTGATCTTCATTTTCCTAAACATCGCTAAAAAACCAAGGTTTGTCTTAAACCAAATTGTTAGGTAACATGCTAGCTCACCTCCAAACTGTCGTGACCGTCATCTAATGATTTCCCCCAAGCCAAGGCTAGGGCTCCTTGCACAATCCCATAGGCCCGTGTCTAACTCTGGCATCCCATACCACCGAAGCATGCATGTAGGCCTTCAACACACTAACCTACGTACTCACCATGTGCGTGGCATGAGCATGTCTTCTCTCGTGGTCCAAGCAAAGACCGTTAGTGGTCCATCCACACAACTATATCTCATAATAACCCAAGCTCTCACTTATATAGTGGTGCATCTGCACAACTATATCTCATAATAACCCAAGCTCTCACTTATATAGTGATAACTATGTCATAATTAACTAAATCACTATAAAAGGCTATTAAACTTGTTTTATTAATCCATGAACCCTAGCCAAGTATCAGCATGTTAATCCCTAATCTCGGGCTCTCTAATCCCTTGGATTAGTTCCCTAATTTATAGATTAGTGTCTGGGTACATAACATTCTTCCCCTCTTCAAACATTTACTCTTAAATGAAATTAGGGAAGCTCTTACTCAAACTAGTTGTTGCCAACTCCCAAGTCAAGTCCTCCTCAGCCCTATCTTTCCACTTAATCTTGTATTCAAGAATCAACTTATTCCTAAGTTATATTTCCTTGAAATCTAGAATCCTCTTAAGTTCATGTGGAATATAGAACAAGTTCTCAACCTCAACAAGTTCTTGAGGGGTAACAAGGTTATCTTTAGCTCTTTGCATCTCTTTCAATCTCAAGTGACGTGAAAGCACTGGATGAACTTTCACATTTAGAGGCAACTCTAGTCTATAAGCAACCTCACAAATCTTTTTAAGATCCTATAAGGTCAACAGTACTTAGGGAAGAAATTCCCAACCTTCCTCATATGTAACATCTTTGAATTCTTGAGCACTCTCAAATAAACTAGCATTCCCTTGATAAACTCCCTCGGTGAATGCTGCGTATTAGCATAGAATCGTGCACAAGATTAGCATAGAATCGTGCATGATCTTGTGCACTTTTGATAGCCTCTTTGACACTGGCTAGCATTTCTTGCATGTATGCTAAGAAATCTCTAGCCGCATCAATTTGAATACCCTTAAGTCCAACTGTTATTGGAGATCTAGGTTGGTATCAATACATTAGCATAAATGGATTATAACTAGTAGTCGCATGCTTAGCATTGTTATAGGCAAACTTGATCATCAGGATGTACTTCTCCCAATTTGATGGCCTTTTGGAGACATATGCAAGCATATCCTCCAAAACCAGATTCACCCTCTCTATTTGTCCATCTCTATTAGCCCATCCATTTGAGGATGATCAAAGGAATGCATACTCAATGCTGTCTCTCCAATCTCTAGAAAACTAGCTACCAAAAATGTCCAGAAAACTTTTTTTTTCCCTGAGAAAAGATCCTTTCATTAGTTAAAAGAAAACGCCCACTGGGCTACAAAATAAAAACTCTCCTGCTCATAAGAAGGCAGAGCAGAGATCCAATCAAGGCAACTAGGGAGACTCTCCCTAGGTGCAAAAAGGTACAAAGATCAGTACAAATAACTGAGAGCTATATCATACAATAGGAGGGGGGAAAAGCCAAACAGGTGGCCTGTAATGCCAACGGGGGTACCCGCGTGTAGTGTATAGAAGGGGCCGCTACGCCAAGTGGTGTGGAAGGCCTGGCGTTGCAAGATCACCGCATCCGAGTCGCCCCAGATGCAGTCATACTGTCCGCGCAAGGTGTGGATCAGCTCCTGCCAAATCCCCCGAACAGTCTCTGCTGGTGGCTCCAGTCTCCCCTCAAAGGCCCTGAAACACCAGGCTCTCCAAGTGAACCAGATGGTGAGGCTGCTGAGGAGCTCCCATCGTAAATCCCTCTCCTGTGTCCAGACGGCGGATGAGAAATCCGATGAAGGAACAAGGCGAGGCTGGCCCCTAATGAATCTGATGGCCTGGCTAACCTGCTCCGTCTCGTATCCCAGAGCAGCCCCTGACAATGTCGACCAAGTAGCGGCACCCCACATATACATGCCCTCTGGAGAGAGGGGGGCCAAAATGCGCAGCATCCTCAGCCAAATCTGCTGCGCCTGTGGACAGTCCCATAGGCAGTGTCTCTGTGTCTCCAATGGGTGGCCGCATCGGAGTCCCTACCACTGACTATATCAAAAGGTAGTCCATACAACATGAAAAGCTGCTCAATAAATTGTTGCACCAATTTGGTTGCCTTCATTGTCGCTTTTGTAGGTAAAAATTACGTCATCTTCGTCAATTTGTCTACCATCACCCAAATAGCATCATGCCCTCTGCTGGTTCGTGGAAAACCTACAATGAAAAAGACAAACAAACAGCTTGCTCTATTCAAGTTTCTGAAGTTGTTAGTACCCTGATGCTTAATGGCCAAAGTACCAACCCTGTTCCGATGAATCTTTCCAAGCAGATCCTTAGTCTTTTGGGTTTCACTGGCGACCATCCCATCAATGTGCTGGTGGACAGTGGGCTGTTCCACTAATTTTGTGGACAATTCTTTGGTTCGCAAGCTTCGTGTGTAGACCCGACATTTTGTGGATGCTTCTCAAGTAGAGCTTGCTGATGGTTCCTTCCTTAATTGTAACAAAAAGGTGCAAAAGCTTCAGTTCCAGATTCAAGATTACCAAGATCACCTTAATTTTTCAGTGATGCCGTTGTCACATTATGACATGATATTGGGACAATCTTGGCCGTATCGATATGATCCAGTGATCAGCTTTCGTTCTCATTCGATCCACTTATACCATGATGGTCGAGAGCTGGAACTTCGTGGCCTTTTCAGTGCCAAACCCATCACTGTTGTTTCTACTCTGCAAGTCAAGCGGCTCGTCCGCAAACGTGACTGTACAACAGCCTTGGTCATGTTACGGGAGATTGAAGCAGAAACTAGTGAGCAATCTCAAGCCTCGTCATCAACAACTGCTTCCTAGGAGCAACCCTTCTTCAGGCCTTTTCAGGATCTGTTTTCGGATGATCTTCCGACGACATTGCCTCCTTGTCGCCCTGTGGATCACCCGATTGATCTTGTCCCAAGTCAACCTCCTCCAACCCGAGCTCCATATCGTGTTTCTTACTCTGAATCTCAGGAGATACAAAGGCAATTACAGGAGTTGCTGGAAAAAGGTCACATCCGCCCCAGCAAAAGTCCCTTCGGAGCCCCGGTTTTGCTTGTCAAAAAGAAAGATGAATCAATGCGGCTTTGCATTGATTACCGTGCTCTCAACAAGCTGACAATCAAGAACAAATTCCCTTTGCCTCGCATCGATGAGTTGTTCAACCAGCTGCTTGGTGCAAAGGTGTTTTCCAAGATTGATTTGAAGTCCGACTATCATCAAATTCGTATCCGTAATGGTGATGAATACAAGACAGCCTTTCGGACAAAATATGGCCATTATGAATTCTTGGTCATACCTTTTGGGTTAACCAATGCCCCGGCCACTTTCATGACCCTGATGAATGAAATTTTTGGGCCGTACTTGGACAAGTTTGTGATCTTCTCACACACTTCATAAGAAATGCAATTAAGGAGCTCCAAGCTTGCACGACACTTGATGCAAGAAGGTTAGTAAGTTATTTTAATTCATGTACTCTTGTGTACATAGTACTTGTAACTTGTAAGCTTGATTTTAATTTTTGCTATGTATAACGTGACATGTGCTTGAATAGGCTTGATGAGATCAAGACCATTGTGGAGAGAAGGTGGCAATGGATGCGTAGGCCTATTCATGGTATGGCTGCATTCCTTCATCTTCTCCACAAAACAGCGAAACTCTTCTTAGATCAAGAGATCCGGTCCAACGCAGACGTCTACATGCGTCGTGTGCTTGATGATGAAGCACAAATCAAGATGGACGAGGAGCTCATTGCCTACAACAACTTGATTGGGCAATCATACACTCATCCTACTTCTAGAAGAAGAGAGGTGATGGTGAAGCCACTCTCATGGTTGGAGACGTATGGCTATTCCACCCCATCTCTACAAGCTTTCGCCATGAGAGTCCTTGCCCAAGTGACAGTCATTTGCCATTGCCTCTTCTAATTCTTTATTCTATTTAGTCATATTATTAAAATTAAATTTTTTGTTTTTTGCTCTTAGGATTGCTGTTCGGGTGCATGCGAGAGGAATTGGAGTGCATACTCCCTCGTGCACACGAAGATTAGGAACAAGCTTAGCACATCCCAGTTAGGGCGCCTCGTATATTGCCACGCTAACTTGCAGATGGTGCGAAATCTTCAAGAGCTTCACATCCCGAAGCAAGTAGGCATCTCGATTCTCTTGCCATCTATGCTGAGCTCCATAGAGAGCTAGAGGAGATAGATATGCGCGTCACCTGTACTCGAGGTCGTAAGCGCCTTGCTGCTAGTGGTTCTCATTCCACCACCACGAGCAGAGGAGGCATTGGTGTGGCGAGCCGAGGCTGCCAAATTAGACGAGAAGGAGCTTGACCACCCATCCAAAAATATCGGCGACCGGGCTCTGCTAGCTCTTCTACTTATGCTACAGATGAAGATGCATCACTTGGTCAAGATGGAACCCTCGAGGATGTAGATGCTCGGAGCCCGGAGTATGATGATGATGGCAATCTCATCTCAGATGGGGATTTTCATTTAGAATCTAGTGAGGAGCCTTCTCCTATTAGTGATGAGTCTGATGACTCGAGTGAGGCTCCAAGTGGTAGATTCGATAGTTCAAACTCTGGAGTCTGAGTGAATCTTTATGATGACGGCGGCATGTAATATGTATGAATCTTTTTGACGTATGAATCATGAATCTATTATCTTTTGAGTATTCAATCATTCTTAATTTTTGTAAAATTAAATGGTGACATGGTCTACAGTCTAGACTCTACCGTCTAAGGTCTTGAAAGTTGACTCTCTCTCTCTCTCTCTCTCTCTCTCTCTCTCTCTCTCTCTCTACCGTCTAAGGTCTTGAGAGTATAGCCGCACCAGAGGTACACTCATTGATCGGGCTATAGAGCTGGGGCAGTCCAGGCGCCCCAAGATGAGAGGCCCATCTCGACACCGGCGGAGACTACAACAGAGGATCAGGACCATACTAGCACGGCATGGGAGACGTCCAGTCAGAGTACTCACCATGGAGGACATTGAGGATATCCGCCATCGACCGATGAGAGACATCTTTGGATAGTGATGTGTATGATGCTTACCTTTGTTGCTGGAGTTGTCCTCCCAGATGTTATTCATTAGGAGCCCCTAGTACCGTACTTTTCCTCATAGTTGTTTCAATTTCAGTTAGTTGTTTAGTTGTTTTTAGCTTTTCTTACACAGACATTGTATCAGATCCACCAATTGTTGTAACCTTTTTGGTCTCATAGGTTATTTTGGCCTTCTGAAGACGTTAATATATCATTTCATTTCATTTCATTTCTCTCTCTCTCTCTCTCTCTCTCTCTCTCTCTCTCTCTCTCTCTCTCTCTCTCTCTCTCTCTCTCTCTCTCTCTATATATATATATATATATATATATCATGATTCATTACGTACGTACGCATGTATGTATGTATGTATGTATGTATATATAGCATGTTAGAGGCGTCTTATATATATATATATATATATATATATAAGACGCCTCTAACATGCCTCTAACGTCTCTAAAACATACGAGTCTTTTGAGACGCGTACCATACCCGCCTCGTACCAAACGCCTCTGATGCCTCTAACAACTATGTGCTAGTTGAAGCCCAAAACTCCATTTTCTCCTTTGCTAATGGATGTCATTCTTCCCCAAAAACTCATGGATAAATCTTGTATGCCTTGCAAATGCAAGATGCTTAGATTGACTATCTATACTACTATACTGATGCAAGCCATGTGCGTCCCTATATGCTATACAAGAATGCAAATGAATGGGTTATTGATGCATGCCTAAGGGAAAAACCCCAAGGATCGCCTGCAAGATCTTGAGAACTGGATTTAACTAAGCGGAAGCGACTATCATCATGGCTTTACTGAAAGACTTAAGGGATGAACATAAACAAAGGCTGGTTACCCTGTAACGCTTTGATACAAATGTGACATGCGAGGAGTTTGATCGTAGTAAAATAACCTTAACCTTAACTATTGTTACGACCTTGTGTTTTTCTCTGGACAAGAAGCAGGTGGGCACGGGCACGAGCACGGGATGGATACTGTGAACGGCATCAGCTTGGATATGAAAAGGAAACCCATATGTGGCCAGCCAAGTGTGAAAAGGACAAAAAGGGATTTTGAGTTTATAAGGTTTTATAACCTTTGAAGGCTTAAAATAATTTTATTTTTGGAAGCATGCGTTTTTGCTATCTGCTTTTGGCTTTTTGGAGAAAGTGAATTGCATCTTTATAAAAAACCGAACGGTGGCAGAATTGGAGTGGTCGAGTGGCGTGTGGCGCTTCTCTTGGTTTCTGGTCGTGACTATGGTGGCGTCTGGCACTTCTCTCTTTGGGTGGTTGGTCACCAGAGAGTATAGGCGACTCATAGATCTTCAGCGTAGGACCTTACGCCATGTTGTACGTGCCTCAGGACCTTACACTATGCTGTGCGTGGACTGAGCTGGTGGCGTACATGTCTACAGGACAGGAGGACAGCAATGGGCGCCAAGCGGGCTGCATGTGTGAAAGCAGCCAGGCCGCTGCATGTATGGAAGCAGCGAAGCGGGCGACCTTCGGCAAAGTGGAGCAGTCCACATGCACGTGGCGACTGCCTGTGTGAAAGCAGCCAGGCGGACGCGATGGATTTAGGTGTAGGTAGAGCGATGATCTGTGTTGATGGTGCAGGCAGAGCAATGGTCTAAGGTGGTGGCAGAGGCATGGCGCCGGTGGACAACGATGGCATGGCCTATGAGACAAGTCCGGGCGTGAAGATGTACAGCAGCTCCGACATGATGGGTGTCCAAGATGAGCTCCTGCGGGGCATCTACGTCTACGGCTTCGAGGGGCCCTCGGTTATTCAGTAACGCGCTAACCGTCCCATCATCTAGAACCGTGACGTTATCGTCCAGGCCCAGTTCGGCACCAACAAGACCTCCATGATCGCTCTCGCTGTCTACCAGATCATCGACACCTCCGTCAGAGAGAGCTCTATTTTTCTCTCTGTCTCTCTCTCTCATCATGTATTGCAGGCTCTGATTGGGATACAGAGGATCAAGCTAAGATGCACAGGATGATGTTCATGGAAGAGTTGTGTTGTTACTCTTCGTCTTGAACTTACGTGTATTCAGGGATTGCTTGACACGTCCTCTATCTTTCTCTCTGGGTTTTGGCAACCGTGCTTGGATGGTATATCTGTCATGAAACAAGACATTAGTTTTTCGAGAGGAAACAAGACTTTGGTAGCGAGGAAACAGGCTTATGGTTTATGGGATACACATCTTTGGTTTCATGTGGAAAGCATGTCTTTGGATTCATGTGAATAGGTTGTAGTTTCTCGAGGTTACATGCAAGCTGTGACTACAGGGAAGGACATATGGTTTGGTACAGCCCTACTACTGTTTGGGAAAGGGTTTGAGGGATCCATGGTAGAGATGGAGAAGACCTTTTCAAGCAGGGAGGTGTTGTACAGGTGTGCCTTCTCTATGGTATGCAGTGCTTTAATAACGAGAGTTCTCTTTTGGAAGTCCTAGGTGAAACTATAAGGGATCCTATTGGTGGAGGATTCTACAAGTTGTACTTTGTACTCAAATTTGATCAAGTAAAGAAATACTGCAAGGGACGCCACTGCGTTTTGGGGCCAATCGGTGTCCGTGTAATTTTTGCAGGAGCACTCTAGCTCCCCCTGTTTGTTTCCTTTTCCAGGTCCCCATGGGTGATGAAGTGTTTTGTGTGCGAGTATTTGTTTCACCGCCCCTCAAATTTCTGAAGGCCGGTTTCAACTAAACTACACTTAGAAGTCCTTAAGAAGAAGAGAATAGTTTCAATGCAAATGCAATGCAACAAAATTAAATGAGATGGTTACAACTGAGATCTGTAAAGATCTTTGATGATGATGATGATGATGACTTTGACTGGATGAATTCTGAATGCTGACTTCTAGATGTTGAACGCTGAACTCCACACCTCCAGGACTGAATGATGTGCCATGCTTTTATATGTGAATCTGCTGCTGGTCGGGCTGTGCCTAGGGCTGTTGGCCTGTTGGACAAGCTGCCATCTGGGACATCTGATTCCGACTTGTTTTCTTGCTGCCGACGGGTCCAAGCCCTTGCACATGTGCTGCCCAAAATACTTGCTTGGCTGCCTATTATGCTTGCTTAATGCTCATGAATACCAAGAATGCCATGCCATGTTGGATTATATCATCTCCAAATGGTCTACATCACCATTTTCATGCTTGTATTGGCCATTTATGAGGTCCTGCATTGGCATATCTTTGCAAATATTATTATTCAACATTTTTCAACCATTTTAAGGTATTTTTCAGCATTTATGTAGCATTTTATGCTACTGTGCTGCTGTCGGCCTGCTACAGCTGGCCTACCAGCTTATGGGGGAGTATATAAGGGCTGATCCCCCTTTCCCCCAATTCATCTCATTTTTCCGCACTCATTTGAGGTCATTAGCAGCTGCTACTGCTTCTTACCATTGTACAACACCTACGGGCTTCCCTCGTGTGCAGTTTTCAGCAATAAACATCAGTTTCCAGCATTTATAAGTCTTGTACCTGGGCCTACATCTGTGTTTTCTATTTGCTTCACTTTCTTTCATGGTATCAAAGAAAAACACTGACCTCTGAGCAAAAGAGCTGCATTTTCTGTTTTGGAGCAGAGGCTTCGACAGTTTGTTGCGTTTTCTGGAGATTTCGGTGTAGAAGGTGGTGCGTTTTCTTCCGGGAGCAAAGGCTTCCTCAAGATTGCTACGTTTTCTTCATCTAACACTTGGGACTGTTGTATTTCTGAATTTTCAGCAAAGATTGCTGATTTTCATGCTGGCTGGATTACTGAAGCCCTCTTCTACGTGCTGAGGATAGGGATCTACATCTTGGAGAGATCTTCCTTCTTTCCCTTCTTTTAGTTTCCCACCCTCCCTCCCTTTCTTCTTGCTGTGCACAGCTTGAGAGGAGGACTTGCTGATTTTTTCAGCCCCTTTCTTCAGAGAAGGTTTCTTGTCAGAGGACATGGCTTCACGAGGTTTCTCTACTGCTGCTCCTTCTCATGTTGATTCTCCAGCTCCATCACAGCCTGGATCCCCTACTCCCATTGCTCCACGGGTGTTTCCTATTCCCAATCTTTCCTCTCTAAGTTTCTCTCATCTAGGTCTTGCTCCCACCCCTACCCACATACCATCCTACAATCCTCCCCAAGTCAGTGACTCCATGAAACTATCATACTTGGTCTTTCTACACTCACCAACTATCAGTTGTTGCTGGAAGGATCCGGTGTGTGGATGGCTATCTCTACACCTCACTTGGTGGACCCTGCTTCGAGAAGCATATTGGATGCTCGGGCTTGTCTTATCATCATCCATTGCATGACTCCATCTATACAAGCACAGTTTGTCTCTACCCGGAGTAATGCTCATCAGATGTGGACAGAGATCAAGAGGAGGTAGGGAAGAGTTTTGACAGCAACGAAGATTGCCAAATTGGAGTCAGATCTAGAGAAGCTTACAATCAATGAGTCAAATAACTTGATTGAGAAGATTGGAAAGTTCACCCGTATCAAGCTGTAGCTTGAGGAGTACGGGAGCACCATCAACAATCCCATCCATAAACTTCTTGGTAAGTTGCCTGCTTCCTTTGAATCTTTTAGGAATAATATTTATTTCCGTGATCCTCTCTCCCCTTTTGAAGAAGTCGTGAGTTATCTCCACAACAAGTGCATGCTTCGAAGAAAAGACAAGTCGGAGTCTACCTTTGTTGCCTCTAACAAGGGCAAAGACAAAGGCGGAAAAGGAAACTCCAACAACAACAACAACAACAAAAACAAAGACATAGGCAAGGGTAAACAGGATTCTAAGGAATCCAAGGACAAAAGTGATGGAGAATGCACAAGCGGAAGCATAAACAGTAAAACTTATGAGAGAGTGCAAAGGAGATTGAGAGAGTTGAACAAGATCACCTTTCATAACAGCAGTAAAGCTTTACAATGGCAATAGCCAACAACTGAGCGTTGAACTTGTGCAAGGGAAGGGGATGAATTAGTGAATAATGGGGGAACTCCTTATATAGTGCACGAGAGACCTGGCCGACTGCCTCTAGGGCTGGCTGACTGGCCCTGGACAAAATAAATAGGAGAAAATACATAAAATACCAAATAAATGATAGATCCCCAAAACACTGAGATGCATAAATTCTAACACCCCCTCTACAGCTCATAGTGTGCAAGAGTCGGAAGAAGATAAGTCGGTGAAGATGCAACCATGGATCCTCTAGCATCGCGAATATTGGAATCACCTCGGAGAGAGCACCGGCCAACCTGTTTCCTCTCAAAACAAGATGCCACCACGAACAACAAGGAACTTTGCTTGGCCCATAGTCACAGGGAATGAGCATTTTTAGACTCGGGAATGTTGGGGATGGCAGCATCTTCCCGTTCCCATTCCCGTCCCATGTCACTCTATAGTCATAGGAAATGGCCATTCTCAATCTTTTCTGTCTCCGTTCCCTGTGCCCAATGCCTTCGTGAAGATGTCAGCCACCGGATCCTCTGTGCTGACATATACCAGATCTACATCTCCTGCTAGAACCTTCTCCCTCACAAAGTAATAATGCACCTCAATGTGCTTCGTTCTAGCATGATATACTGGGTTACTGGCCAACTATATGATACTCATGTTGTCACAATATATGACAATTGCCCTATCCACGAGCTCTCCCATGTCACCAAGTAGCTTCTGAAACCAAGCTACCTCACAAGCTGCCATAATAGCAACCCTGTACTGTGTCTCTGTACTCAACAAGGCAACTCTTGGCTGCTTCTTACTGCTCCAACTCACAGCAGCACTCCTAAATGAGAACATAAAACCACTGGTAGATCTCTTGTTTGCAATACTACCAGCCCAATCAGCATCTTGTACCCATGCAACTGTATCTCTGTACTAGCCTCATAGAAAAGTCCATAATCAACTGTGGACTTTATGTACCTCAGGATCCGTCTAGCTACATCCAAGTGTGGCTTCCTAGGGGCCTACATATAAACTGACTCACAAGTCCAACATCATAGCTCAAGTCTGGTCTTGTAATGGTCATGTAGATCAGACTACCCACTATGTGCCTGTATGTAGTGAGGTCCTCCAAAAGCTCACCTATATCTGCGAAAAGCGTTGTGTTCTGCTCCAATGGCACTGAAATAGGCTTACAGCCTGTCATACCATACTTGGACAACATATCCAAGCCATACTGCCTCTGCAATAGCAAAATGCCATGAGGTGATCTCACCACCTATATGCCCAAGAAATACCACAGCTCACCCAAATCCTTCATCTCAAACTTCTGCTTCAAAAGCATCCTGACATCATGTATGTCTGCATCACTATCACCACAGTGATAATCAAGTCATCCACATAGATGACTCATAGCATGATCCCTCTATCTGTCTCTTCACATATAATGAAAAATCTGCATTGAATATCTGAAATCCAATGGTAACAAGATACTCCCCGATCTTGTTTGACCATGCTCTGGGTGCCTGCTTCAAGCCATACAAGGCTTTGCGTAACCTGCACACAAAATCTGGATGTGCATCACTCTCATAACCTGGTGACTGCATCATGTACACTTCTTGCAAATCACCATGTAAGAAAGCATTCTTTATATCCATTTAATGTAAAGACCAATCCTTCGCTGCAGCCATAGCAATGACAGCTCTCATGGTTGCCATTCTTGCAACCAGGCTGAATGTCTCCTCATAGTCTATGCCATAAGTCTGGCCTTGTACCTGCTCACTGAACTATCAACATTGTGCTTGACTTTATACACCCACTTACATCCAATTGCCTTCTTTTCCTTAGACAAAGGCACTAACTCCCATGTTGCATTTGCATCCAATGTTGCCATCTCCTCATCCATGGCATCTTTCCATTTCTTATTTCTAATTGCCTGCTCAAAGCAAGTGGGCTCAACCTCCTGTATTGCTTTTACCATGTAAGCATAATGATGGGTTGTATATCCATCATATCTCAACCTGTCAACAAGGTATCTAATCCTCGTAGACCTCTGTACACCTGGATCACTGTCAGGTGTTCTCAAAACAGTCCTGGTTCTCCTTACACCTGGAGTAACCACAGACGGAATGCCAAGCTCCTCATCAAGGCTCTGCTCAGAGCCACTAGTCACCATCCACATATGAGTGACTTGCTGACAAATCAGGCACAAAAGGTTGATCTACCTTTTCCTTTCCTTTCCGTAATACATGTGTACCTGCATCATTCCTCAACCTGCCTAACCATGGACTAACATTGGATCCACTGCTCGAGGACTCCCCAGATTCACTCAGCACCTGTGATTGCTGCTCTACATGTGGTGCAACATCAACACTTCTTACATCTGCATCTTCTGTTGCCTTCACTACTAGTGCATACCAGCTACTCATCTCATCGAAGACAACATCTCTGCTTACTCACATCTCACGAGTGGTAGGGTTATAGCACCTATAATCTTTTTGCTCCATAGCATAACCAATGAAGATGCATTTTTCTGCCTTTGGATCCAACTTTGTTCTCACTTCATAAGACCGGATATGCCTTTGGATCCAACACTTTCAAGTGAGACATATCCGGTCTTATGCATGTAAACTTCTGTTCAGGAGTCATACCATGAATAGCTGCAGTGGGTGTTCTGTTCATAATGTACACAGCAGTTGCTACTGCTTCTGTGACCAAAAGTAATGTGGCATATTCTTTTCAGCTATCAAGGCACGTGCCACTTCTGCAATGTGCATGTTTTTCCTTTCTACAACACCATTCTGTTGCGGAGTGTACCTACACGTAAACTGCCTCTTGATTCCCTGCTTTCTCAGGAAATCGTTGAACTCATTGGAGAAATATTCTCCCCCACCATTTGATCTTAGGCATTTTATTTGCATGCCTTTTTCCTTCTCGACCAAGGCTTTAAATCTTTGAAAGTGAGCAAACACCTCACTTTTCTTCTTCATGAAATAAACCCCAACTTTCCTAGTGTGGTCATCAATGAATGTAACATAGTACCTGCAACCTACAATTGTTGCAGTCTTGGTCGGTTCCCATACATCTCAACGTATGACATCCACTGGTCTTGCACTGACATGCTTTTCATGTGGGAAAGCATGTTTGGCCTGCTTACCAAGTTGGCATGCTTCACATACCTTATGCATACCGTCAACCTTAAACTTTGGCAATCCTACAATAATATTTTGGGCCTGTATAGACTTCGGTCGCTGTACATTCACATAACCAATGCGCTTGTGCCATATGTCAATATCTGCAATGACACCTGTTCCATGCGCAAACATGACTGCCTTTATCTCAGGTATGTTCACATCCAAAGTAAACATCCTGCCATTTCTGTTACCCTTTGCAGCCAAGCGACACTTATTTTTGAAGTCTTTCACAAAACATCCTTGAAGATTAAACCTCACTTGCAGACCCTGCTCAACCATGTGTCCAACAGAAATATTCGAAAAATGAAGTACATCAACCAAGTACTTCATTTTGCCATCCTGCATAGACAGTGATACTTTACCAACATGCGCAATGGGATGCGCAATATCATCACCTGTTTCTACATAACCTGGTTTTTCCATTTTCTGTATATCTCTAAACCACTCAGCATGACTGGTCATGTGGTTAGAGGCACCAGAATCCACATACCATATATCTTGAGATCCTGACACATCTCCTATTATGGAACTAAGCATGTACTGCATCACAAACAACTGCTCACTTCTGTTATCACTTCCATGTTTGCTAGATGATGCATAGTTGCCTTGCTACAACTTCCCACTTTTAATGTCATTCTACTTTTTATAACAATCCTTTGCCATGTGTCCTAGTTTACCACAGTAATAGCACTCTATGCTATTTGCATTTTGATTTCTTTGCCAACCACCTCGGCCTCTTTGGCTCCCCCTGCCTCTAGACTGGTCTCTTCCACCTGTGTATGATTGCTGCTGTGAATCATTGGACTGTTGTTGTCCAGAATTCTAATTTCCTTGTCGGCCACCACCTTGGCCTCGACCACGACCTCTACCTCTGTCTCTACCTGAAGAAGGCCTGTTCCGATGTGTTCTTGCTTTGTGAAGAAAAATCCTCACCTAAAGCCTTTTCTTCTATGATCAGCATAGATATCAAGTCTTGAAAGTTGAGAATATTCTCCCTAACTGCAATGGAGGTCTTGAATGACTTGTACTCTTTGCCAAGTCCATTCAGACAAACACTCACCAAATCATCATCCTCCACTGATACATTGATAGACCCAAGGGATTCAACAATGCCCTTGATCTTTGAATGGGAGAGAGAATTAGGGTTAGAGTTCATGTGGGAGACATACACAGAGAAACAAGGGAGAGAGAGAGAGAGAGAGTTGTGGGGATAAGTCAACTCACCAAGATGAGTGTGTGACTCCCCTATCACACATGTATATTGCACTAGTACACAGTGCACTTAGTACATTAAAAGTACTAAGTGTACTATGTACTATAACTTATGGGCTTGTACACACTATAAGGGTGGGCATTACGCCTTTACCCCAACAACCTCCCACTTAAAGGCAAAGTGCCCTTAAGTAAAGAAAAAAAATCAGCATGTACATGATAATATACAAGGCCATATCAAGGCTGAAACTGGCCTCATCCAATGCCCATCAAGTGTCTGCAATGAGCAAACCGCTCCGGAGGCAAACTCTTTGTCAACAGATCAGCCGGGTTGTCATCCGTATGAATCTTAACAAGCTGAATTTGCTTATTCTCTATCACCTCTCTGATGAAGTGATACTTCACATCCACATGCTTCGTCTTTGCATGAAAAACAGGGTTCTTTGCCAACTGAATGGCACTCTGACTGTCACAATCATAGTTGTCACGGTACGAAAATACGATACCGTACGGTACGATACCGTACGGGAATATTCGGTACGATATGAAATTTTGGGATACGGTACGATAAAATACGGTTTTTTAAATTAAAGAACACCTACAAACATAGACATTTTCAATTTGGAAGGGTAGAGTCTAGAGAAGTTGTTTCAAACCAAAATATCATTAAAAACAACTAAACAAGTTTGAAGTGACAAACAAAAGTACATAAGTATAGAGGTGCGATGCGATCATGCGCGCTAGGCGCGAGTACAAAAAGAGAGGCTAGAGCCAAGGCCCAAGGAGAGACTAGACAAAGGCATCACTATCAGAGCTCTCGCTGAAATCATCCTCATGAGAAGAGGACACATCAGTGGCCTCGCCGAAGTCGCCATCGCTAAGAAGGTTGCCCTCATCATCGAACTCGGGCTCTCTAAGCTCATGTGAGAAGCCAAAGGGAGCATCCTCATCTGCAAGAGCGAGTGTGGAGCTACCCAATCCACGCCGCACATAGGTATGCACTATGTCCCTGGGAGCACCACGAACCGTGCATCCACGGCTTCCTACTTGCACTCCTCTGCCACTACCTCCACGCCCACGACGAGTGCGAGTAGGTCGTCGATCAAATGACTCGAGCTCTCGATAGATCTCTGCATAGATCCTCTCCTCCTCCTCATCCTGCACTTTGTTTACACTCTGAAGAGTGTCCCCTGTGAGCTTGAATGCATCCACATTCACCTACATTGTACAATGATCAAGTGACAAGCAATGTATTAGAATTTGGTTCCAAATTTCAATAAACATTGAAGTTTGAAATTTGAATGCTTATAACTTATAACTTATAAGTTGTAACTTATACCTGTCTCGCTGATTCCATCTTTTGCATTGCGCGCAGCATGCGCAAGTTAGCGCGGCAATACACTAGCCGCTCTAACTGTTGCGTGCTCAAGCGATTACGTAACTTCGTGTGTACAAGTGAGTAGGAACTCCAGTTCCTCTCACATGCACCTGAAGAGCAATCCTGAGCTAGGATTCTCAAAGCCACCTTTTGGAGGCTTGAGAGCGCATACCCAAATGTCTCCCACCAAAAGAGGGGCTTCACAAGGGATTCCCTCTTCCAACAGGTAGTAGATGCAAACGCGGCTCCTCCCCTTTGGTCATTGTAGCTTATGAGCTCCTCAAGGAACTTCCCATGGCGATCCTCCGGCAATGCTTTGGGCAAGTAAGCATCTCGGGCTTCAAGTAGCTCCACGTTGGTGAAGAGGGCGGGTGATTTGTAAGCCGGATGCAATAAAGCGGCAAGACCATGGATAGGTCTTCGCATCCACTTCCATCTCTTCTCCACAATGGCCAACATACCATCGCGCTTCTCCTCGTCGATGGAAGGAGAAACGCGTAACTCTGCTATGGCCTCTCCCATGAAGTGAACAAGAAGGCCCATGGTGGCTCCCTCCATGTCGGTCATCCGCAATACCCTATAGAAGGGCGTGACCGCAATGACAATAGTGCGGACCGACTGCCAAAACTCCTCCTTTAGGCAAAGCCGTTGCATGGCTTTGGCCTCCGCCGATTCTCGCTCATCCCACTCATTCCACATTGTGGAGACCACTGTTTGGCGAAGGGAGGATTTCACATCGTGGAGGCGCTCCAAGACGAGCCACATGTAGGCGAAGTGTGTAGATGAAGGCTTCTTCAATTCCAACTTGCTATGTTCGCGGAACATGGCAAGCACCTTCACCTTTGTGGTGAAGAAGGTAACAATAGAGATAGCTTCGGTCATTACTTCCTTCATCCACACTAACTTGCCCATATCCTCCATGAGCAAGTCAATGCAATGGGAGGCACAAGGTGTCCATACTATGGAGGGATAGTCCTTCTCGAGCAACTTCCCCATCCGACGGCAATTTGAAGCGTTGTCGGTGATGACTTGCACCACGTTCTTCGATCCAACCTACATGTCACAATGCACATGAATGGATGCAATGAGCGTATGCCGTATGAGACTTGAGTCATGACTCATGATATAGCCACATATGATCATATCACATATACCAAAGCCTAAACTTTAAAGACTTTAGTGCAATTTGAAAGTTGAAACTTACCTCCATGATGGCTTGCTTGATATGGCGATATATGAATGCACCCGATGTTTTCCTCCCCGCCTTTCCGGAATCCACGCCCCGCACAAAGTATGTGCCAAGAGGGCAAGAGACAAGTATATTGATGATGCCTCTCTTCTTCCGGTCACTCCATCCGTCGGAGAGGATGCTACACCCATACTTGGACCATGCCGCCCGCACCGGATTGAGAGATCTATCGATTCTTTCCCTCTCGTCCACAAGCCTCTTCGTGCGCATGTCATGATAGGAGACGCCGGTCCATCCTTCACATGGGCCCACATTTGCAATGGCTTTCACCATTGACTTCCATTGATCTACCTTGAGTACATGGAATGAGAGATTGCACTCAATAATGGTGCGTGCAATCTCTATATCCGCTAGCCGTTGCCGTTCTCGGAGATGTGATAGAGAAGAAGAGAACCCCCCGGTGGCTTGGGCTAGAGTGGCTTGCCTCATGGGAGACTCAAGCCTTTGTCTCTTTGAGGAGGCGGAGGCGGAGGCGGCACCGATGGAGGTGGCACCGATGGAGGCGGCGGGGGAGGATGTATCACAAGGCGGGGAAATGACCTCATCATCCGCCCTTGAGCTTCTACCACTATCATAGTGAGCACCCAATCCACCCTTGATCTTGTTGAAGATCTCATCGGATATAGCAAGGGGGACTTCCTTGCATGGCGCAACTTGCCCCCCCACCTTTCCAACATGTTGGAGAAGCCTAGTAACTCCACTTGTGTATTGTTTGCCACAATACTTACAAGTCCACCTATATGACTTGGACTTTCCATCGGCTTTCTCTACATGGATAGCATGCACATTGAAGGCTTCATTCTTCTCCCTTGTCATTGTAATAGAGAGAGAGAAGTTAGAAGATTCAAGAGATGGATAGGCTTGAGAGAGAGAGAGAGAGAGAGAGAGAGAGAGAGAGAGGCTTGAGAAAATGAGAGAGTGAGGCTTGAGTCTTGACTCTTGAGAGAGAGAGAGCCTAAAGGCTTGAGAGAGAGAGAGAGGCTTGAGAGAGGGCCTATGGGGGAGAGAGTGGCTTGAAAGTTGAGAGTTGAGAGAGAGAGAGAGAGAGAGGGGGGGGGGGCTTGATGGTCACTTGAGCAAGACTCAAGAGAGGGGGGGGCTTGATGGTTACAACTCACTAGAGTAATGAGCATTGAGAGGCTAGAGCTTTGAGAGAGGCTTAGGGGGTGGGCATTTTATAAGGCCATGTAGCATGGGCCATGGCCAATGGGCACATGGGTCACAAAGCATGCCCAAAACGGCCAGCAAACGGCTACAAAACGGCTACAACAACGGACAGAAACGGCTACAAAATTGCGCAGTCGGCGGCGGCGCAACGGCTAAAAACGGGCAGAACTGGCATATCGTACCGTACGATATCGTACGATATCGTACGGTATCGTACCGTACGAATCGTGCCGTACGAATTGATTCGTACGCGTACGAGAAACAACCCTGGTCACAATGCAACAATGGAACATCCCCTGTATAACCCAAATCAACCACTAACCGAGATAGCCATAATGCCTCCTTGCAAGCCTCTGTGGCTGCAATATACTCGGCCTCTGTAGTAGATAAGGCTGTGCACTTCTGCATCCTGGATATCCATGACACAGCACCTCCTGTGAATGTAAACACATAACCGGTAGTAGACTTCCGGTTATCTGGATGACCGGCATAATCCGAATCCGTGTAACCATGCACTAATGCATCCTGTTTGCCAAAGCAAATGCACATATCCTGTGTGCCCTTCAGGTATCTCATGACACCTTTCACTGCTTCCCACCAATGCTTTTTGCCAGGTTTAGCCATGTATCTAGAAACTACTCCCGCTGCAAATGCAATGTCCGGCCTAGTAGCAACCATGGTATACATGAGACTGCCACAAGCTGAAGCATACGGAACCTTGGCCATATCAGCCCTGTCTCTATCCGACTGTGGGCTGTCCATAGCACTGAGTTTCACATATGGAGGCAAAGGAGTACTAGTCTTCTTCCCCCCGTCCATATTGAACCTCTGCAAAACTTTGCCAATGTATTCCTTCTGAGACAAATACAACACATGTTGATTTCTGTCCCGAAGTATCCGCATACCCAAAATGTGATTTGCATCACCCAAATCCTTCATATCAAAGGTTTGATGCAGCCTCTTCTTCAAGGCATCCATCTCTTTACGAGATTTCCCGGCAATCAACATATCATCAACATACAAGATGAGGATCAATAGACTGCCATCCAAAGCTTTCTTGGTGTACAAGCAGTGATCTACGTCACTTCTCCTGAATTTCTGAGATTTCATGAATGTATCAAATTTATGATACCATTCCCTTGGTGCCTATTTGAGCCCATAAAGACTCTTTTTCAGCTTGCATACAAGCTTCTCCTTTCCACTCACTGCATAACCCTCTGGCTGTTGCATATATATCTCCTCATGGAGATCACCGTGAAGAAAAGCAGTCTTCACATCCATCTGAATCAAGTCCAGATCATCATGCGCAACCAAAGCTAACACAGCTCTAAGTGTGGTCATTTTGACCACTGGAGAGAAGATCTCATCAAAGTTCACACCATATTCCTGCTTGAAGCCCTTAGCCACTAACCTGGCTTTGTATCTTGGCTTTGCATCAGGTGCAACTTTGAGTCTGTAAACCCACTTGCATGGCAAAACCTTCTTGCCTGCAGGCAAATGCACCAATTTCCATGTTCCACAGAGAATCCATCTCTGACTTCATAGCACGCTCCCAAAGAGCCTTGTCTGCCCTCTGTAAAGCCTCCTTATAACATGAGGGCTCCCCACAGTCAGTAAGCATCAAGTAGTCAACCCCTGGAACAAACCTGTCAGGGGCTCTGGAGGGTCTTGTGGACCTCCGTACCCAATGACCATCATTTGCAGGTTGCTGTCCAGCCTGCATATCACCCATTGGTAGCTCCTGTTCCATGCCATATGGCTGAAAAATCATGCCCGGTATCTCCTCTAAGTGTGGTATATCCATAGGGATATCTTCTGCCATCTCTGGCTGTCCATTTGGACCATTTTCAGCACCATTTAAGGGCTGGTTTTGCTGCTGTAATGGCTGATTTACAGCCCTTGGTTGTTGTCCATGATGTCCATCATCATCAAAGATGACTCTGCTAGGCTCCTGTTGCCTTGCAGGCTCCTTATACATGCATGTTTCATCAAAAATGACATCATTGCTGCGTATAATCTTTCTATTCACGGGATCCCAAAGTCTATACCCCATTTCACCTCTGTCACCATATCCTAGGAATATGCATTTGTGAGACTTCGGATCAAGTTTGGTGCGCATTTCCCTATGTATGTGCACGTACGCAACGCAACCAAACACTCTCAAGTGCTTGTATGACGGAGGCTTCCCTGTCCATACTTCTTCTGGCACTTTCCCACCAAGCCTCGTGTTAGGTGACCTGTTTATAAGGTGAGCGGCTGTCATAACAGCTTCAGCCCAAAAACCATGAGGTAATGCAGCATGTGACAACATAGAACGGACCTTCTCCTGAATGGTCCTGTTCAACCTCTCTGCTGTCCCGTTTTGTGGAGGATCATAAGGAGTAGAGAGCTCCCTCTTGATGCCTTTAGCATCACAAAAGTCCTGAAACTGTTTGGACATATACTCTCCACCATTGTCGGAACGCAAAGCCTTCAGTGTTTTGCCAGTTTGATTCTCAACAAGAGCAACAAACTTCTGAAACACTGAGAATGTATCACTCTTCACGTGTGGCATAGAGATTTCCGGCAGCTCGGTTGCATTTACATTAGCATGGTGACAAACACCTGCATGCATAAAGTAAAGAGTGTCCACCTTAGAGCCTCTGGCAACAACCAATGAGCCCTTACTAATCTTCCACTTTCCACGACCAAATGTGGTAACATAATCAGCATCATCAAGCTGTCCAGTAGAAAGCAAATTCTTCTTGATCTCAGGCACATGCCTGACATCATGGAGCATAAGCTGTGAGCCATCTGAAAACACAAGCCTCACATCACCTCTGCCAAGAATCTTGCATGCATGGTTATCACCCAAATAAACTACTCCTTCATTGGCAGCAGTATACCTGACAAACAAGTCTCTGCAACCTGTGACATGAAAGGAGGCACCTGAATCAATGATCCATGAGTGCATACCATGACCATCTCCTGTAAGAAGTGAATGGGCATAAAGTGAAGACGTGAATAGGACCTCATCCTCACTGTCACCTGCATGTGACACGTTGATTTCTTCAATCTTGACTCCACTTTTGCCCTTTGGCTTTACATCTTTGGCTTTATCTTTGTCTTTGTCTTTGCCTTTTCCCTTTTCCTTTTGATCATTTTTCCATTTGTAGCATTGCTTTTTGATATGTCCCTTCTTGCCACAATAATGGCATTCCAAATCCTTTTTGGAGCGGGACTTGCTCCTTCCCCGTTCTTGGCTTTTACCCCTTTGCTGGGATCTCCCACGTGCATTCATTGCATTGGACTTTCCAACAGAGTTGTTTTTCCTGTTCATCTCTTCTTGAAGAAGAGCACCCTCAACATCTGCATATGACAGCATAGCATTCGAATTGCTAGTGGCTGTCCTGAATGTGTCCCAACTCTCTGGCAAAGTGCATAAGAGAAAGGTGGCTTTGAACTCATCGTCCATTGCCAACTTTTGATTTATAACTTGGCTGACAATACCATTAAACTCATTTAAATGGGCTGTCATAGACGCCCCTTCCTTCATCTGAAGACCTATGAGTTTCTTCAACCAATACACTTTGCTTGAGGCACTTTGCTGGGCATACAAGTCCTGCAATCTCTGCCACATTCCCCAAGCTGTCTTCTCTTCACGAATGCTGAAAAGTAAAGAGTCTGACACAGACAACATGATAGTAGATCTTGCCAGCTCATCCATATCTTTCCACTCTTCAGCAATAAGAGAAGCGGGAATTACACCCCTTTCTTTGATAGGCTTGTGCTGCTTCTTCTGGAGCAACACATTATAGCACTAGGTTTGCCAAATATCATAATTATGTGAGCCTTCAAGCTTCTTGATGTGAAGCAATGAAGAGCTCTCACCTGTGGTTGCCATAGCAATATGCAACCTGTCAATGCCTGACTCCCTGCAAAACGTGCAAACACTGCACCAAAAGCACACAAAGTGCTCACAGTTATTCTCCTAAGCTTTATCTCCCACTGCGGAAGCACGAATGCAACTTTTCTCCCACTTTATGTGATGAAATCACCAAAATCTGGTTGCTGCAGATTTAGGACAGCACCTTAAATGTGCTCTGTTGCCCTTCCAAAGTATATAGCAGTACTAAGTGCTCACCTGTAATGTACCAAACTTGTACTGGCAAGTACAGCAGCTGAAATTGAGCCTTTTCCTCGCTCAAATCAATGTGCAGCCATGCCAAAACTTGTACAAAGCTGTACCAAATCTGTACCAACAGGTACAGTAGCAATAAATGCTCTCCTGGCTGTCCAAATGAGTGAAAATCAGACTTTTACAGTCCCGAACACTGCATACAACAGTCCCAAATAGAAATTGAGCAAAAGCCCCTTGACTGCAAGCTGATTTCTGAGGATTCAAGGCATAAAAGTCTTGCCTGCTGCTTTGCCAAGCTTAACAAGCATAAAATCTTGAAAAGCCCCTTGATTTAAGATCAATTGCTGATCATACATGGTACATTGATGCACATGAAGGCATCCAGAGTGTTCACAGTGCTTCCCCCTGGCCACATATACATCCAATACATGAAAGCCCCTTGATTTACAGGCACATTGAGTGCTTGTAAGGCATCAACACATTATCCACAGCATCAAATGCGATTGCCTACATGCAAATCAACCAAATCGGCACAAAAGCCCCTTGATTTGCACTGCAATTTGCTGCAATTTTGCCCGAATGTGCAATTTCTCACATCATACAGCATGTATGACTGCTTAATTGCACAATTACATCAAAAGCCCCAAATTTCGACATCCAGTTTCTTGCAAATTAATCCTGATTGTGACCAATGTCACCCAATTTTACCAATTTTGCTCAAAAATTGAGCAATTCGGCACCTGTATCTGCTCAATTGATGATTGTACTTGCTCAATTGCAAATCCCAAAAAAAAAATTGAAGCAAATACCTTGTAATTTTTCGATTTTTTTTTCTTTTGTTGCAGGAAAGGGGGTGATGATGCTGCTGCTGTGCAAGTGGGCAATTGAAGGAGCTTATGCTGCTTCAGTCAAAGTTGAAGCCAAAGGTAGTGAGGAGAGCTTTGTTGCAGATGACAATAGCGACGGATGACAGAGAGGCTGAGGGCTCCGACTGTTCCAAGCTGCCGACTGCCAGTTGGTGAGGCAAGTTGCAATGGAACGCAACACCAAAAAAACGCCGACCTGACTCCTCCAGCTACGCGTTGGTGAGGCGAGTTGCGATGGAACGCAGCACCAAAAAAAGCGCCGATGACGAGTTGTACGCTCCGCTGCTCTTCCTACTCGAGCATGGATCACTTTGGATACCCTTTTTGGACCCCGCTCTAAAAACTCTAAGATTGCACTTATGATCTCATTCTTTGATCTATATATGCAGGAGGGAGCTACTATAGCCTCTCATGTCAATTATTTTCGCAGTCTTATGGTTCAGCTTGCATCAGTGAAGTCCCCCATCTCCGAAGATATTGCTATTGCTGTGCTTCTCAAACGCTTACGTGACACCTATGCTACTCTTGTCACTGCCTTCAAGTATCACAATAATCCTACTCTTGAAGGTATCATCAATGCTCTCCAAGAAGAGGAAAGAACAAAACAACAAAAGGTAACTGACACTGCATTTTTAGCAAAGAAAGGAGGTTCTAAGGTAAGAAAGCCTTGCACCCATTGTGGAAAAACTAATCATATGGAGAAGGATTGCTTCAAGGCTCATCCATGCACCATTTGTGGCCGTGATAATCACCGGGAGAAGGACTGCTACTCTAAAACCTCTACATCAGCCCCTGCATCTACCTCAGCCCATGTTGCTGCAGCATCTCCATCAGCAGATCTTGCTGTTCATTCCTCACATGATGAGGAGTGGGCTTTCTGATTACTTCACCTTTCTTGTCTACCACTTTGACCACCGATGATGTAGGTCAAGGGGTTCTAGTGTCTTACTCATTATGCTTTTTGACCTCTCTCTTGTCCCTATCCAAGAGGCAGAGATTGCCCTTGATGAGGGGATGTCTTCAAGGTCCATCTGTTTGTCTACAGTCAGGTCTACAGTCAGTCTTCTATCTATCTAGTCTTGTCTGTCTGTCTATTTGTCTATCAATCTGACTGTGTCTTGTTTTAGATCCACTCTCGTCCCTACCCTTGTGGACCCATATGAGGATATCACTTGAGGAGGGGTGTCTCAGGATTTTTTGTCTCTTAGTCTATCAGTCTTTATGTTTGTCTTCTAGTCTTGTCCATCTTGTCTTCTAGCTTGTCTCTCAATCCTTGTCTAGTCTCTCTGTCTTGGTCTTATCTTTTGTCATGTCATAGTCTTGTCTTTTTGTCTTCCTCCTAGTGTCCACTTAAGGAGGGTGTTGGAAATAAGTGCACACTAGGTGTACTATTTCTCTAGTCTAGTTTCAGTTGAGTCTTTGTGTCTTGAGTCTAGTGCCATGTGGTACCTCTACATTTATCCCATAAGTGAGTCTACTCAATCTTGTACTTCTCACCTATAAATTGTAGGTGTCACATCAATAATCAATTAATCTTGTGTCTTGTCTACACTCATCTCAAGGTAACTCTTTGTCTTTCATTTGTGTTCTTGTTTCATTTCTAGTTTGCTCTTGCTTTCATATTTCCTACACTGTACACAATTATACTGCAGCAATAACAAGCAATTGCACCATAAGGTGAAGGCCCTTATGTGGCTAAATTGGGACCCAATCTTGTTCACTTTGTTTCCTCTCATTAACGTTAATTATATCTTAAGCACACATAATCAACAGTCTTTCGCTACCATGACATTGACATTAGAGCCGAAGCTTTGATAAGGCTGTGCTAGACAGGTGAAGGTGTAACATGTGGAAGCTTTGGGGAAGATCGGTAACTTCAATGCTCAGAAATCAGCACACGTTTCACGACGAGAATAATGCACAAAACTGAAAATAGATGTGCAGAAAATAGAGAGAGAGAGAGGGAAAAGAGGACACAGTATTGGGTCCCGAATACCCTATGTAGGGCCCCCACGACGAATTGTGCATTTGCTTTTATTAGAATGATGCAAAAATCTGAAATAAAAGACTGAACTTGAACCGCCTTGGCTGAGATAGATCTTGCCCTTGACCTTCAATCCTTCACCCTTGCATTGGCTTCTCCCTTGGCTGTCTTGGCCCTTGAGTTAGCTTCAGCACCTTGTGAATTATGAGATGAGATGGACTGAAATTATGCCTTGGGTATTTATACCCTTTCCTAGACATGGTCGGCCAGCACAATCATAGGCGGCCAGCATAAATATGCTCACGACTAGCTACAATAGCCAGTTATGCTAAAAAAGTCAGCGTTTTCACACCAACCTGGATGCTGGCCACATGCTCATGGATCTGGCTGCTGGGCAGCCTTGCGTAACCTATGTAGTAGTATGTGGGCAGCCCCCATGCTTGGCCGACCGGCTGGGCTGGCTTGTAGGCACTGTCGGTTGCTTGGTCAGGCCCCTTGGGCTGGCCGACAGCTTGCCCAGCCCACATTAGGGCTGGTGGGCAAGGCCTGGGGCCTTCCTTGCCCCCTTGGGGTGGCCCATAGCCTTCCCCATGCCCATACCTAAAGCACACCTACATCGACACAGTTGTTTGACATCTGGTCACATACCAAACACACAGAGCAACTGACCTCATTCCAGAGGGAGACTCACAGCGCGGACTGGCACTGCTTCATGTGTAGGACAATGCACACCTGACCTTGGATGCATGTGCAGGACAATGCACTAGGAGCATTCTTGGCATCCCTTTGATTTCTCATCTCTAGGGCCGACGAGCTATTCGCAAGGGAGTGGAAGGAGTATTGATTTATGCTCGTGCTTAGACAACCTCTACCTCATCGATAGCGACTATCTCATCTTTATCTCCAGTCCCACAGTTAGCATACCTCCTGTCTCGACACCAAGACATTATGCTTAGGGACGATCTCCCACCCAGTCTTCCCTCCTTTTGTCCTGAGGGCCATGATATCAATTTGGTTCCTGGAGCAGAACCTCTTAGTAGGTATCTCTATCGTCTTTTCAAGACTTTAGAGGGTGAGCTAGAAAAGCAGTTATCCGAGCTTCTCTGAGCCGGATTCGTTCGGCCATCTTCCTCACCATTTGTTGCACGCATCTTATTTGTCCAAAAGAAGGAGAAGTTTGCACGCCTTTGTGTAGACTACAGGGCATTAAACAAACTCACCATTAAGAATAAGTTTCCTATGCCAAGGATTGAGTACATTTTGGAGCGTTTAGACAGTGCATTTGTCCTATCAACTACTTATTTGCTGTACTAATTCTTTCTATTTGCTACTTTCCTTAGTGCTAGGCTTCATTATGGTTGAGTCTGCCCTACATCTTCGGAGGTTTGACAGAAACTTAGTACGAAGGCCTTTGTGTGAATATATGCTCTTATGTGTGTGTGTGTGTGTGTGTGGAGTGCGTGTGTGAGAGAATATCTTGATACAAAGTTCTACACCCACTATTGGGCACTGATGACGTTAGTGGGGATGTCATAGTATCTAGTCCATGCTATGCATAATGGAGTTGATAGTTATATAGTCTTGTGGGTTGACTACCATGAGTATATAACATGCACGTTCCTAAAAGATGAATTTGGGCATGTTCTTGGATTCATCTAGGTATATATATTTTGGAGCGTTTAGACGGTGCAAATTTTTTTCACTAAGATTGGTCTCAAGAGTGGGTCCATATTTTTGAAGCTGACATTTCAAAAAGAGCTTTCCGGATAGAGGATGGTCACTACGAGTTTGTAGTCATGTTCTTTGGGCTTACCAACACACCTACAACCTTCAATAAAATGATGTCCATGATTTTTGCAGTCCTCATTGGTAAGTGTGTTTTCATATTTCTTGATGACATACTTATATTCTCAGTCACTGCGGAGCAGCATGAGAAAGATGTGGAGAAAGTCTTGCAACTTTTGCGAGATAATGGGCTTTACATAAATGCCCAAAAGTCTATCTTCGGTGTTACAGATGTTCAATACTTGGGCTACATCATTGGTTCCGCTGGGATTCGATTGGACCAAGAGCTCTTGGATTGGGACATTCCTAAGACCGCCCAAGAGATCCGTTCATTCGTAGGTCTTTGCCAGGCCTACAATACTCATGTTCACTAGTTTTCCAACCTTGCATCACCTCTTACCGACTTGCTCAAGGGGGTGAGAACTCGTAGACAAAAAGTCATAGCTACAGGCACGATGCTTGATGCATTCCGTGCACTCCAAAAAGCAGCCTCAGAAGCGCATGTTTTGAAGTTAGAATCTTGGGATGAACCTATCAAGGTCATTACCGATGCTAGCAATGTAGCCATAGGTGCTGTTCTTCAGTAGGACAATAGACCCGTGGCCTACTTGTCACATGCACACCCAGTTGGTGTACATGTGGCATTCAAGAAAGTGAAGCAAACAGAAAACACAGATGTTGGCCTAGGTACAAGACTTGAAAATGCTAGAAATTGATATTTATTGCTGAAAACTGAGCACGAGGGAAGCCCTTAGGTGCTGCACAATGGTAAGAAGCAGTAGCAGTTGCTAATGACCTCAAGTGAATGCTGAAAAATGAGATGAACAGGGGGAAAGGGGGTCAGCCCTTATATACTCCCCCATATGCTGGTCGGCCAGCTGTAGCATGCTGATAGTAGCATAAAATGCTACATAAATGCTGAAAAATACCTAAAAAATGGTAGAAAATTGCTGAATAATATCTGCTAAGATATGCCAATGCAGGGCCTCATAAATGGCCAATACAAGCATGGAAATGGTGATGTAGACCATTTGGAGATGATATAATCCAGCACCTTCTCTTCAGCGCCAAAGGTGTGGTCCAATACCAGCACACTGAAGTAACACCTCCATAGTAGCTCTCGGAAGTGGTTTGGTGAAGAGATCAGCCACATTGTCCTTGGTAGAACAGTAGGCCAGTCGAAGAAGTCCCAACTCGATCCAGTCACGTACAAAATGATAATGTACTTCAGTATGTTTGGATCGTCCCAGTATCACAAGATTCTTTGCTAGAGCAATATCACTCTGAGAATCCGAGAAGATAGTAATCGAGGAAGTATCGGCGCAACACAAATGCTCTAGAATCTGATGAATCCAAAGTGCCTCAATGGAGGAGAGAAGGTAGGATTTATACTTGGCCTCGGTGGAAGAAGTAGGAACAGTCCTCTGGTTTTGAGATTTCCAAGAAAGCAATCCAAAACCCAACATGAAGCAATATCTATATGTAGACCTCCGAGTATCAATACAACCTACCCAATTAGAATCTGTGAAGCCAACCAAATCAGCACCACAAGAGTAGGTGATGCCATAATCTGAAGTACCTCGAAGATAACGAAGAACTCTCAAAGCTGCCTACCAATGAGACCTTGGAGCGGTTGATGAGAACTGGCTGAGGACACTTATAGCATAGGCGATGTCTGGACGGGTGTTGGCAAGGTAAAGCAATGAGCCAACAATCTGATGGTACTTTGTGGAATCCACCAAGGGTGTATCATCCTCCTTGGATAACTTGGCATTGGCATCCATGGGACGAGAGAGAGAGGTACAATCTGACAACCCATGAAGTGAGAGCAGCTTCTTCACATACTTTTGTTGAGAAATGAAGATACAATCATCTTTTTGCCAAACCTCCAGCCCAAGAAAATAATGTACAAGGCCAAGATCAGTCATCTCAAATGTCTCTAAAAGCTTGGACTGAACCTGTTGACCAACCCAGTATCTGAGCTAGAAAAAATGAGGTCATCAACATACAAAACAATGACACAAATATCTCCATCAGAAAGAAGCACATAGAGATTGCTGTCAGCATATGCCCTCTCAAAGCCAAGAGATAACAAGAAGGCATTAATCTTCTGATACCAGGCACGGGGTGCCTATTTGAGACCATAAAGAGCCATCTGCAGAAGATACACATGGGTGTCGTGTCCCTGAAACACAAAACCAGGACGCTGCTCAGCATAAACTTCCTCCTCTAAATCTCCATTCAGAAAAGCGGATTTGACATCCATCTAAAACACGGGCCATCTAAAGTGTGCAGCTAGAGCCAAAACAATCTTGATGGTGGTATACCTGGCTGTAGGAGCAAATGTCTCATCAAAGCCTTCACCCATCTTCTGAGCATATCCTCGAGCAACAAGGTGGGCTTTGTACTTGTCCAAATGTCACGTGCATCCCGCACTTGGATGCCACGTAGACATATCTGTACAGAAGGTGCAGGACGTGGGATGGTGAACTGGTCCCATGTGAGCCCAGTCCGGTACGAGTCAACCAGGGATCCATCTCAGTTGTCCGAGGTCAGGTATGCATTGTCCTGCACAGGAGTCTAAGGTTAGGTGTGCACTGTCCTGCACATGAAACAGTGCCAGTCCGCACTGTGAGTCTCCCTCTGGAATGATGTCAGTGATTCTGTGTATCTGGTATGGTACCGGATGCCAGATCACTGAGTAGTTAGTTAGGGTTTACGTTTAGAACAAGGGGCCTGCCCATAGGGCTATCCTGGGTCTTTGTGTGGGCATGGGGATAGTGTGGAACCACCCCCATGAGGGCCAAGAAGGCCCTGGCTGAACCCACCAGCCATGGAGGGGCTGTAGGACAGCCCTAGGGGCGGGCTAAGGGCAAAAACTCAGGAGATACAATCTTTGTAAGGCTGTAGGGTAGGTATGGGGCAGCCCATACAGGCTGTCCAGCCCCCTGACTGTTTGCAAAACAATGTCCAGCCCATCCAGAATCAGGCGCATGATGCCCAGCCATCTAGGGAATGATGCGCAGCACTTGGATGCCACGTAGACATATCTGTACAGAAGGTGCAGGACCTGGGATGGTGAACTGGTCCCACGTGAGCCCTGTCCGGGACGAGTCAGCCAGCGATCCATCTCAGTTGTCCGAGGTCAGGTGTGCATTGTCCTGCACAGGGGTCTAAGGTCAGGTGTGCACTGTCCTGCACATGAAACAGTGCCAGTCCGTGTTGTGTGAAACCGATCCCGTCAAGTGGGAATAGACTCCGTTGGACACCCACACGCGTAATAGCACAACTTAATATCACAATTTGAAATGGACAACTTAGTTACAACTTGAAATTGAAATGAAATGAAATGTTGAAAGATGGACACCAGCACTGGGGCCGGAACGGGCCGACCCCCCCCTCAATATATGATATATTATTGGGAGTATTTAACAAATACAATGCTCCATGGGTTCAATGAACCAGATGTTGTCCATGTACAAATGAAAACAGTTCCAAACAAGAGGCTCGAAGTAGATGTTCGAAGGAGAGCGACCACTTGAGTGGTCCAGTCTCTACGGTCCAGTGCCTTCACTGGACTCCGCGGAGAGTGCCCCATTGGTGTTCCTAGACCACGCACAAACAGGCGCTCCCGTACTAACGCCTGGCTCTCCTGATCTCGGCACCTTTGGACCGTGGTTCTCCAAAAGCTTGGGCTACTTGGCACCGAACGGGTGTTTAGCCGTAGAGAGAATCCCTTATCAGATTTACAACAACGTTCTTTATTTAAATCTGAATTCACTTACTTGTAGCTCGCAGATGGAAGACAAATACCCGAGGTGTTTGTGTGCAGCTACTAGTGGTGGACACCAAGACACAGCAACCTGTCGAGGAGGATGAGGAGGAGCTGCCTGTGTTGAAGGTGTAGCCACCTAGGAGGTGCGAAGCCACCTGTAACCGCCTATGGAGAGGATGAGGAGGAGCCGCCTGGATGCAGGAGCACAACCACCAACTGAAGGAACAGCAGCCACGTACAAAAGGTACAGCCGCCTGAGGGAGAAGCAACAGCCTGGAGGAGGAGATGGAAGCGCACAGTCGCCTGTAGCCTGTTGGACAGAAGGAGCAGCGCCTGTTGGAGATGTAACACTTGGCTGCAGCCGCCTGTAGGAGAGAAGGTGGAGCGCAGCCTGTATGGTCGCCTGGCTGCAGTGGAGAAGGGAGGGCAGCCGCCTGGCTGCAGAGCACAGCTTGCTGGAGAGGACACACAGTGGACTGCCACCTGCTAGAGCTGGAGCGTAGCCTGCTGGAGATGAAACGTAGCCTGTTGTTGTGGACAACTGCCTGGCTGCATCCGTCAGCTAGGGCCGCCTGCAGAAGAGAAGACACCGCCTGTTGGAGAACATGCGCAGTAGATGGTCGCCGGCTGTATGCAGAGCACAACCGCCTATGGGGTGGCTCAGCCGCCTGCAGAATAGAAGAAGCAGGAGCGCAGCTTGATGTGCAGCCACCTGGGAAGCAAAAGCGCAGCCTGATGAGCAGTCGCGTGGGAAACAGAAGCGCAGCATGATGAGAGGACACACAGCCGTATGCAAGAGAAAACCCAGAGGAGATGGTCGCCGGTTCTCCCCTTTTACGGAGGGTGGTCGCCTCTTTTTAAAGATGGGAGTAGAGTTACACAATTACAGCTGGCTGGCTCCCCACGTTTGCATGTGGGCGGCCAGCTTCATGGGTAGGTGGCCATGCACCCACCCCCACACACACGGTTAAATGTGGTCCACCTAGGCCCATATGTGGGTGCCCATAGTGGGTGCCCACTTTTAAGTGAATGTGAACTTACAACCTTATAAAATAAAAGGTTAGAATTAAAACTATTACCCCAACAAGTGCAATACACTTACCACTTGTTCACATGCAACAAAACTTCTCAGAAGAGAGAGCAAATTTTATGACTCACTGGCAGGCGTCCCCGTTGAGTAAGTGACACGTCAAGCATGCAAACACAAGAATACAAATCATGCGAAAACAGTTTCAAACATGTAGAACATGAGTGCATGTGCAAATAGTATCATGGACATATCTCCCGTTCATGGAACAAGTACAAAACATTTGTCAGCACAAAAATGGCACGACATAAAACATAAATCCTGGTCTTCCTATGGAGTGACAGTCCCATAGGTAAAACACAGTTCCAGGCACGAGCCTCCTTATGGAGTGATAGTCCCATAGGTAAGACACGGCACAAATACTGGCTCTTCCATGGCGTGACAATCCCATGGATAGAACACAGTCCAGGTCATACATGGGTGGCACCAGTCTGGCTCCCGTCCATACGACACCATCTTGCTAACACACGGGTGGCACCAGTTTGACTCTCGTCCATGTTATGCAAAATACTAGCCCCTTTACATGAGACACCGGCCTGGCCTCAAGTGAACAAGACACAGATCTAGAGATGGACCAAATGGTCGGCCAATTCGTGACACCGTGAGTCTCCCTCTGGAATGATATCAGTGATTTTGTGTATCTGGTATGGTACCAGATGCCAGATCACTAAGTAGTTAGTTAGGGTTTGCGTTAATTCCGTCGCGAAAAGAGTGCTGATTTTTGAGCATTGAAGTTACCGATCCTCTCTGAAGCTTCCGCGTGTTACAGTGGTATTAGAGCCTACTTGAAGTGCAAAGATTCAGCAAAGAAACCAGAATTTTTTCTCGCTCGTGTGGTTGGTTTTCAGACGCAGTTGGACTACCCCTTTCGGAGTGACTCCTGTCCCTCGAAGGACGGTTGGTTTCAGCCTCCGGAAGCCTCCGGGCATCTCCCACACAGATAGCGGATGGTCAGATTGCGTTCCGGAAAGGAAGTGCATTTTCCTGCTATGGCGAGCTTCGACGACGAGAGAGACCAAGAACCATGGGACCAGAGTGCACCAGGCAGCCCGACTAGGGCACCAGGCTTGAGTGTTACAGACATGTTCCAGCAGATGATGCGAGCAATCACAGAATAGACAACCAAGTTGGACGACCAGAAGGCGCAGATCTTGGCTCTGGAAGAGCGTACCCATTCTCCAGCGTCGCGTTTTCCATCTCCTCCTCCCTCTCCTTCCGTATCCCAGATTCCAGATCCTCGACATAGGGACCCTTTTGCGGTGTCACAACCGCAGCCCAGCTCTTTACTTGAGTTGCAGATGCGTGCATTGGAAATCCGACAACGAGAAGACGAAGCCATGCGATGTGTGGAACACGAGCGTTACCTCAAGGCTTTGGACGCCAGATTGACACCGACGGCGCCCTCGAATCATTTTCCCGAGAAAATGAACTTCAGTAAGTGTAATGGTAAACTCGACCCCACAACTCTTTATTCATGGTTGCATCAATTTGAAGCTTACTTTGTCGCAGTTAGAAAAACAGATACTGACAGAGTGATCTTAGCCAGTTGGTACTTGGAAGGTGAGGCCATTCCTTGGTGGACTCAATGGGCTCATGCCCACACCAGAGTAGGTATGGCAGCTTATGTGTGGGATGAGTTTGTCCGCGACCTTCAACAGTGGTTTCTACTGCCCCACTACCTTGAGTTGCTCGAAGACGAGTTCAGGGGAGCGCGTCAGAATGCGCAACCAGTCCTTCAGTTTGCCAATAGAATTTCGACTTTATGTCTGCAATTAGGCTTATCTGATACGAACAAGAAAGGGCAGTTTTTGTATGGCCTTGACACGCAAATCCAATGGGAGGTGCGTATGTTTAGGCCAGCCACCTTTGAAGACGCACTCTCGCTTGCGCAGAGTGCAGAAATGAAACATAATGGTGGCAAGCCCAAGACTTCCCAGCCGGCTTCTCCCAGGGCTACCGCCTCGGGGGGCAAAGGCCAGAACCAGACAGGGTCTTCCCCAGGACAGAGCCCGGGAGCCTCTGGCTCCAAGAACTCGAACAATGCATCTAAGCTTACTCCAGACCAGAAAGTGGAGGCAGGCAAGACAGGTGGAAAGCTGAGTGCTGAGGAGCTTTCTCAGTACAAGGAGGGTAGATGTTTCTTTTGTCATACAAAAGGACATACTTCTCGGGATTGTCCGAAGAAGCCTCCAAAGCCCGCCGCCGCCGCCTCCACAGCTTTCGTGGGGTGAGCTCAGCTCCCACACAGACCCCAGTGGCTATCCCTAGTTCTTCAAACCCTGGTGCTTCAGTTGGAGCAATTATTAGCCGAGAGCTCGAAGATAAGCAGAAGGGCGCCCATGACCAGGAGTATGAGCGCAACGAATTGCTCGTCCTTTGGCTACATAGGTGGCCAGAGAGGAGTCGTCTTATTTGACAGCAGCAGCACGGAGGATGTGGTCACGGAACAGGCTGCTAGGCGTGCCCGTTTCGATCTGACTTCAGTGGACAAACAGGGTGAGGGTTTTAGCACAGGCATGACAACGAGCGTCAAGTATGAAGCTCTATGTGCTAAGTTAGTTATTCAGGGCATAGAGTTTGTGCGTGATTTTATTGTTGCCCCTCTTGTAGGAGCAGACATAATTTTGGGTATTCAGTGGTTTCACAAATTTCTTCCTGATGTCAAGTGGGACATGATAGGGGAGTCACACACTCATCTTGATGAGTTGACTTATCCCCACAACTCTCTCTCTCCCTTGTTTCTCTGTGTATGTCTCCCACCTAAACCCTAATTAACTCTCCCATTCAATTGGTATCAAGTACTAAGTGCACTATGTACTATAACTTATGGGCTTGTACACACTATAAGGGTGGGCATAATGCCTTTACCCCAATAGGACAAGCACACGTTCCAGATCAATCAGAATGTGTCAAACGCCCCGGTGACCATTAAGTGTGAGCCAGGAATTGCGAACTTTCCGCTCATAAGCCACTTGCAGGCTAAGTGAGCAGTCAGCAAAGGCGCACAGTGTGCGATAATTTACATCCAGACAGCCCAGACGGTGGCCAGTGCTTCCGAGAAGTACTCGGCTCTCCATGAAAAGTTCCAAAAGATTTTTCTTCGGGACAGCCTCCCTCCCCAGCTCCCCCGTCCAGACCGGAGGACCACAAGATTGACCTCCTCCCACCCCCGAGTAAGTTTTCGTATCGCCTTTCCAAGGCAATGGAATCGGAGTTGGACCGCCAACTCCAAGAATTGTTGCAATCCGCCCAACGTGTCGCCATTTGCAGCACCGATCTTATTTGTCAAGAAGAAAGATGGGTCTTCCCGTTTGTGTGTCGATTATCGTGCACTCAAGAAGCTGAATCTCAAGAGCAGATTCCCGATGCCTCGAATCGACTATATTCTCGAGAGGCTGAATGGAGCAAAGGTGTTCTTGAAAGTGGATTTAAAGAGTGGGTACCACCAGGTGCGGATTGTGGAGGGGGACATCTCCATGACAGCCTTCTGTACGGAACAGGCCCACTATAAATTTGTGGTCATGCCATTTGGCTTGACGAACGTCCCAACTACATTTAACCGCATGATGATGCGTGTTTTCTCGGATTTGATTGGAAAGTGTGTGTTCATATTTTTGGACGACATACTGGTATTTTCAGCTACGGTTGAGCAGCATGACATTGATGTGGAGAAAGTTCTTAAGTTGCTGGAAAGCAACGAGCTCTACGTCAATGAAAAGAAGTCAGAATTTTGTCTGTTCTAGGTGTATTATTTGGGATACATAATTAGTGTTGAAGGCATTCAACTTGATTTGGCTAAAGTGGCCGAGATTGTCAACTGGGAAGTACCTCAGACAACCTATGACATTAGATTCTTTGTGGGTATATGCCAGGCATACTCCACCCACATCGACAAGTTTTCTGACCTCTCGGCAGATCTCACCGATCTGCTAAAGGGAGTGAAGATAAGAAGGCAAAAGATTCGAATGACTCCACGAGCGTTGGAGGCATTTCAGAACCTCAAGGTGGCTTTATCAGAAGCGCCTTGTTTAGCACTTGCCTCGTGGGACGAACCGTTTGAGGTGATCACCGATGCGAGTAACATTGCAATTGGAGGTGTATTGCAACAGAATGGTCATCCAGTAGCTTTGATAACTTTGGTACTAAGTTGAATTTTTCCAGTGCATTCCACTCACAGACGGATGACCAGACAGAGATATACAACCAGTTGGCCTTTGATGTGCTGAAGTGTTATGTCCACAGCAAGGTAAGTGCGAATCATATTTGCCTTTAGTTCAAGCTGTTTTGAATGATTCTTTTTCTTCAGCTATTGGCAGGACTCCATATGAGGCAGCATTTGGAAGACCTTTCCAGTCATTGTTGACCATGACCTCGTCTTCAGCACTTGAAGCGAACAGAGTGACGGAGTCTTACCAAGGGATTTTAGAGTCATTAAAAGACAGATTGGCTAAAGCGCAAGAGGCCTACACTCGACAGGCCAATAAAGACCGAAGGAATATGAAGTTTTCCGAAGGGGATTGGGTTTATCTTCGGATTATAAAGCAAAGATTGAAACAGGTGGGCAAGCGATGCCCAAAGTTGTCTTTCAGGAGCTTCGGACCTTTTCCCATTAGAAAAAAGGTTAATGAGGTGTCTATGCAGTTAAAGCTACCTCCGAGTTGGACTATGCACGACGTGCTTCACGTCAGTTGGTTAAAGCCATATGCAGGTCCTATCCCTTCAAAGGTCAAAGATGAAGCGGAACGAGATATTGTTGATGAAGCAGAAGTTATAGTTCCAAAACAGATCCTTCTGCACCGTTTCAAGCATGGCTCAGGCCGAAGATTATGACAGTTCCTCACGAAGTTTCAGGACCGAGGGACCCATGAAGCGGTATGGCTCGACAAAGAGTTATTTGAAGACTATCCGGCGTTATTGACCGATTATTTGGAGGCTATGCAGCTTCCGTCAAGTTAAGCAGAAGGGGATGTCACGTGCATCCCGCACTTGGATGCCACGTAAACATATATGTACAGAAGGTGCAGGACCTAGGATGGTGAACTGGTCCCATGTGAGCCCAGTCCGGGACGAGTCAGCAAGGGATCCATCTCAATTGTCCGAGGTCAGGTGTGCATTGTCCTGCACAGGAGTCTAAGGTCAGGTGTGCACTGTCCTGCACATGAAACAGTGCCAGTCCGCGCTGTGAGTCTCCCTCTGGAATGATATCAGTGATTCTGTGTATCTGGTATGGTATGAGATGCCAGATCACTGAGTAGTTAGTTAGGGTTTGCGTTTAGAACAAGGGGCCAGCCCATAGGGCTATCCCGGGTCTTTGTGTGGGCATGGGGATAGTGTGGAACCACCCCCATGAGGGCCAGGAAGGCCTTGGCTGAACCCACCAGCCATGGAGGGGCTGTAAGACAGCCCTAGGGGCGGGCTAAGGGCAAAACCTCACGAGATACAGTCTTTGTATGGTTGTAGGGCAGGTATGGGGCAGCCCACACAGGTTGTCCAGCCCCCGGACTGTTTGCAAAACAATGTCCAGCCCATCTAGAATCAGGCGCATGATGCCCAGCCATCTAGGGAATGATGCGCAGCTTTTTGATGCCATGTAGACATATCTGTATAGAAGTTGTAGGACCTGGGATGGTGAACTGGTCCCATTTGAGCCCAGTCCGGGACGAGCCAGCCAAGGATCCATCTTAGTTGTCCGAGGTCAGGTGTGCATTGTCCTGCAGAGGAGTCTAAGGTCAGGTGTGCACTGTCGTGCACATGAAACAGTGCCAGTCCGCGTTGTAAGTCTCCCTCTGGAATGATGTCAGTGATTCTGTGTATTTGGTATGGTATCGGATGCCAGATCACTGAGTAGTTAGTTAGGGTTTGCGTTAATTCCGTCGCGAAAAGAGTGGTGATTTCTGAGCATTGAAGTTACCGATCCTCTTCGAAGCTTCCGCGTGTTACACCAAAGTACCATCTGCATGAAACTTGACTTTGAAAATCCATTTCACACCAATAACACGACGATGTTGTCACGATTGTGACTAACTCTCTTAATCTCTCCTTAATTACTCATAAATCTCTTATTAACTGAAAGGACACCTGTGAAGGGTCACACCCTTACACATGGGTCACTATCAAAGGACATGTCTATTCATTTAAAGACACACACCTTAGTCCAAAGGACATAACCATTGACTCAAGAGCCACACCCCTTCCCAGGGATGTGTCTCTTCACTTTTACCCTTTCGGCCTCTATTTAAGAAAGGCCCCTGTTTCAATGCAAATAACTCATCTCATCTCAATCTTTCTATCAGCATTTGTCTTATGTTTGTTAATTAAGTCTTAATCATGTTAATAAAGCTATAAAAGCTTTACAGTGGTATCAGAGCAAAATTTTTTCCTACCCGTGGGTTGTGAAACCCTCACCCTCTCCGTGGCACTCACCCTCTCCTCGTCCACCCCTCCTCGGTGTTGTATGGAAGCAGCGGAGCGATGGTGGACTTGGCGTAAAGCTTTGCCCATGGTGATGTAAAATATTTATTTCTTTTTCCCCCATGGGTTTTGCGGGCCACTTAGCCTCTTCCCTCGGCGTTCTCCCTCCTCGACAACCCACACGTGTGGTATGGGAGTTATGGAGCAATGGCAAATCTGGCGCACCATCCTCTTCCTTGCTTCGTTCGCTACAGGCTATGTGCCCCCTCCTCGCTATGAGCAACTGCCGGCCTTGAGCGCCCCTAGCTGCTGAATATCGATTGCTCTCCCCTCCTCGCTACGGGCGCTGCAGGCTGTGAGCCCCTCGTTGATTCATGCAGCTGCCGCAGAGCTCTTCGCTTTGCTGGCGGCGCCCCTACTAAGCGGCGCACCCCTTCGCTTTGCTAGCGGCGCCCCTACGAAGCAGCGCACCCCTATGAAGCGGTGCCTCTACGCAGCGATCCAGCCCGTCACCTTTACACCCATAACTTAAGGCTTATAAGTAAGCCTTTTTACACGTGGCTTCCACCAGCCACGTGAGCAGCCGGCAGCTAGCAGCCAGCACCCAGTGGCCACCCCGCCAGCGAAAAGCAAGCCCGCTAGCGCAAGGAAGCCCGGCGGCGCCCCTACGAAGCCCTATGAAGCGGTGCCTCTACGCAGCGATTCAGCCCGTCACCTTTACACCCATAACTTAAGGCTTATAATTAAGCCTTATTACACGTGGCTTCCACCAGCCACGTGAGCAGCCGGCAGCCAGCACCCAGTGGCCACCCCGCCAGCGAAAGGCAACCCGCTAGCGCAAGGAAGCCCGGCAGCGCCCAAAAAAAAAAAAGAGGGAGAACCCAACGGCTAGCCCCCGACCAGCGCATCTTTCAAAAAAAAAAAAGCCCAACGGCAGCGTGTGGCTTCATCTGCGAATTCTGCCAGCCACTTCCCAGGTTCGCTCTCTCTCCTCTTGTGATGGCCCATCTGCAAGCATCATCTTGCGCGTGCAATGGCAGACGAAGTTTTCGATGTGCCCGTTCCATATCTCTCATATGTAGACGAGGTTCCCAAAGATGAACTGCCGGCGAATCCTCTCCCTTCACAGGAGATTATTGTCATCCCGGATTCACCCCTGTCTGAGCCAGAAGTGATCATTATTCCCGATTCCCCGACCCAGAGCCCGAACCTGTTCCAGAGGCAGTACCCGTCCCAAAACCTGCTCCGACGCCCGAACCAGTTCCCGCACCAGTTCCAGTTCCTGCACCAGTTCCAATTCGTGCACCACAGGCATCACATTTGCCCGAGGATTATCTGAGTGCCGGGTAGATGCGGTGAACACTGTTATGATCAAGCGATGGTCTCCATATTGATGGCTATAAACAAATCCTTGGAGCAGCAAAATGCACAACAACAAGCTACATTCCAGCAGTTTGAAGCCATGTTCCATCAACAACCAAAAGCTCGTATCAATGAGCTTCAACATGTTTCTCAACAAAAATTCTCTCACCCTAGGCATGGTTCTTCAGAGACAACCAGACACAAAGTATCTTCGTGCGAGCAACGCAAGCCTCAGCATGGATATTCTTGGAAATGTTACAGTTCTAAGCAACCAACTTCTTATTGGAATCATTAGCAACAGAAGCAGCAACATGAAGCTTCCAAAGGATCACATCTTGGAAAGAAATCAGCCATATCAAGATGGGCTTACTTAGTGGCACGTGTGTCCGACCCTAGTCGAGTACTCGGTCGTGAGCGCCGCGACGTTGGACAAGTTTCCCCTCGCGAGCAATGCCCTACATTCAAGTCCTTGCAAGCTCTTGGTGGCAATGTTGAAGACTTACTCATTCTCACGTTGTGCAAGAGGATCCTTGAGAGGTCTAAGAGGCGCAAACAACCTCAACCTCCCCCTTCTACATTGGAAGCCTTAATACTTGCTGAGAAAGCTGAAGATTCAAAAGATTCTTGTACATGTGTGACAAATACAATGACCACAGCTCCTTTTCTTGCCGTGACCCCGGGAGAAGCACTAGCCTTGTCACCGCCCGTGCAAAATGAAGTCTTTGCCTCTGACCAGATACCCGACGCCGTGGTGAATGATGATTCTTCTTCAAAAATGAAGACTCCAGTCCTTACCTTTAGTGGTGCAAAGGATAAATCAGACGCAGACTCTTGCAGCATGACTTCACTTGCTGCAAATGAATCTTATGGGGCGCGCTGCATATGCCCATATGCGCCAATCCGGGAGCACATCAGCAGGGTCGGGGTCAATATGCCACTTCCGAGAAGCGGCGGCCACTACCCGTATCCTCTGAAAGGTGCACTCTGCAACCAAAGGCGACTCCACCTCCACTCTCTGAAGTTTGCCCTCATCTTGAATCTCAATAGTAGAGGCATCTGCCATCCTCAGTGCAAGCTTTGACAGCAATCAGGATCTCCAACCGAGTAAAGGCTCCCATCCACCGTGGGGCCACTGGCTCGAAAGGCGTGAACCACTCCTCTGTGAGTGCCTCCTGAATATCATCCCTCATAATCAACCCCCCTCTGAAGTGACTCAGCCTCTCCACCTGGATCTCCTCTGGGAGACTCAGAAGGCCTGCCAGTCTCCAAAACTGCGTGTTGGGCCTGCCGCTAAAGGTCCCCAGGCTAGACGAGGCCGAGAACCCAGCATATGACCCTGCTCTGTGCGCTCCAGATGAGCGGCTGTCTGGCCCGCTCCTCAACACAAGAAGGAGGTCGCTGAGAGAGCCCCGGTCTCAGCAGCTCCCAAGCTCTCAGGATACTCAAAGCAAATCTGTCCTCCCATCCTCTACTGAGGCCTGTCCTCCTCATCTCTATGAAGATCCAGCGAATCTCTAGTGCCCAAGTGCCCCCTGTTGGGGGAGCCCGAGCCTGTAGCCGCTGCAAGAGAAGCTCTTTCCAAGGCTCAGCGCTTGGATGCAGCCCCCTGAACTATAAGCTTCCCCAATAAGGCTCTACTCTGATCGACTGGATCTATAATGCCCAAGCCTCCCTGAGCCAGCGGAAGTGTAATAACTGCCCATGCAACCTTTGCCCGGGCTGGCTGACCGTCCCGCCCAGACCAAAGAAAGTTCTTGATCAGCCTTTGTACCTGGCTGATGCAAGAGCTCGAGAAGATCCAGCAAGACGTAATGTACCACATGGTCGCTAATAGCACCTGATTTGCCACCACCACTCTCCCAGCCAAGGATAGTCGAGCTGTACTCCAATACAAAAGCTTCTTCCGAATGCTCAGAAGAAGCGGGGCAATCTGCTGCTTGGGTGACAAATCTAGTCCAATCTGGCATCCCAAATACCGCACTGCTGTGCCAGGAGGAATCCATCTGGGTCCGGGCTCCATGCCGGAGTGGGAGCACTACTGATCCAAAAGGCCACTGTCTTGCGCCGATTGATCAATGCTCCCGAAGTTGCACTAAAAACTTGGAGCGACTGCTCTGCCCGAAGAAGATTGGCCTCTTGGCCATGCAAAAATAAGCCTGTGTCGTCTGCAAACTCATCATCAAGCAGGCCCTCCCCCCGGACTGGGAGCTGGAGTCCTCTCAAACCAACCTCCTCTGCCGTCAAATACATGCTCATAGCCTCCGCAAAGAAGAGAAAAAGAAAAGGGGTGAGGGGACACCCCTATCGGACTGATCTGGTCAGCTCAAAACTCGGCCCCCGTCCTCCTGCAATCAACACCTGGCTACGAGCTGTGGAGTACAGAGCCGCCACCCCTCTGATCCATCCTGGCTCAAAGCCCAGGCGAAGCATAGTGTCCTCTAAGAAACCCCAATCAACTCTATCGTATGCCTTCTCAAAATCGAGAAGCATCACGACCAAGTCCTCGCCAAGAAATCTAGCTCGGACCGTCGCCTCCCAGAAAGTAAAGATGTTGTCAAGGATACTGCGCTCCTTGACGAATCCTGTCTGGGTAGCATGAATCAACTCCCCCAAAAAGGGCTGGATCCTCAAACTCAAGGCCTTTGCTAAGACCTTGTAGACTGTGTTGAGAATCGTAATAGGCCTTCGATGCCGAATATCATCTGATACTCCCTCCCCCTTGGGGATAAGAAAGATCAAGCCTTTGAAAAGCTCTGTGGCATCACCCCAGTGTCCAAAACATACTGAAAGCCCCTGCGGAGGCCTGGCCCCAAAAGGTCCCAATAGCGCATAAAAAAGGCCGGCGTCAATCCGTCCTCCCCGCAACTATGTCACGGCAGGACCCTCAAGGCCTCGGCAAGCTCAATCTCTGAAAGAGGCGCACCAAGAACTGTACGCATACAATCTGTGACCCTCCTCTGCACATGGGCCCACACAGTCCGTCTGCAAGCATCTCTATCCTCAGTGGTTGGCTGGCTCCGCTGAAAGCAGGTCTCTATAAAATGCAGTGGCAATGGCTCTGATCTCCCCGGGCTCAGTAGCTACCGATCCATCCGGTCTACCAAGCTGACGGACTCCTGCCCGAGCATGGCGGGATCCAGTGATCTCAAAAAACTCCCCAGTCACTCTATCACCAAGCTGCGTCCACTGAGGGGCCTGACGACGATAGTAAAACTCATGTCTCTGCTCCTCTGCCTCTCTAACCTCCTGGTGTGCCTGGCTCAGCTGTGACGCCAACCACTCACATGCAGGCTGCTGCTCCTGAAGGCGCTGTAGCGAAGCAAGGCTGCGTCTCAGCCGATGCTCCCCCTTGCGAATCTCTCCCAGCTGTGTCAAAGCTGCAGCGTGCAGAAAAGAGCTAAGCTCGATGAGTCCCTGGGCACACTGGCCTGCTGCATCTTGGTCAGAGCACTGACTATCATGCCAGATCCTCTCAATGTCCTCAGCGAGACTGGGATCTGTAAGTACCCTCTCTGGGATCCTCAACTGCAAGCTGGGCTCCCGTGTCCTCTCCTCCAATGTCAGGATAACCGGCGCATGATCTGAAAATGAGGTGCCAGCGAGAATGCCAACGGAGCCCCCTCGCTCCCCTAACCAGTCGCCCACATAAAAGCGATCAATCCGTGATAGATTAGTCCCTCCCTGTCGGCGATCCGATCGAGAGAAACTAAGACTGTCCTGAGAGCGGGAGAAGGCCCCATGCTGCCATGCATCAGTGATCCTCAGTGACATGCAAAACCGGTCCCAAGCTGCAAGCTCCGTGCCGTGCACTGTAACATGACTGCCTCCCACCCTATCGGCCGGGTCCTCAAGCATGTTGAAGTCTCCCTCGACACACCAATGTGCGGCCTCTGGCAATGCATCCGTAACCTGGGTCCAGAACTCTGCTCTGGCACTAGCATGATTAGGCGCATCGACGTTGAGCACGCCCAATAGCTCATCATGCATCCTCAGAATGACATACTGTGCTCTACTAGGCACAATGATCCCTCGATCCACAATGGCCTGCCGCCATACATCTGCAATGACCATGCATACTCCTCCCTGTCCACCCAAAGGACCAAGCCCTGCAGACCAAAAGGTATCCCATCTACCAGGCATCACCGAACCATATCTCCGGATCCTGCTCTCACCCAAGTGGTGCTCTTGCATCATCAAAATATCAATGCTGCCACCAACCAGGCATCTCTGAAGCTCCTGCGTCAAGCAACCACGATAGCGTATAAAATGTGCTCCGCCCAGGCCCTGTACATTCCATGAGATGATCCTCATGGATGACCTGCTGAGGTGGATGCTGTCTCAGCCGTACGGCGGGCCTTCGCAAGCGGCTTGGATGGAGAGTAGTCCCCATCCGAGCGGCTGCGAATCTGCCCACCCGGTGTACTGTAAGAATCACGGATCAGGCGCCAGTGGCTGTGGCCCATGGCGACTGCCTCCCGCTCTGACAGAGCAACCTCGTGTATACATACATATCCAGGGTCGCGTGCTAAGTCTGCCTCTATACGCACGACCAAATGCCGAATCCCTGAGGCATCCACACTCCCGGGATCCAAGAAAAAAATGAGCCAACTCCCATAGCCGGCCTATCACATTTGTCACCTCCAGATCGCTCACATGATGAGAAAACTCAACTGCCTGAGTCTTCAAAGTGCTAAGAGCAAGCTCTAGAGTCCACTCCCGGTCACAAGGGCCACATAGAGGGAACGAGAAGGCCACCGCTGAATCAAGTGCCTCCTCCCCGCGGGCCGGAGGTATCACTACATGAACTCGGATGGGTGCTGGTTCATGGGGGCCCTCTGCTCCAAAAAGCCGAGTGAAGGTGTAATCAAAAGCCTCCGATCGCTGTCTAACACCGAGGCGACTCAGCCGACTACGGATAGATGATATCTGTGAAGCCCGAATTGGCATGGTAGGTCTTCTCTGTGGTGCTCAGGCGAGGTCGGTGCTCAGCGCCCTCCGGACTGCGGGCGAACGCCAGGGGACTGCCAGGGCCTCCCGGGAAGGCGAGGCGGGTGGGGGGGGGAGGAGGGGGGGGCGAGGGGGAGCTGCTGCCGAAACCGGAGCTGGGACGGGAGGAGGCGAAGGTGGAAGCGAGGCGGTGGGAGGGGACGGGGGTGGGGGGGGTGAAGGAGGGGGTGCTGGCATCTCCTGGTCCTCCGTCGTCGCCGCAGGGGTCTCCTCCTGGAGGGGAGCAAAGCTGTTCCTCACGGGAACCTAGTGAGGCTGAGACTGTGGCTGCAGCTGCAGCAGTCTCTGGGCGTGCTGCTGTGGCTGTCTCCCTCGACGGCGCCCCTGTCCAGGCTGCCACTCCGAGGTCTCTGTGGCCTGAGCAGGTGTCCCAGAGGCAGCCTGCCGTGCCGCATCTGCGGCGGGCCATCAGGGGCCTGCTGCTGTGGTGAGGGTCGAGGTCTCCTACGAGGGCAGGCCTTGGCCAGATGACGGACCTGCGTGCAAATGAAGCACTGGTTCGGGAGCCCCGAGAACTCCACTCTTTGATCATCCATCCCCCCCCTTTCCTAGGTAGCTGAATGACCTTAGGAAGGGAGGAGATGTCAGACACCAAAACTCTGACGGAAGGTAGCCCAGCTGCTCTGGCCACCACTGAAGCTGCTGTGGGGCTAGTCTCTAGTACCGAGCTCACCAATGCTCCTAGCTAAGAGAGGAGCGGAAGATACTCCCGGCGGAGTCCAGGGAAGCAAATTGTAACATGAAAAAGGCGCTCTCCTTGCGCAGCCGTTGCTGGGTCAAAGCCGTGCTGCCAAGGTCTGAAGAAAGCCCGAGCACCCCTGATGTCAAGGGGACTCATGGCAAGGACCTTGGCCACGCTCTGGGCGGTCTTGAACTCGATCTGATAATGTCCACGGCCCAATAGCTGTACGTCCAGGATCTTGCCCACATCTGCAAGAAGGCGGGCCTGGAGAAGATCCCGGATCTCCCCTCTGCTGGGGCGAGTGCCGACTATACGGCAGATGGTGGAATGAGCCTGGAGGCGTTCCACCTCTACGCGGTGAGGCTCGCTTCCTCTTCCGGCGAAAGAGAAAGCCTGATGGGGGTGTCCTCAGGGGCGAGCGAGGGGGCTGCGGATGAGTCCCTCTGAGGCGGGGCGGGAGGAGCCTCCATCAGAGTGTGAAGCTAAGGCGAAGGCGAGGCGAAAGCGGAAATCTTGCAAGAAACGAGCTGCACACAGAGAGGTGGAAGACGAAGGCCGAAGAAAAAGGAAAAAAACCCCTTGGGGGCGGAAGTCAGCAAGAAAAGGAAGGGGAGTGAAGTGGCGAAGGAGAAGCCCTGGGGGGGGCCGGGGGGGGGGGGGGGGGGGGGGGGGGCGGAAGCTGCGCGCAAGAGGCGAAATGCTGGCGGAGGGGTGGGTCGGGGCACTGCAGAGGGGAGGTGGGTGCGAAGAAGGGGGGGGTGCGGGAGGGCGAGGAAGGGCAGTACAGCGAGGGAGGGGGCGCAGCAGCGAAAGCAAGCGGAGGGGGCAAAAGGAGGGGCGGCGGGCAGAGCAGCGTGGGAGGGGGGCGCAGAAGCGACAGCAGGCCGGGGGGGGGGGGGGGGGGCAAAAGAAGGCGAGGAGCGAGGGGGGCGCGAGGGGACAAGCAGGCAGGAAGGCGGGGGGGCGCAGGTGTGCAGGAAGCGCAAGCAGGGATGGGCGGGAGCTTCAGCTTGCTCTTTGGACATAACTTGTCCCGAGAACAACTTTCTAAGCAAAGAAAAGCATATGGAAGATATTTCTTCTTCATCTACGACAACCCTTGAAGACATCTGTGTTACAGACAAGCCAATGGAATCCCTTTTAGATTTCCAAATGATGGTCACTAACCAAATGCAAAGTTTGGTGACACAATCCTTGATATTGGAGATTCAAGACGGTTTGCTTATGGTTTCTCTAAAGGCAAATGAAGATTCAAGACAGTTTGCTTATGGTTTCTTTAAAGGCAAATGAAGATTCAATCTTTTCTTGGACAAAGCTCGAAGTTACCAATAATGTTAACAAAAGTTCTACTCAAGTTACAGATATGATTCTCATGCTTTTGGTAAAGATGAGACAAGTTGCAGATGCAGTTAATATTCAGTTTGGTATATGCAAGGTTGTTATGGTCAACAATAATGCCATGACATGGGATCTAGCAGCTAGAGCTTTGGATGCAGAAGCAACTGAGTCTTATTTTAGGTGGGAGGGAATGTCACGATTGTGACTAACTCTCTTAATCTCTCCTTAATTACTCATTAATCCCTTATTAACTGAAAGGACACCTGTGAAGGGTCACACCCTTACACATGGGTCACTATCAAAGGACATGTCTATTCATTAAAAGACACACCCCTTAGTCCAGAGGACATAACCATTGACTCGAGCCACACCCCTTTCCAGGGATGTGTCTCTTCACTTGTACCCTTTCGGCCTCTATTTAAGAAAGGCCCCTGTTTCAATGCAAATAACTCATCTCATCTCAATCTTTCTATCAGCATTTGTCTTATGTTTGTTAATTAAGTCTTAATCATGTTAATAAAGCTATAAAAGCTTTACAGATGTAAAGGCCGTGGCACCAAAGACCAAGTGTTATTCCTCTCAATAGAGACCATCTTTGCTTCCATGGCTTGCCGCCATTGCAGTTGTGAAAGAGCCTTCTCTAGATTCTCAGGCTCATCGATCTCCTAGAGAGAACTCATGAGAGCATGATTCACTGTGTGATGAGATGTGGAAGCCCGAGATGAACGGCGAGGTCCAAGGGTGATGGTAGAGATTTGGTTATGGAGCTGTGCATTAGTGAGACCATAATCTCTAAAGAGTTGCTGAACCCACCGAGGTAGGCCAACCTTCCTCTCAAAGCGTGAAGAATAAGATCCAGTTGCAGTAGAGGGCTCATCCGATGTTGTTGGAAGTGGTGATGAAGTAAGCATTGGTGAGGGTAATCCCGGAGTCAAAGCAGGACTCGTAGAGGGACTGGGAGCTGCAGAAGCTGATGCAACGGGAACGGGTGACTGTGAAGGAGCAACTAGCACCGGGGTTGCAGCAGGGGGAGGAGGAGGAGGAGCTGGACATGGAAGAGGTAAAAGGTCACTAACATCTGCCGGGAATGGATCATCCGGAAAGTCGGAAGATGCATTAGGTGGAGAAGCTGATGCAACGGGAACGGGTGGCTGTGAAGGAGCAACTAGCACCGGGGTTGCAGCAGGGGGAGGAGGAGGAGGAGCTGGACATGGAAGAGGTAAAAGGTCACTAACATCTGCCAAGAATGGATCATCCGGAAAGTCGGAAGATGCATTAGGTGGAGAGGAGTCAATGCCAATCAAGCTCTCATCAAATCGAGCATCACGGGAAATGATGATGTCATCAAGCTCCAGATCCCAAAAGCGGTACCCTTTGGATCTCAGATTGTAGCTTGTGAAGATCATCCTCTTTGACTTTGGTGCGAGTGTGGTCGTTTTCTTATGTGGGACATGCACATAAGCAACACAAATGAAAACACGAAGATGAGAAACAGACGGCTTGTGGCCTATAAAAGCCTTCTCCGGAGTCATCCCCTCAATCGCTTTTGTGAGAGCGGTTAATGAGATAAACTGAGGTAGCCACAGCTTCACTCCAGAAAGCAGGAGGGAGACTTGCATGATGCAACAAAGCACGAGCCATCTCTTTGATGGTCCGGTTCTTTCGTTCCACAACTCCATTCTATTGAGGAGTGTAAGGAACTGTAGTCTGTCGGCGGACGCCCTTCGAAGCAAGGAAGTCATCAAATGGTATAAACTCTCCACCATTATCAGTCCGGAGAAATGAAACTCTACTCCCAGACTGATTTTCCACCATCGCGATCCGAGTCCTAAAGCTGGCAAAAGCATCTGACTTGCGAGCTAGAAAACATACCCAGACTTTGCGAGTAAAATCATCCACAAGAAGAAGAAAATATCGAGCCCCGCCAAGAGACTCAATCTCCATAGGTCCTGCAAGATCTGCATGTATAAGCTCCGGTCTTCGGGTTGCTCGATGAGTGTCCTTTGGAAGTGCATCTCGATGATGCTTGCCCATCATGCAAGATGAGCATATGTGTGAGAGAGACGTGAGCTGAGGTAGTCCTTTGACAACCTGCTGAGAATGGAACTTTTGTAAGGCAGCAATGGGTACATGACCGAAGCGAGAATGCCACGGAGAAGTATCTGCCTCAGAAACCGAAGCCATCAAGGGGGAGAAAAGATGATCAATATGGGAATCAGTGTGAGGGATCTGGGAAGAAAAATTGGTGATCTTGTAGAGACCCCCATCATGGACTCCATTGGCAACAACCGAGAGAGTCTTCCTATCAATTTCTTCGATGACCTCATCATCAAAGTACACACCAAGTCTCTTCTGAGAAGCTTTGTATATTGAAAACAGATTTTTGGAAATCCGTGGTACATGTAGAACATCATGTAAGGTGGCAGAAGAACCCAAAGAAACATTACCAACACTGGTGACAGGAAGCAAAGATTGGCGCCTCCTTCATGAGGGCTGTAGGGCTGCATTTTCTGCACTTTCTCCTTCCCAACTCCATTTCCAAGCTTGCTAAGGTGTTTCTCAAGCTTCCAAGAGTGATTCCGGATGCTAATCACTCTCCTACACACTCCCAATGACTGAAATTCAGCAAAACAGCTCTCTTTATTGCTGTAATTTCTGGTCTTTTTGCTGAAAACCCTAATTTCAGCCCTCCTTTCTCAAGTTGAACCATAGGGGAAGCTTTCCCAAGGTCTCCTTCATCCTCTTGAAGACTTTTGTCGCAAAGAAATGCGACAAATCGAAGATCTCTTCACTCCAAGGACTTCCATCGCGAAGACTTCCGTTGTCATCAACTCTATTTGCATTTGGTAAGCTTTTATGCTTAAATATGGAAGCAAGTAGCAGGAGGGAGGAACCGGATTACATGATCACATACCCTGTGTAGTGTTCTCTTGTCCTAGGTGCTCTCTTGCAGATTGTTGCTACCATGTGTTGGTGGAACAATAGAGAGCAGATGGTAGGGAACATGGGCACTTCAGAGGGTAGTGTGGATTGCAAGTCTACACCGACAACCACTTGTTTGCAATACTGCATTCATATGCATTGGTATGGAAATCTGATCAAAAATGCCCATGACACTATGTACTTGATGTTAGAAGTCATCTCCTGTCTATTTGTATACACCAGGGCCTCTGTTGTGGGTGTGCCCGCCCGTATATCATTTTTCCACACTCCCCGTATTTTTTTGCTATTTTTCCCATTTTTTCCTAGTGGTTGGAGGGCTGCCACAGGTGATGCCAGGAGCATCCTATTGCTGGCCGACTTGATCTACTTCAGTCGTGGGCTGTAGGAGTGCTGGCCGACTTGCTCTGCTCAGGCGTGGGCATCTGTAGCTGGCCGACTGCTATTTTCAGCAGTCGTGGGCATTTTTCACAGTCGTGGGCACCTTCTAGAGCTGGCCGACTGCTCACTTGGAGTTGTATATATTGCCCCTCAGCCCCCACCACTTTCTCATTCACTTTTTCGGGATCTTGTGTATAGAGAAGAGTTTACACACCTATCTCTCTGTGTTTCTTGTGCTGATTATTTTCTGCAGTCTACTTGCTCTTGTCTACCCAAGTTTGGTTATCATTTCCGCTGCATATTCTGACATGGTATCAGAGCCCTAGGCTCTAGGAGATCTTGGGCGTTTTTCTGAGCAAGAGGGGGAGCAACAGGTTGCTGATCGGTGGACTGTTTCGGGCTGAATGGGAAGTGAAGGTGCAAGAGGAAGGCGGGCAAAGGGGCTGGACAGCCACTTGCATATTTTCAGATTTTCAGATTTTTTCCCACCCACCCACCCTTTCAGGTTACTCTCCGAGATGGCAGATTTACTCGAGATGGCTGAGAAGCACGTGAAGATTCCGACTCTCCCCACGTTCCCAGTGGATCGGCAGTTGGACGGCTCCAATTACGGCATCTGGAAGGTCATGATGGAGTCAGTTCTGGAGTCATATGATCTTGCTGATGTTATTATCATAGGGGTGCCACGGCCGGAAGCTGAGGAAGGGGAGTTATTATCGACGAGGAAGGACCGAGAGGCACAGGCACACATGTGGGACCGTGTCAACGCCAGGGTCCGGTCGTTTATATTCCTCAATTGCACACCGCAGGTGATCAACCATGTGAAGCACATGACGCTGGCGAGAGGCATATGGGAGCACTTGGCTTCTTTGTACAACAGGGTGCCACCCATGAAGCATATATCCTTGGAAGTGCAGATGCGGGTTATGAACCCTGCAAAGTCCTCGACGATGCGGGAACACATTAACAAGCTGCAGGCCCTTCAGCAGGAAGTCCTTCAAGCTGGGAAAGAGATATCATCCGAAGACATGGCCATCACGTTACTTTCCCACTTGCCTGGTCAGTATTCCGCCTTCTATTCCTCGTTGATCACGAGTGGCAGGCTCAGCACCATTACTTGGGAGGAGCTTGTGCCAATGGTCTTGGACCAGGAGGAACGTTTCACGAACCCTCCTCACGATGGAGGTTCGGAGGCCTTAACTGGCCAACGGTCGAAAGGCCGTAATACCAACAAGGGCAAAGGGAAGGCTTCACCGGAGAAGTCTTCCGAGAAGAAGCCTGATCCAGAACGAGAGAAGCTGAAGGCCGAAAGATCGTGTAATGCTTGTGGCGAGAAAGGCCACTACTGGAGGAAGTGCCCTAAGCGGACAGGGAAGAGTGCTGATTCCTCAGCCTCAGCTGCGAAGACTCCGGCATTTGTGCACTTGGAGATGGTGGACTCCGATGATTCATCGTCTTCGAGCGAGGAGGCAGTTGGCTTCACCGCGAAGGATACCCGGGAATGGATTCTCGACAGTGGTGCTTCCAGGCACATGACTCCATCCCGTGACTTCTTTCTGGATCTGAAACGGCAGTCAGGTCGTATCTTTATTGGCGATAACTCCACTATTCCGATTCATAGTGAGGGCCGGATGGAGATTATTCCCGACGGCAAGGGGGGCAAGCATGCTTCCCGTGTTCTTTATGTCCCTGCTCTGGGCTTTCATCTTTTGTCAGTGCATGAGGTATGCAAGACTGGCTTTCGGGTGGAATTTGAGGAGCATTCAGTTGCTCTAAGGGACCGTGAGACAGGCAAAGTTGTTTGGGAAGGCGGTGTGGAGAACGGCATCTACAAGCTCTCTGCACTCTCCTCACTGATAGGCTCTCAGGTCGGAGATTTGTGGCACTTTCGTTTTGGCCACTTAAATGTGGATGCTTTGCGGCGTGCCTTCTGGGACCAGATGGTGGTTGGCTTGCCAGATGTTGGAAATAGGCAAGGACGCTGCAGTTCTTGCATACGTGGTAAGCAGCACAGGGAATCCTTTCCGAAGCAGGCTTCCAGGCGGGCTTCGAAACCTTTGGAGTTGATTCACACTGACTTGTGTGGACCACAGCAGATACCATCCTTGGGAGGATCTCTCTACTTCATGCTGCTTGTTGATGATTGTACCAGATTCACGTGGGTCTACTTTCTTTCACAGAAGGACCAGGCTTTTGCTCGGTTCAAGGATTGGCACGTGATGGTGGAGAAAGAGTCTGGATTTCAGGTCAAGACTCTCAGGGCTGACAAAGGAGGTGAATTCTCCTCGACTGTATTTTTCCGGTTTTGTGCAGATCATGGCATCAAGAGGGAATTGGCCAATACCGGATCGCCTTCGGAGAATGGAGTTGTTGAACGTAAGAACAGGACTGTGGTGGAGATGGCGAGGACCATGCTGGAGCATCGTGATCTTCCTCGTCCACTTTGGGGTGAGGCTGTGGCAACAGCTGTCCATACCATTAACCGCTCTCCGACGACTTCTGTACCCCATATGACTCCATTTGAGGCATATTTTGGCAGGAAACCCGATGTCTCACACTTCCGTGTCTTTGGGAGTGACACGTATGTACATATTCCGAAGAAGCAGAGGGGGAAGCTTGACTCCAAGTCCCGCAAGCTGGTATTTGTGGGGTATAACTCTCTTTCCAAGGGATACAGGTTGTATGATCCAGAGAGGAACGAGATTGTTGTCAGCCGGGATGTGGTTTTTGACGAGCATGTTCCAGCATCCACTGTCGAGGAGCCGCCACTTCTTGGAGATCCAAAGGAGTCTGATGATGATTCCCAGTATACTACTCCAGTTGATCCACCTCAGTCATCACAGGAGGTTGAGCCCGCAGCTGGAGTTGAGCCCCCGCGATCACAGGAGGCTCCACGATCTGTTCGAGTACCTAGGTGGTTGTTGGACACCCTTCGGGAGTCAGGTGTCACGGAGCTACCCTCCGAGTGGACCACAGAGGACGGCCCTCGAAGATCACATCGAGTCCGAGATAAAAGCAACACGGCGGAGCTTCTTCAGGTGAACTATGCTCTTATGTCTCGTATCATGCGGGATAAAGAGCCCACTTCCGTAAAGGAAGCCCTTTCACAAGATACTTGGAGGGAAGCCATGCAGGTGGAACTTGATGCCATCGAGAAGAACACCACTTGGGAGTTGGTTCCGAGGCCGTCGAAGCGGTCAGTCATTGGTGTCAAATGGGTCTTTAAGACCAAGTACGCGGCTGATGGGTCGGTGGACAAACACAAAGCCAGGCTCGTGGCTAAGGGTTATGCTCAGCGGCCAGGCATCGACTACGAGGATACCTTTGCACCGACAGCGCGGATGACCACGATTCGGACCGTTCTTGCCCTTGCTTCTTCTCACAGGTGGCCCGTGTACCAGATGGATGTAAAATCGGCGTTCCTTAATGGTGACCTGCAGGAGGAGGTGTACGTTGAGCAGCCTCCAGGCTTTATTGTTCCAGGATCGGAAGGGATGGTTTACAGGTTACGTAAGGCCTTGTATGGTCTTAAGCAGGCTCCCAGGGCTTGGAATCAGAAGATTGATTCCTTCTTTATTCGGACTGGATTTCAGAGATCGGTTGCAGATCCGAACCTGTATCTCTTTCGAGAATGCGACATGGTCACACTCATCATCCTTTATGTGGATGATCTCATTCTCACCGGCGGTCATGTGGAGCACATTCGAGTGACGAAGGCTGCCTTGTCAAAGGAGTTTAAGATGACCGACTTAGGCTTACTCCACTTCTTTTTGGGATTGGAGATCTGGCAGACCCAGAGGGGGTTTTTCATCTCTCGGCAGCGGTATGTTCATGAGTTGCTTGAGGCCTTTGGGATGGAGAACTGCAAGCCTATTACTTCGCCGATGGACCCGAACACAAAGTTAACCGTTACAGATCCTTGTGAGCCAGTTGATGCCTCGCAGTACCGGAAGTTGGTTGGTTCATTGATCTGGTTGCTGAACACCAGATTGGACTTGAGCTTCTCCGTGGGGCTGTTGAGCTCTTTTATGCAGATGCCATTGAAGACTCATTGGGACGCATGATTGCGGATCTTGCGGTATCTGCAGAGTACGAAGGATCTGGGACTCTTTTACACAGGAGGGAATGGAGTCAAGCTCCAAGGTTGGAGTGACTCAGATTGGGGAGGAGATCCAGACACGAGGAGATCTACTTCAGGATACACTTTTACCCTCGGCTCAGGAGCAGTTTCTTGGAGCAGCAAGAAGCAGCCAACTATTGCCCTTTCTTCGACAGAGGCAGAGTATCGGGCTGCTTGTGGTACTGCTTGTGAGGTTGTATGGCTGCGGAGGCTGCTAGGCGAGATGGGGTTTCCACAGAAGGAGCCCACAGTCATCCAGTGTGATAACCAGAGTTGTATAGCTATTGCTCGGAACCCGGTTTTCCATGCCCGGACCAAGCATATAGAGATACAGTATCACTTTGTACGTGAGAAGATCTTGGCAGGTGACATCTTGCTACTTTATTGTTCGACGAAGGACAATGCGGCGGACCTCTTCACGAACTCTCTACCTCAGGCTACGCTCAGGCGGCACTCCAGCTCCCTGGGGTTGGTTACACAGCCAAGAGCTGAGAGGGGGTGTTAGAAGTCATCTCCTGTCTATTTGTATACACCAGGGCCTCTGTTGTGGGTGTGCCCGCCCGTATATCATTTTTCCACACTCCCCGTATTTTTTCCCTATTTTTCCCATTTTTTCCTAGTGGTTGGAGGGCTGCCAGGTGATGCCAGGAGCATCCTATTGCTGGCCGACTTGATCTACTTCAGTCGTGGGCTGTAGGAGTACTGGCCGACTTGCTCTGCTCAAGAGTGGGCATCTGTAGCTGGCCAACTGCTATTTTCAGCAGTCGTGGGCATTTTTCACAGTCGTGGGCACCTTCTGGAGCTGGCCGACTGCTCACTTGGAGTTGTATATATTGCCCCTCAGCCCCCACCACTTTCTCATTCACTTTTTCGGGATCTTGTGTATAGAGAAGAGTTTACACACCTATCTCTCTGTGTTTCTTGTGCTGATTATTTTCTGCAGTCTACTTGCTCTTGTCTACCCAAGTTTGGTTATCATTTCCGCTGCATATTCTGACACTTGATTCTCCCAAGATCAATATACTTTATTTGAGGGAGGGGTCGGCCGTTCCGGCTCATTGTGTGTCTCTTGTCAATTCAGCAATTTACTTCTTGTATTTGAGCAAGTGTCCATCAAATCTTAGTGTATTTAAGTGTATTGATTAGCATTGTGTTCAACCAAGTTCCAGGCTGGTCGGCACCAACAGTCGTTAACATTAACCTTACTTAAAAGGTTGGCTCTTCACATATAAGAATGCGCTGCCTGAGCCCAAAATAAGCTGCTTTTCACATGCGATTTGCCTTAACCTTTGCCCTGTCTGCCCATTGTACTCTAAGTAATCCCACCTCTTGCTTGGTATGTTGCCCAAGCTACCCGAAACTTGCATGTTGAACCTAGAGATTAAAGCTTCAGCAAGTCCAATATCTTGCAGATCCAAGGCCTGATTTACACACTGTCCGGGACTTAGCACTTAGTCTAATAACCTACTTGGACCTTTGTACTATGAATAATCCGAGTGAGTAGTAATAATCCAAGTGAGTAGTGACAGTGTGCAGGACAATGCACTAACTGACACACCTATCACCTAAACATGATTGCAACTCGTGACTTGTCCTTAAACTAGGGCTCACAACATATCCAAAAGTTGACCTTACAATGTACTCTATACAAGTATGTCCATGTGGCACCCTAGCACAACCAATGCATGTGACATCCACAAAACTTGCCACACTTACACATTAGCTTCAGTACTCAATCCACAATTGCAAATTAGCATAGGTGAGCACCTATACTTTGGGGATTGTAGTTTGACATGAAGGCCCACACGTATTGAGTCAGAGTCCCAAAAGAGGCACTTCCAAAAACAACCTTATTACAAAGTAGCAGATGACTTGGTGGCTTTGACGACATGACAACCACTTTGGGGCCCTACACATTTGTAGTGCTGCCAGAAATCCAGGGGATCCACTCCCCCACCCACCCACCCACACACAGAGACACAGGTCACGGTGCAGAAAACTGCCCATCCATCAATAAATTTCCCCAACCGTATGTGGGGCTGGAATAGGGCCCAGGCACTCCCAGCGAAATATGGGCCACAAGTGCTCCCATCGAATAGCCCAAGCCAAAAGAAGCAATTTTAAACTTGTCAAAACCAAAAACAGCACATGCTCATCTAGTGCAAGACCCCGCCCTTGTTGATGTATTACTCAAGTCATGTACAACAAAACTCCATATCATATCTCGCGAGCATAGGCATTATATTGCCTTGAAGTTTATTCATGGTGCATAGAAAACCTAACAACCCTACAAAATTTCATATGTTTAGAAGCCTTGTGTGCACAATTCACTGTAAAACGTGAATTTAAACAATTTACGATAATGTTTTTTATGTTACATGTAGAGCTGTTCAACTCTCAAGCAAAGGTATGTTTATGAAGACTTGGCCTCAGTTGCTTCCATGAACATCAGGATGAAAACTATATGTTTAGAACAGCATAATTTTACTAACTAAACTTGGCATCTGTTACTTCCATGAACATCATGATGAAAATATATACATCTGGAACAGCATAACTTTGCTAACTATACAACATGGCTCAAGGAAGAGAAGCCATGCCTGGGATGTATTTGCATGTCACGGATGGCACATTACATATTATACCGGCCTGCCCTAGCAGCTATCATGTTAATTTGTGTTTGTGCTTGAGCTGCTCTCACCTTTCCAGCCATTGCTTTATAAAAAAACTGTTCCCTGGCAAGAGTCCGAACATGTTTCAAATAGGCATCCACGGGCACTGCTCCTTCTTGCACAGCTCTATCCAAAGAGTACAAAATGTCCTCAATTGCAAGGTCTGCAGTTGTACTATCAAGCAATTGCTTTGAAAGAGCATCACAGGGCTCGAACACATCATCAATCTCAAACTCTGTGTTTATCTTTTTGTTTGATTGAAGCCATGTCTCCAGGACATCTGTGTTCGTAAGAACAATTTGCAACTGCTGCTCAAGAGCCTCCTTCTCATGTTGCAGTTCACAAAGGCCCTGCTTACATTGGTCTTCTTTTTGCCTCAACAAACCTTGGATGGAGACAAGTTTGTCCATGTCCATCTCCTTCTTCTTTCTAACCTCACCTATATCATGCTGCGTCCGCTCCACAAGGGTGTTGATGGCATTTCTTCTGAAAGCACCCAATGAAGGGTCCATGTGGGCTGACAACGGCAGTGGTGGTGAGGGCGGCCGTGGATGTGTGTAAGGTGTGTAAGGATGACGTTGTGACATGGCAGGTGATGGGCCAATGGAAGAAGATGGTGGCTGAGGGTGAGCTGCGCCTGCTCCAACATGTGCCGGATGCATGTTCTGATATGAACTATTAGGGGGGGTAGTACGGATGGGGGGTTTTGAATACAAGGGAGGGTCTTGGCCAAAAATCAAACTAAGGCCTCTGACAAGCTCAACAAGGGTAGAGCGGTGGAAGGCCCAGCCTTGCAAGTAAGGCACGGAGATCAAGCCAGATGGGTCCACGTGTCGGTGGGGCTGTTTGATGATCATGTCACGGGTGGGGGTAACAAAGGCAAGGGGGCAACACTTGGGGTAGCCCTCGGGGAGCCAGATGGTGACAGGGATGTTGTACATTACCTCGAGGTAGTACATGGGTATGGTGCCCACGGCCTGCAGGAGGGTGGCTGTAGTTCCATCATTGTGTGTGAAGGCGTCAGTTTTGATCTGCAGGCTCGGGAACTCTTCCAGAAGGCTGATGAGGTGAAGTCTGATGCTGAGCTTGACGCCTTCTTCGTATGGGAGCGAATTTGGCCCTCCCTGTGGTAGCACTGTGTTCAGAAACTGCACCGATTCGTGAGGAGACGAAGTGCCCAAGTTGGGCGGCATCGCAAAAATTAGACCCTCCTCTTTGATCAATCGCAATGCGTACACCACACTTGAGAGGATTCTTCATACAATTTCTTCTGTTGTGGTTATGCTTTTTATACGCGTTTCTTCTCTTAAGCCACGGCTTCACACTAGTACCTACTACCTATGCAGCTTACAATTAATTGTGACCCGATTAACACCATTTTCCCACGGGCTTCGTTCAAACTTCACTCTGCAAGTTGCATTCAATGTGGACGCTTTGGACTCAACTTTGGATGACAGGGCGTGCGATGCATGAGTCCCCATAGGACCATGACCGGGGCATGCAAACAATGCTCAATAGCTTGCAAAATGCTTGTGAAGCGAATGTAGCGGCCATAACTTGGTGCCCCTAGATTTCCTTAAGCAAGATCTACCTACGTGAAGCGGTCATCAACTATCGGTCGTGTCATCGTCCTTAAATCAACTCCTTTTTGTACATGTTTTCAACCCTAGTGAAAGCCATCGCAAACTAATTGCATGCAACAGTTGTCACTAGTCGCACGCAGCCATGTGTCAACAACCATGCAACAAGACGTCAATGCATGCAGCTTCTATGTGCCATCCACTTGAAAACACCACACCATGCAACTGCACTGCAGCATCAAGCGCCTCATACAATCCCACTTGAGCCTTGCTTCTCCGTGCACAATAGCTCGAAGCTCTCCTATTCCTGCTCATGTTCCCACCATGGAGTCTTCACAAGGCATTGAGCACGACCTCAATGAGCCATGGGGTTCCTACAAGTTGGGAGGTGAATACATCCTCTCCACACATGACATAAACATGTCCCTAGAGGTTCATGCCGAGGCATTCTCTAGCCCTCTTGTAGGGTCGCTTGTGTTGGACTTAGAGGACTCTCTTCATGGTAGAGGTTGAGGGATGTCTTGAATTTTCCTTTAAAGTTATTCCCGCTCTCTCAGCTCCCTGTATATTCAGCGGGGCAATACTCACATGCGATGATGGAGGTGGCTCTTCTCCTACCCACACTGCATTTTAGTCCTCATCACTTGGCTAAAACCTCATCACAAGAGTTCCTTCATATATCTAATGTGGTTGGCGCCACATCCTACCCCTACTCTCACAGTGCTGCCCAGCAACCAGTCCGTGCTCTTTAAGGGGGCTAGACCCACACCCACACCCCTAGTGAGTGGGGAGGCTACAACAAGGCCTCACAACCCTCACCGCATGCAATAAATGAGGCTCAGTCCCTACACATGAAACAGCCCGCCACTGCTAGCAAGTATGTGTCGCCAAACAATGCCTCAACTTCGAGCATGTCCACGAGCCCTTCCACATGACACGAGTAGGCTGTCTCCTCCAATCCTTTTGTCCAGCGACACGGCCCCTTCATCATTTGACATGCCACTAGTTTCACAAGGTCCATGACCTTGACAAGAGGGTACGGCAAATTAGTGTCTCTTTGAGATGATGGTGCTCCTGGAGAGTAAGGTGGAAATTGATTGACTCACATGAAAGGGGAATTTGCACCCAAATGAGGGATAGATGGGTCAAAATCTCGGAGCTATATGAGAAGGTGTGAAAAGATGCAAGGGAGAAAAGAGCTTGAGCTCTTGCAAGCACACACACACACACTCACAAAACCCTAAAAGAGAACACACAAGGTGAGAGGCTGAAAATCTTCTTCTTCTTTACACAACACTCAACACACCATATTCAAAGATAAGAGTACACACAATATGAAAGATACTCAACCAAATACGTACTAGGGTTCTCTATAGTGTGAACCCAACTAAATGAGCTGGCGCTATAACTATGCCAGTCTCTAGAATGGCTGTCACACATAGCCTGTCATCCCACTGGCTGCATATCACCTATGATCTCACAAACCATGCCAATGGCATAAGTGTGGGGCCTATCCCCCAGGCGGGTCATCAGTGTCCACTGCCTCACTAGATGAGCTCGATATCTCAACATTCCCCCTCGAGCTCAACTCCATCTCATGTACACCAAGCAAAGCCCTTAATCTGCAGAGCTTCTTTGTACCCAATGCTTTGGTGAAGATGTCAGCGACCTGATCCTGTGTGCTGACATAAACAAGGTCAATGTCTCTTGCCAAAACATTCTCTCTGACAAAATAGTAGTGGACCTCTATATGCTTCGTGCGAGCATGAAAAACTGGGTTCTTGGGGCCAACTGTATACTGCTAATGTTGTCACAGAAAATGACAACTTGTCTATCCACTTATAGACCCAAATCTGCAAGTAGCTTTCTCAACCAAACTACCTCCTCACATGCTGCCATAGCAGCACCTCTGTACTCGGCCTCTCTACTGGATAGAGCAACGGTTGCTGCTCCAAGTCACAACATCACTCCCCAAAGAAAACATAAAGCCACTAGTAGATCTTCTATCTGAGATACTACCAGCCCAATCAGCATTTGTGTACCCATGTACACATATCTCTGTCCCAGCTTCATAAAATAGTCTACAATGCAAAGTAGACCTCACATACCTTAGTATGCATCTCAATGCATCCAAATGCGGCTTTCGATGAACCTGCATAAACTGACTCACCAACCCAACAGCATAGCTCAAATCTGGCGTGGTGATCGTCATGTAGATCAAGCTTCCTACTATGCGCCTATACATAGTAGATCCTCTAAAATCTCTCCTGAATCTGCACTCAACTTGCCATTCCAATCCAATGGCACGGAGATAGGCTTACAGCCTGTCATACCATACTTGGACAACATGTCTAAGCCATACTGTCTCTGCAGTAATCCAATACCATGTGGTGACCTAATCACCTCAATGCCCAAGAAATATCTGAGCTCCCCCAAATCCTTCATCTCAAACTTCTATCTAAGCAAGATCTCTACATCATGGTCCCCCCGTAATGATCAGGTCATCTCAAACTTCTATCTAAGCAAGATCTCAAACTTCTATCTAAGCAATATCTTTACATCAAAGATCTCTGCATCATGGTCCCCCGTAATGGTCAGGTCATCTACATAGATGACAACAAGTACAACCCCTCTATCGCTGTGTCTCACATACAGCGAGAAATCTGCATTGGCTACATGAAAGCCAATAGTGACAAGATATTCAGAAATCTTCTCAGACCATGCTCTTGGTGCTTGTTTTAAGCCATACAAGGCTTTCTTCAACCTGCAAACATGCTCAAGGTGACTCACATCCTCATAACCGGTGGCTGCAACATATACACCTCTTCTTGCAAATCCCCATGCAAGAATGCATTATTTACATCCATGTGATGTAAAGACCATTGCTTTGATGCAGCCACTGCTATCACAACTCACTGCTGCCATCTTGGCAACTGGACTGAAAGTTTCCTCATAATCAATGCCAAATGTCTACGCATATCCTTTGGCTACCATGCTAGCCTTGTACCTGCTTATGCTTCCATCACTGTTATGTTTTACTTTGTACACCCACTTGCATCCAATAGCTTTCTTGCCTTCAGGCAATTGCACTAAATCCCAAGTCTCATTTCCATATAGTGCATCCATCTCCTCATCCATAGCTTTCTCCCAACACACATTTTCAACAGCCTCATCAATGCATGTAGGCTCTACAACCTGTACAACTTTTGCCATGTATGCATAGTGATGTGCCACATAACCATCATAGGTAAACCTCTGCACAGGATTCTTCACTCTCCCAGATCTTCGCAACTTTGCATTCATGGCTTCCATAGCCTTCTTTACACCAGGTGTTCTCATAGCTGGTATCCCAAGATCCTCATCAAGGCTCATCTCTGAGCCACTAGACTCTCCATCAACATGAGAATGCCCCTGCAGAAATGTCAGGCATACTAAGGGGCTCAACCACTTTTCTCTTTGCCTTTATGTGATGTACTTATCACATTTGCAGGACTAGTATTATGACGCAGCCTGCCACTCCATGGTCTAATCACATTTGCAGGACTAAGGGGGCTCAACCACTTTTCTCTTTGCCTTTATGTGATGTACTAATCACATTTGCAGGACTAGTATTATGACGCAGCCTACCACTCCATGGTCTATTAACTGAACCACTAGATGAGGACTCTCTTGGTCCACTCAAAAACTGTGATTGCTAACTTGCATTCTGTGCAACCACATTTCCACTCACATCAGCCCCAACAGCTTCTTTTTCAGTAGCATACCAGCTACTCATCTCATCAAAAACAACATCCCTGCTTACCCTCAACTCACGTGTAGTAGGGTTATAATATTGGGTATTCTCTTTTGCTCAAGGGAATACCCAATAAACACACATTTTTCAGCTTTTGGATTCAGCTTAGTTCTCAGCTCATCTGGCACATGCACATATGCAATGCATCCAAAGACTTTCAGATGAGACAAATCAGGTTTTGTGCTAGTAAGCCTCTCCTCTAGACTTACATAATGTATGGCTGCAGTTGGAGTCCTGTTCATGATGTAAACTGATGTAGAAAACAGCCTCATCCCAATAGCTATGAGGCATATTCTTCTCTCCCATCAATGCTAGCGCAATCTCAGCAATGTGCCTGTTTTTTCGCTCAGCAACTCCATTTTGCTGCGGAGTGTATTTGCATTTTGCTGCGGAGTGTATCTACATGTAAACTGTCTCCAAATACCATTCTTCTTCAAAAATTCAGAGAACTCATTGGAGAAGTACTCTCCCCCTCCATCTGACCTTAGGCACTTTACATATTTCCCTGTTTTCTTTTCAACCATAACTCTGAAATTCTGAAAACGAGTGAACACCTCACCCTTCTCCTTCATGAAGTATACCCACACTTTCCTTGTGGGTCATCAATAAATGTCACATAAATACCTGCAGCCTCCCATAGACATGGTCTTCGTAGGACCCCATACATATGAATGCACAACATCTAGTGCATTTCTGCTCACATTTCTGTCACATGGAAATACATGCTTTGTTTGCTCTCCAAATTGGCATGCTTCACATATTTTCTGCATACCTTCAACTTTAAACTTTGGCAGCCCTATCACAATTTCTTTAGTCTGCATAGACTTCATTCTCTGCACATTCACATGTCCAATTCTTTTATGCCAAATGTCTGTGTCTGCAACAATTCCTGAACCATTTGTAAACATCGCAGCACTCACTTCAGGCATGTTTACATTCAATGTAAACATTCTGTCCACTCTGTTGCCTTTTGCAACCAACCTGCACTTGTCTTTAAAGTCTTCAACATAACAACCATCAGGGTTAAACCGAACCTGCAAACCCTGCTCAATCATTTGGCCAACTGCAGCTAGATTCTTTGTTATGTTCGGAACATGAAGTACATCTGCAAGGTACTTCACTTTGCCATCTTGCATAGACAATGGCATATCTCCAACATGGGCAATTGGATGAGCAGTGTCATCCTCTGTTTCCACAAACCCTGGTCTTTCAAGGTTTTTCATCTCCTTGAACCACTCCCCATGACTTGTCATGTGGTTCGAAGCACCTGAATCAACGTACCATACATCATCTTTATGTGCTGCTTCAACATTTTCAGACATGGCATTAACGACATGCTACATAACAAACAACCTTTCATTATTCTCATTGTTTCTGCTCAAGGATGCATAGTTGTTTTGCTGCAATTTCCCATTTTGCATGTCAGCCTGCTTCTTATAACAATCTGCCTGCACATGTCCAAGCTTACCACACCACGATAAAAGCATCCACGTGTATCATTATACTACCTTTGCCAATTTCCACGACCTCTTTGACTCCCCCTGCCTCTGAATTGACCTCTTCCACCTGCGTGTTGTTGTTGTTGTGAATTCTGGGACTATTGTTGTGAATTCTGGGACTGTTGTTGTTGTTGCTGCTAGCCATAATTTTGATTACCTGTTTGGCCACCTCCTTGGCCGCGTCCCCACGGTCTCCTCTACCTCGTCCTCTTCTTGAACTTGTGTAGAAGGCCTGTTGCTCTGAATTGTTTTTTTTTGTGAAGGTTGTTGGTCTTCACCCAAGCTCTTCTCTTCTATAATCAACATAGACACCAAATCTGTGAAATTGGGAATGTTTTCCCGAGTCTGAATAGATGTCTTGAACGCCTTGTATTGTGGCCTGAGACTACATAGACAGACTTCCACCTTATCATCATCATTTACTAAAACGCCAATAGATGCAAGGGATTCCACAATACCCTTGATATTCAATGCATAGTCATTCACAGACATATTCTTTTTCTCCACAGTATGAATTTCATTCTTCAACTGTATCTTTCGTGCCTTGGTATTCGTTTCATAGAGTTTTACCAAGGTGTCCCACGCCTCCTTGGGGGACTTGGAATCCTGTATGTGCCCAATCATGGTGTCTTGTATATTGATAGAGAGCCAATACATAACTTTTCTGGCTCCTTGGTTCCAATCCTTGAACTCTTTCATATTTGCAGCAATCGGATTGATCTCCGGTATCTCCGGTGCCTCTTCATACGCTCACCTTCTATGTAGTCCTAGTAACCCTTTTCCATCAGGAAATTTGTCAACTTGAACCTCCAAGCATGGAAGTTGTTCTTATCAAGCTTCTCAGCAACAATCTGGTTTATGCCATCATTCGACATCTTGCCAGACACACAAATTTACCAGAAACAGCACTCTGGTTTGTCCTGCACAAACTGCTATATTTTCTACAGCGGTACTGTACTACACTCAAAGGTTACAACCAGTGACCTCAATGTGCATACATACACCCAATGGCAACTGTTGACCTCCTTGCCGTGCACACAATGTCTGCACAACCAATCTGTCTTCGTGCAGTTCTTAAAACAGAGTTCTGCAGAGAATGAATGACTTACTCGCAGTGCTCGAAATTGCCTGCTTTATGAAAAACGGAGGTCCTAACGCGCCCGAAACGCTTTTTTGGCTTGAAAAATATTGTCCAATAGGACTATATAGTTGCCCTATCGCTTTACTCCCACGAAGAAAGGTCCTCAATCAAAGATTGTTTTGCCGGTGCCTCCCGTAAAGCTCCCAACAAGGGTGTAGTCACCAACACAAATAGGGAAGAGTAGATGAAGCTCTTACCCTCATACCGCTTCCTGTGCTTCTCTTGCTTGTAGAGCAGCTCAGCCCTTAGCATGAACCAGGCTCTGATACCATGAAAAGATGCAGGGGAGAAGAGAGCTTGAGCTCTTGCAAGCACACACACAAAATCCTAAAAGAGAACACACAAGGTGAGGTTGAAAATCTTCTTCTTCTTTACACAACACTCAATACACCATATACAAAGATAAGAGTACACATAATATGAAAAGTACTCAACCAAATACATACTAGGATTCTCTATAGTGTGAACCCAACTAAATGAGCTGGCGCTATAACTATGCCAGTCTCTAGAATGGCTGTCACACAGCCTGTCATCCCACTGGCTGCATATCACCCATGATCTCACAAACCATGCCAGTGGTGTAAGTGTGGGGCCTATCTCCCAAGTGAGTCATCAGTGTCCACCGCCTCACTAGATGAGCTCGATATATCTCAACAAGGTGGGTGTCCATCAAACAAAAGCACAATACAAGGCAAAATGGGATAAGCTCAACGGTTGCTTTGACTCTGTGTACAACTATGAAAGGCGTGTTCCTTCCAACCGATCAAGATTTTGGACCATGGATGTGGAAGAAAAGAAGGTGGCAGGCCTCCCTCATGAGGTGCTTCAAGATTTACCAAAGGTTTGTCAACCTCTTTGCAGGTGATCGTAATGTTGATCCTGGTCAAATTCGATTTTATTCAACTAGCAAGACGACAATGCCAATGATGGTAGTGGTTCACTTCAATCTCATCTTGCCCAAAAATTTAATAATTGATGTGCTTGCATGGATGTTTGTTTGCAATAAAAAAAAATTGCCTATTTTTTACAAAAGGTGCACCACCCAATGAGAATGTTGATCTCCATCCCCCGTTCAAGTTGGCTCAACTAGCCAAGACCATCAACAAATACCACACCCCGAAAGTTTGGGTGGGGCTGATAGAGGCTCTGAGGATGCGAGCTCCACGGGTGTGCAGAGGGTGTGTGGAGGAAGAAAGCATGGCGTGTAGGTGGCAGCATCAAGGATCTCGTGGAGACATCATGAAGGTTAGCCTCAATTTTTGAGTACTGTTAGTTATCTCATACAAATCACTTCCTTGAAACTAAGGTGGCAAAATAGAAGCGAGAGGAGGTCTGAAGTGCACACACGGAGCATTGGAAGAGTGCCAAGTTAACTGCACATAGAGAGAATACACAACCCATGTGTTCCTCTCTCAACCTTCTGCAAAATCGATTAGGGCCCTCTCCTTTAATGCAAAAAAAACATAACTTCTCGGGTGGCTTTTTTTCCATAAAGTGCATGAGCACTCCTTTCTAGCAGGGTCATAAATTGAATATGTAGAAAACATATACATTTTGGGGGTTTTTTCATAAAGTGCACGAGCGCTCCTTTCTAGCGGGGTTGTGAATCAAATATGTAGTTTTAGTTTGGGATTGTCTTTTTTGGTGAAATACATCTAATCAGGTAATCTTTTGTGCTAAGATATATTGCAAGTCTTTTTTTAAAAAAAATTCTTTGTCATGTTTGCAAATGAATAGAAGTGTGTATTCAATACTTATTAATTATGTACTCCATGTTCCTTCAAAGATTTGTTTAATACTAAATGTGTGTGTGTGAGAGAGAGAGAGAGAGTGAGTGAGAGAGAGAGAGGTACTTCACTTTGCCATCTTGCATAGACAATGGCACATCTCCAACATGGGCAATTGGATGAGCAGTGTCATCCTCTGTTTCCACAAACCCTGGTCTTTCAAGGTTTTTCATCTCCTTGAACCACTCCCCATGACTTGTCATGTGGTTCGAAGCACCTGAATCAACGTTCCATACAGTGCTGCTTCAACATTTTTAGACATGGCATTAACGACATGCTGCATAACAAACAACCTTTCATTATCCTCATTGTTTCTGCTCGAGGATGCATAGTTGTTTTGCTGCAATTTTCCATTTTGCATGTCAGCCTGCTTTTTATAACAATCTGCCTGCACATGTCCAGGCTTACCACGATAAAAGCATCCACGTGTATCATTATACTACCTTTGCCAATTTCCACGACCTCTTTGACTCCCCTTGCCTCTGAATTGACCTCTTCCACCTGCGTGTTGTTGTTGTTGTGAATTCTGGGGCTATTGTTGTGAATTCTGGGACTGTTGTTGTTGTTGCTGCTAGCCATAATTTTGATTACTTGTTTGGCCACCTCCTTGGCCGCCTCCACGGCCTCCTCTACCTCGTCCTCTTCCTGAACTTGTGTAGAAGGCCTGTTGCTCTGAACTATTTTTTTTTTGTGAAGGTTGTTGGTCTTTACCCAAGCTCTTCTCTTCTATAATCAACATAGACACCAAATCTGTGAAATTGGGAATGTTTTCCCAAGTCTTAATAGACGTCTTGAATGCCTTGTATTGTGGCCCGAGACTACATAGACAGACTTCCACCTTATCATCATCATCTACTGAAATGCCAATAGATGCAAGGGATTCCACAATACCCTTGATCTTCAATGCATAGTCATTCACAGACATACTCTCAGTATGAATTTCATTCTTCAACTGTATCTTTCGTGCCTTGGTATTCGTTTCATAGAGTTTTACCAAGGTGTCCCACGCCTCCTTGGGGGACTTGGAATCCTGTATGTGCCCAATCATGGTGTCTTGTATACTGACAGAGAGCCAATACATAACTTTTATGGCTCCTTGGTTCCAATCCTTGAACTCTTTCATATTTGCAGCCAGTCGGATTGATCTCCGGTATCTCCGGTGCCTCTTCATGCTCACCTTCTATGTAGTCCCAGTAACCCTTTTCCATCAGGAAATTTGTCAACTTGAACCTCCAAGCATGGAAGTTGTTCTTATCAAGCTTCTCAGCAACAATCTGGTTTATGCCATCATTTAACATCTTGCCAGACACACAAATTTACTAGAAACAGCACTCTCGTTTGTCCTGCATAAACTACTGTATTTTGTGCAGCGGTGCTGTACTACACTCAAAGGTCACAACCAGTGACCTCAATGTGTATACATACACCCAATGGCAATTGTTAATCTCCTTGCAGCGCACACAATGTCTGCACAACCAATCTGTCTTCTTGTAGTTCTTAAAACAGAGTTCTGCAGAGAATGAATGACTTACTCGCAGTGCTCGAAATCGCCTGCTTTATGAAAAACAGAGGTCCTAATGCGCCCGAAACACGTTTTTGGCTTGAAAAATGTTGTCCAATGGGACTGTATAGTTGCCCTATAGCTTTACTCCCGCGAAGAACGCTCCTCAATCAAAGATTGTTTTGCCGGTGCCTCCCGTAAAGCTCCCGACAAGGGTGTAGTCGCCAACATAAATAGGGAAGAGTAGATGAAGCTCTTACCCTTGTACCGCTTCCTGTGCTTCTCTTGCTTGCAGCAGCTCAGCCCTTAGCATGAACCAGGCTCTGATACCATGAAAAGATGCAGGGGAGAAGAGAGCTTGAGCTCTTGCAAGCACACACACACTCACAAAATCCTAAAAGAGAACACACAAGGTGAGGCTGAAAATCTTCTTCTTCTTTACACAACACTCAACACACCATATACAAAGATAAGAGTACACATAATATGAAAGGTACTCAACCAAATACATACTAGGGTTCTCTATAGTGTGAACCCAACTAAATGAGCTGGCGCTATAACTATGCCAGTCTCTAGAATGGCTGTCACACAGCTTGTCATCCCACTGGCTGCATATCACCCATGATCTCACAAACCATGCCAGTGGTGTAAGTATGGGGCCTACCCCCCAGGTGGGTCATCAGTGTCCACCGCCTCACTAGATGAGCTCGATATATCTCAACAAGGTGGGTGTCCATCAAACAAAAGCACAATACAAGGCAAAATGGGATAAGCTCAACGGTTGCTTTAACTCTGTGTACAATTATGAAAGGCGTGTTCCTTCCAACCGATCAAGCTTTTGGACCATGGATGTGGAAGAAAAGAAGGTGGCAGGCCTCCCTCATGAGGTGCTTCAAGATTTACCAAAAGTTTGTCAACCTCTTTGTAGGTGATCGTAATGTTGATCCTGGTCAAATTCTAGTTTATTCAACTAGCAAGACGACAATGCCAATGATGGTAGTGGTTCACTTCAATCTCATCTTGCCCAAAAATTTAATAATTGATGTGCTTGCATGGATGTTTGTTTGCAATAATAAAAAAAATTGCCTATTTTTTACAAAAGGTGCACCACCCAATGAGAATGTTGATGTCCATCCCCCGTTCAAGTTGGCTCAACTAGCCAAGACCATCAACAAATACCACACCCCAAAAGTTTGGGTGGGGCTGATAGAGGCTCTGAGGATGCGAGCTCCACGGGTGTGCAGAGGGTGTGTGGAGGAAGAAAGCATGGCGTGTAGGTGGCAGCATCAAGGATCTCGTGGAGACATCATGAAGGTTAGCCTCAATTTTTGAGTACTGTTAGTTATCTCATACAAATCACTTCCTTGAAGCTAAGGTGGCAAAATAGAAGCAAGAGGAGGTCCGAAGTGCACACACGGAGCGTTGGAAGAGTGCCAAGTTAACTGCACATAGAGAGAATACACAACCCATGTGTTCCTCTCTCAACCTTATTGCAAAATTGATTAGGGCCCTCTCCTTTAATGCAAAAAAAACATAACTTCTCGGGTGGCTTTTTTCCATAAAGTGCATGAGCACTCCTTTCTAGCAGGGTCATAAATTGAATATGTAGAAAACATATACATTTTGGGGGGTTTTTTCATAAAGTGCACGAGCGCTCCTTTCTAGCGGGGTTGTGAATCAAATATGTAGTTTTAGTTTGGGATTGTCTTTTTTGGTGAAATACATCTAATCAGGTAATCTTTTGTGCTAAGATATATTGCAAGTCTTTTTTTTAAAAAAAATTCTTTGTCATGTTTGCAAATGAATAGAAGTGTATATTCAATACTTATTAATTATGTACTCCATGTTCCTTCAAAGATTTGTTTAATACTAAATGTGTGTGTGTGTGTGAGAGAGAGAGAGAGAGTGAGTGAGAGAGAGAGGTGGAGGAAGATGGAGTGAGATAGATCCATTGATAAGAAAACGAAATAGAGAAAGCATGAAAAAGAAAGCAAGTAACCTATGGTAATTTGAGAGAGTTTAGGAGTCATATAAAGAATCAAGGGAGTCATTGTAGATGGTAGAAAGTATTCAAGGGTTTTTGGAGGAATAAGAAAGTGTCTAAGAGCATGTCCCCATAACGTTCTCCTCTAATGCCTCATTGTCCACATGGTTGTCCCCATAGCAAGCCTGCCTACCACCTCCAACCGATATGTATTGCAAGGTCACATCCACGTGATATTTGGTAACCCTGCATATTTTTTTAATTGGTCCACCTCTCCCGCTCTGCATCTTCTGCTCAAACAAAACCCTACTTGCTACACTCTCGTTGGCCTTCCAGTATAGCAACTACACTCATCCTCCCTGCAAGCTCTCCCATTCGTTGCAATTGTCCTCCTTGCATGCTCTCTCATTCACTGCGTAGCCCCTCACGGCCTCCATAGTGGACCATCTATAGCTCCATCTCCACACCCACTTCTAACGCTATTCTCCATAGCAGGCCATCTGGCCTCATCATCTCTCCTTCTTGTCCACACCCCTTCTCACGCTACTCTCCATAGTTCTTGCCCACAACGAGCTCTTTTTTCTACCCTCATCATCACTCCTTGTCCACACCCCTTCTCACACTACTCTCCATAGTTCTCACCCACAACGAGCTCTTGTTTCTACCCTCTATAACATGAGCACTCCCCATAGCTTCCCTAATAGTACACTTCCACCCTCCATTCTTAAGGTGATATGGAGGTGTATGTATGGCAGCCTACCTTGCTATCCATCAACTACTACGAGCTGGTTGAGCAGCCTCAACATCGAGCATCCCCGTATTCACACAATAAGGTGGCCTTTAGGGCCTACTTTAGAGATGGCTTGGATTAGATTTGGCATACTACAAAAAGGCTACCTGTTATTTCATCATGGTCCATAGGTAGATTTTACTCTTGGACACCCTATCCTGAGATTGCAAAGCCTTGACGAACACCTTGACGAACAGCGCACAAGATAAGTGGGTGACTGTGGGAGGTAGGGATCCTTATCCAATAATGGTCCACACATAGAGTAGGTAGACTTTACTCTTGGACACATCATATTCTAACATTGCAAGGCCCGATGAACAGGGTACAAGATGAGCGGGTGGTCGTAGGAGGTGGGGATACTTCTATGTAATTTCTAGTACATCTTTATGGATTGTGTCTACACTGTAGATGGTGGCATGGACTATGACCATGGCCCTATGGGGTCATAGTCATGGCCGCCCTGCATTTACATGCCTATATATAGATACACGGCCAGCACCTTTTCCAAACAGTTCATCAAGTATCATTGTGAGTTTACTCCCTAGCTTCTACTAGCATACAACCTTCATCTTGGTAGTTCCAAATCAGCCCATCAAAGCTCTCTTCACAAAAGCACACGGGTGTATGGATTTGCCATTTATTATATCACATAAGTAATAGAATATTCTTCTCTATCATTATTTTAGTGTAATTTGAGTTTTAAAGTTTTATGTTGTGAAAGATCCTACTTCTTGTGTGAATGTTCTCTTATATACACCACACTTCTTTTCTAATTGATGTCTATAGCCGTCCCTTAGAGAAATGACACCTTTTGCAAGACCCCACCCCACCATGTTGATGGAAAGCTGAATGGCGCCAATTATCCTCTCTAAAGTTCAAGCTTAAGGCTATTCTTTCCTCCTATGAGCTTTGGGACACTATCAATGGTGTTGCCACACTAACAAGGGATGTAGATGGCAACCCCGTACCACCTACTAACGGACCTTGTCCAATCTTGGAGATGAAGGGATTCACATACTCTTTGTGCCATCATCTCATGAGCCTGGAAGATAGTGTGCTAACCATGGTTTAGCATGTCTCGACGACAGTTACAGAAGCATGGGCCTTGTTGTGCAGAGCTAGTACGAGACCTCAAATCCCTCAAGGATTCAAAATCTCAAAAATCAGCTTCAATAAGAGAAGCTGAAATGGTGGAGGTGTTTCTTACCAGAATCAAATATCTCCATGACCAGAAGGCTATAATTGGTATGACTATGCTCTCCTCAAAACTTGCTCATCATTAGTGTCTAAGGGTATTATCACCTAAGCATGATAGTTTTGTTACATCTTTGAATGTTGGTGTTAGGCCTACTCCACTCACATTCGAGGAGTTTAGCGCTCATTGCTTCGAGATGAGGAGATGAGGATGCAGAGTTGTAAGGGTGGGGAGTAGTCTTCCTCCACACACAAAGAAGAAGAGTAAGGATTCTAACTCTTCAAATCAAAAGAAAAAGGTTAAATTCTTTTAATGTAATAAGAAAGAGCACATAGCCACCAAAGCATGTATAAAAAGCAAGCAAATGCCAAGAATGGCACTCTAAAGACCAAGGAGGAATCTACTATGCTATAGAAATAGAGCTATTTGTTGCCATTAAGGAAGTGTCCAGTAAGATAGCTAATGTTGTAACACATAATAAATGTAAATCATCGATACTGGAGCTTCTAGGCATAAATCAAAAGAAAAAGGTTAAATTATTTTAATGTAATAAGAAAGAGCACAAAGCCACCAAAGAATGTAGAAAAAGCAAGCAAATGCCAAGAATGGCACTCTAAAGACCAAGGAAGAATCTACTCATGCTATAGAAATAGAGCTATTTGTTGCCATTAAGGAAGTGTGCAGTAAGATGGCTAATGTTGCAACACATAATAAATGTGGATCATCGATACTGGAGCTTCTAAGCACATGACCAATCGTAAGGATTGGTATTCCTCCCTAAAGCCTATGGGAGATGACATCATGGTGGTAGTGGTCAATGATACAAAGAGCCCAATAAAGGTTTAGGTACTATTTCACTTATGTCTAAACAAGGTTGTACAAAAAGTCTTTCAAATGTTCATTGGGTTTTAAATATGAAGAGAAACCTCCTTTTTATCTCAACCATCACTCATGGACCGTGACTCGCGGGTTCACTTTGGCAAGAATGGTGCTATCATTCTTGATGGAGATGATAAGGTCATTGCAAAGGGAATTCAGAGAGGAACAACTTGTATGAGCTTTTCGCTATTGTAGTCCATACCAATTTGAGTAGCAACAAACTTTAGCATGAGAGATATAGACGTCTCAATATACAAACTCTTTCAGAGATGCAGAAAGGTAACCTAGTTGAGAATTTGTCACCAATTTTTGACAATCCAGATGTATGTGAAGCTTGCATGATGGGTAAGCACCATCGCAAACCCTTTTCACACCAGTAACATTGTAAAACCCTTTCCATGAGAGGCTAGTTTTAGGTCCAAGGTGGCTCCTCTTCAGCTTGTACTACATGCTGATCTCTGTGTAGAAAGATGAGTATAATTGCACTTGGAGGTTCTTCCAATTTTTTCACGTTGATAGATGATTAGAGTAGGAAGATTTGGGTGTATTTTCTTGACAAAAAATATCAAGCTTTTGGTGGAGAGTTTAAGGAATGGCTTACATTGGTTGAAACCAAGGCATGAACAAAATTGAAGTAGTTTAGAATAGACTGAGTAGGAGAATTCATGTCTGATGAATTCTTAGGTTTCCACAAAGAAAGAGGCATAAAGCGGTAGCTCACCATTGTGCTCAACACCCTGCAGCGAAATGGTGTTGTAGAGCACAATAATCGTGCTATTATTGATACAGCAAGGAGTATACTCTTTTAGGCTGAGGTAGTTAACACAAATGTGTAAGGGATGACTTTGCTATAGGCCTACTCGGGTAAGAAGCCTTCAGCTACATACTTGAAAGTTTCTGGGTACATGTTCCAGATGGTTAGAGGATCAAATTAGATGCCAAAAGCTAGAAATGTATCTTCTTGGGTTACAACATGGAGTCAAAGTGATATCGACTCTATGGCCCTCAGGCAAAGAAGGTCATATAGTGAGTCATGATGTGGTATTCCAAGAACAACCAATCCACTAAAGCAACATAACCTCCACATGCATCATGGGCTTCCTCACAGTCTAATAGAGAGAAGCCCACCCCATGGACATGGATTTTGAAAGATGAAGAACAAGAGCATGATGTGCCATAAAAAGGTAAGCCATTCCCTAAGTGGTACAAGTAACTTTTAGATGGGGTAGAACTTCTGACCATCAAGGATGTGCCTCAAGATGTTCATGGATCCAAAAGGTTAGATGAGAAAAATATGGCTCGAGACAATCTTGTGAATTTCCCTCTTATGATAGAGACACTCAAGATTTAGAAGCCTATCACCTTTGTTGAAGCACAAGGGGATCCGAAGTGGATGGAAGCCATGTAAGAAGAATATGGATTCATCCTAAAAAACCACACTTGGGACTTTGTAGATCATCCTCCAAGGCATAAAATAAGTGGCTTTACAAAGCAAATCACACATCTGATTATACTTTGGAAAGGTACAAAAAGCATGACTGTTTACCAAAGGTTTTGCAGCACAAGTTGCAGGTTTTGACTTTCAGGAGAATTTTGCTCCTACAAACAAGTTAAACATAATCTATACCATTCTTGCATTGGCAGTGCAAGGGGGATGTAATGTTCTCCAAACTTAATGAGAACCTCAAGGAGGAGGTATATGTGGAATAGCCACCAGGGTTTGTAGTTAGCAAAGTTTGTAGGTTACAATAGGCACTCTACGAGCTGAAACATGCCCAACAAGCATGGTACCAGAGGGTTGATGCTTACTTTGTGAGTATTGGTCTCTTATGCAACCCTTTAAATGTAAATTTTTACATCTTTTATGAGCAAGGGAAGTATATGGTCATCGTTCTCTATGTAGATGACCTTATCTTAACAGGGGAGATCACTAGAAAAAGATCTCACAAAACACAACAAATGTTTAGTGTAGAGTTTGAGGTGACAAATCTTGGGCTCATGCATTATTATTTATGGAGATTGAGGTCTAGCAAAAGCCAGCAAATAACATTTTCATCTCTCGGCAAAAATATGTAGGTGAGATACTCAAGTCATTTGGCATGAGTAAATAAAAGGTAGTTGGTACCCCAATGGATAATTATCTAAAGCTATTTATCAAAGACACCTCAAACCTTATGGACAAGACCTTATATAGAAAATTTATTTTTTTATACTTGACTAGACATCAGTTTTATTTTTTGTGTTTTGAGCAGGAGGTTTTTCAACAAGCCTTGGGAGAATAGTTCAAGTAGGAATGTGAGTGTTACGACACATCCAAGGTCCTCGGGAGTACAACATCACCTAGACCCTCACTGGCTTTTGTGACAAATTGGGTGGATGATTCTGACACCAAACACTGGCTTTTGTGACTTAAATTGGGTGGGTGATTCTGACACCAAACACTCATCAATCACTATGTATTGTTTTTGTCTTGGTTCAGGATGCATTTCTTAGATTAGTAAGTGTTATGGCTCACTCTAACCCTCCTTGAAACACATCCTAAAGGATATTACCTGTGATGAACCGTAACAACTGTCGTAAGGATATTTTTAATGGCCGAGCTTGTCCCTTGAGGTCTCCAAGCTCTACAACTCCTTGAGAAGCAATTCCACCATGCCTCCCGCTTCTGCGAGCATTTTCACACTGTCGCGTTGCACTACGGTCCTCGTCCCTCCTCTCACCTCACTTCACTCACACACACTCACTAGCATGCATTAGAGAGAGATTAGCAAGAGGATTAGCAAGAGCAAGACTTAATTGCACAATGGGAGAGTATGCTGTATTATGAGAGAAATTCACTTATGGCCATAAGTGTTCACACTCACTTAAACTATGGATGGCTGGGCACTTTAGGCTCATAAGAGGCCTAATGCTATTACAATGGCTACTCTCATAATATATCCATGAAGTACATCACTTAGGACTTCATCCTAACTTGCTACCACACGCTCTTGAAGCGAGGATCACCATAAATACTCCGTCACAACATTACGGGTGCCCATCCAAGTTGTAGCTTTGGACACTATTGCTTCATATCTTGAATGTATGACCCTTTGGTGTATTTATCGTGACTCCTTGATGTAAGATAATGGCGGTAGCTCTTGTTAACCCTAGAATTGAGTTAACATCCCCCCCTTCCTGATGGGTGGCGATCGCGTCCTTGTGAATCACGGGTGAAGACCTTTGTGTGTGGGGAGAATGAACAAGCTCTGTGATGTTGAGTGTCGTTCAATGGTCTTTGTTCCTCCGGAAGGAATAAGAAAAGCTAGTTAATAAAGAGGTTAGTGGTTTATTGGGAATTCCTAATGGGGTGGGGGAGGTAGAGGGTGGAGGGTGGGGTTTTTACAAGTGATTGCATTTTTATATTTGTGTGAGCATGTTTTTTTTTTGGCTTGTTTGCTCACTTTGTTTTTGGCAATCATAAGCAATGTTACATGGGATTTGTGTTAGTGGGGATGCTAAGAGATGTTCATAATGAGAGAGAAGAGAGGTAAGAATCCAGAGGAACGTAGACTTAATCATCTGAGTGAGATGACGATTCTCAATTCCTCATTTGATTCATTGAAGTGACATTCATCATTTGAAGAAATTTGCCTTTGATGATGTCCCTTTGTGTGGCAGGATTCTTGTTAAATGTTGTTAAGTAGGACTTGTTCCTGTCTTTTTTCACCCATATGTTTTTTATTTTTTTATGTATATTTAAGTGCTCTTATGAAGCAGATTTTCATGAAGTACAAGAATTGAGTTATATAAACTCTTATTGAATTGCTCTGTGTTGAATTAGCCACTTGTTGCTACATTAATTTAGCCAAAAGAATAGTAATTAAGTAATAAGCTTAACAAACATATAATGGCTATTGAAGATTGTTGTGAAAGTGTTAATGCGTGATATGGCTTAATCCGTGATGAGGCTTAAATCATGAAAGTGCAGGTTCTTAAGCCGTGAGATTGTATTTCATGAGAAACCTGAACTCGTGAGATTGTAGGTTTTTTTTTGTTTTTTTTGGGCCGTGAAGGGTTATTTCGTGAAATAGCCTAAACCCGTGAAAGTTAATCCCATGAAATGGTGTTTTCATGAAAGTGCAGGCCACTGTAAGACATTCAACCAGCATGCTCTCCTAAGCTTGCTTTTTGTGTTCCACATATATCATGTGATCATTATTATCCATTTGGGGTGGCTGGGTGGGTTCTAGTTTCTTGATTAGTCTATGTGGTGCACTGAGTGGAGAGTCAGAACTTGTTTCATCCTCACTTAGTGACGTACTAGAACTTGTTTCATTGTCTGACTTTCTTTGGTTTGCTAGTTTTTCATTATATTGGCCAATGCGACGAGATCGAATTTTCTTTTGGGCTTTTGTATCTTGTGTCACACATATGGGTTTTGTGGGTTGTGTGGTGGTCTTTGAGGTGGATGCTTCTGCATCATGTATAGCTTTTGGCTCTTTTGTGTTTATGTCCTTTATAGGCTCCTTTTGGGTTTATGTCCCCTTTTGGGTTTATGTCCTTTATAGGCTCCTTTTCCATGTCTTTTAATTCGACCTTGGTTTCGATACTTTGTAGTCCCTTGTTTTTCGTGGGTTTAGAAGGTTTTTCTTTTTCTTTTGGGTTTTGCTTCACAACATGTTCTTCTATCCATGTTGTTGAGGTATTGTCTTTTGCGACTGTTTCTCGTGCCTTGGCTTGTAAACATGTAAGCACATTCAAGGGTACCATGGACAATTTGCCCATTTTGTACACCTAAGATGTTACTGAGTTGTATTTTGTGAGACAAGTTGCATTGAAGCAACTCGTCTTGGGAAATCTTGGAACATGTGTTCAATGCCACATCGTTCACACATGGGTCGCAAGTTGTCAGTGACTATGGGCATGGAAGTATGCTAAATTGTGTAGTCTGCCATCTTGTGAGGTCCATGATAATAGAAACATTGGAGTGTTCGATTAACTACTTCCTGAGCAGTTTCTACCCTTTGGACTGTTTCTGTTTGGTGCACGAGAGATGGAGGTTTTGAGTCAATTATGGATGAAGCGGGACACTTTTTAGTATCATGGTCAAAGGTCTTACAATATATGCAGTATAGAAGAACAGGTGCCTTGTATGCACGATGAGGATCGGGATGGTCATAGTGATTGCACTCAACACAAGGCATTTCATTCCTCACTTGTAGAGGCATTAAGGATGTCTGGTTTTGAAGGATCTCATCCTCTCTTAGAGATGTTGGCTGTAAGGTTTTAAGCAAGGTTGCATAGAATTCTGGGAATGTCAATTTCGAGATCGATCTTTCTTTTGCCATTGTTTCACTTGGTTAAGATGAGGAACACCTCATCGCATGATCATCTTCCAGCATGTTGTCATCTAAACGTATTGCTTCTTTACAACATTGATCGAATGTTTTTGGATTGGATACAATGATCAACTTGTGTAAGTTGTTATTCTTCAAGCCTATCATGAAACATATCTTCAATTGAACATCATTTAATTTTTCCCATGACTCATAACGTGAGTCCAATAGTTTTATCCGAAGGAAAAAATCTTTAATGGATTCATTTGGTTGACACTCAATTGAATAGAGTTCTTTTACTGCACTCCACCGATCACCTTGTTTGAAAAAGCAGAAAGGCTGATTTAAAGGTTTTGAAGTTGGTCTTGATCATTGATATCAATGCGATGAACCATCGACTAGCTTTTTCCTCTAAGCATAGGTTCAACACATGTACCTTAGTGGGGCAGGTTGGATTTCCAAAGGCTTTACATCTCTGTTCAAACATTTAAATGAATTGCCCCACATGTACCTTAGTGGGGCAGGTTGGATTTCCAAAGGCTTTACATCTCTGTTCAAACATTTAAATGAATTGAACAGGGTCTGTTGTTCCGTCGTATTTGCCCATAATTTTAGAAATTTGTATGCGGTATTTTTGTATGTCACTGAGGTCGTATGCTAGTGCTCTTGTTGGGAGAGTCTCACTGAGTCCTTGGGCTACCCTCTTCCTAGACTAGTCAGTATGTCCAAGGTGTGGGCATCCAGGAAAGGGTTGGTACTTATAGGATTTTTGGAGATATTAGGTAAGGGACCAAAGCCCAGTGGGATCGAAGTGATAGGGGGTGTAAAACTCGATGAAACGCTTGTTAGAAGGCATGGCCAATAGTATTGGGAGGTGAATTTGTGGCATAGATCTCAATGGCTCGAAGATGTCAGCCATTGGGTTTAGTCCTTGTGTGATCCCTGGTAATCCCTTTATTCGTGACCATGTCGAAGTGCCTAAATGCTCCTTAATGAGCAAGCACAAGTTTTTTTTTTTTTGCTTTTTATACTCTTTGTTGGGTCAAACAGATATCGTTTGCCCTAAATAGCTTAGGCGCTATATGCACGTGAACGACCTCTTAGAGATTATTTTTTGAGAAAAGCGTATGCTAGTAACTTCCCAGATGGAAGAGGAGGTCCTAAAACCTATTTTCTATCACTGTCTCAAGACAAAAAAAATTTAGGCCATGTCGAAGTGCCTAAATGCTCCTTAATGAGCAAACACAAGTTTTTTTTTTTTGCTTTTTATACTCTCCCACAAGCCATTATAGCGTCAAGAAGCTTGGCGTACTCTTCGTTGGATCAAATGGGTGTCCGTTTGCCCTAAATAGCTTAGGCGCTATACGCACGTGAACCTAAGTTGTAGAAAATGACACGTCGTGAATCGGACTTCATGGAACTATTAAATTTGTTTTTTTTTTGGCGTGGTTCTCGAGGGTGTGAACCCTTTGATTGTGAAGTTGCAGAAAATGGTTTACGTCGTGAACCGGAGGACTTCATGGAACTATTAATTTTTTTTATTTTTTTTGCACGCGATTCCTGAGGGCGTGAACCCTTTGACCGTAAAAAATGGTTCACCTTGTGAACCGGACTTCACGAAAATATTAAATTTATTTTTTTGGCACGATTCTCGAGGGCATAAACTCTTTGACCATGAAGTTGCAAAAAATGGTTCACGTCGTTCACGAAAAAATTAAATTATTACTTTTTGCATGCGGTTCTCGAGGGCGTGAACCCTTTGACTGTGAAGTAGCAGAAAATGATTTACATCGTGAACCGAACTTCACGAAAATATTAAATTCGTTTTTTTTAATAAGTCTAGTGGGAAATATGAATTTTTCTTTTTGGGGGGGATATTTTTGGATTTAAAATGAAAGGGAGATGGGCATTTTCCCAAAAAGATAAGTGGGAATCAAAAAAGTCAACCTTTTAATGACACCCTTTACACTCTTTATAAATGACCCCCAAAATGGACAAATTGACAACTCATAACCATCTACTCATTGAATGCTCATTAGTCTTAATGAGTTATGTAAAAAAAGTGATTAAGAATTAATCTAAGATTAATCTTTTCACTAATATTTTTCTCTTTTACACTAATCAAAGACTCTAATTAACCACTAATCCCTAATTAATTCATACAATTGAGCACATCATTAGATAGAGCAAGGGAATGCTAATCTTTGTGCATCAAAAAATGTGTAAGTTAATCTAAAATAAGAGATTAATTAGACTCTTAATTATGGTCCTCTTTTAAGGTAAAATTAAGCAAAGAGAGTCCAATTAATGAAAAAATTAATGTAATTAGGTGTTTTGATACATCTAGATACTCTCAAAACACTCAAAAACACGAATTTTGACTAATCATATGATTAATAGAGACCCCAATTAACACATTTTCTAAATTTTTTGCCTCTTGAGCAAGATCAATTATCCTTAATGACAAAAACCAGTCCATTAAGAGAAATTAGTCAAATTCAAGGGTTTTTTGATGGTTTTAAGAAATTTTTTGAAAGGTTAAGCTACTCCTAATACTTGCTAACACTGTAATCCAAACAATTTCAACACAAACACACCATTAACTAAAATTAATGATCTTAGTTCTATGTTTACCACTAAAGAGAGCTAACCTTCATAAAAAATTATATTCTATTGCATTGTTTGATGCAATGGATGCAAACTAAGCCTAATACAAACTAAGTGCAAGCCCTAAGAACATGAAAAACCACAAATTGCATTCTATTGCATTGTTTGATGCAATGAATGCAAACTAAGCCTAATACAAACTAAGTGCAAGCCCTAAGAACATGAAAAACCACAATAACAATAGCAAAAACAACAAATTAAGCTAAAAATTAAGCAAAAGGCATTCTTTTCAAAAACAAAAAAAGAGAGTTATTCTACACCAAATCTTACACAAATCACCATCAAATCCACATCTTTTTTATGGAAAACCATTAATCAAGATAATGGGCAATGGATTATGCGTAGATTAAAGAAAAAACAATGGAAAAGCCAAGGGATGGCTCCCCGACGAGACAGCGCCAAAAATGTTATGGCTCACCCTAACCCTCCTTGAAACACATCCAAAAGGAGATTACCTGATGAACCGCAAAACTGTCGTGAGGATCTTTCCAATCGCCGAGCTCGTAACCCTTGAGGTCTCCAAGCTCTACAACTCCTTGAGAAGCAATTCCATTGTGCCTCCTGTCGCGCGACATTGTCACACCGCCGTGTTGCACTACGCGTCCTCGTCCCTCCTCTCACCTCACCTCACTTCACTCACACACACTCACTAGCATGCATTAGGGAGAGAGATTAGCAAGAACAAGACTCACTAGCATGCATTAGGGAGAGAGATTAGCAAGAACAAGACTCAATTGCACAATGGGAGAGTATGTTGTATTATTGGAGAAATTCACTTATATACATGGCCAAAAGTGTTCACACTCACTTAAACTATGGCTGGCCGGGCACTTTAGGCTCATAAGAGGCCTAATGCTATTACAATGACTACTCTCATAATATATCCATGAAGTACATCACTTAGGACTTCATCCTAACTTGCTACCACATGCTCTTGATGCGGGAATCGCCATAAATACTCCGTCACATCATTACAGGTGTCCGTCCAAGTTATAGTTTTGAACACTATTGCTTCATATCTTAAATGTATGACCCTTTGGTGTATCTATCTTGACTCCTTAATGTAAGATAATGGCAATAGCTCTTGTTAACCCTAGAATTGGGTTAACATTAAGAAATAGCTCACTGTGTACTCTCATCATAGAGGCAGGATACAAAGTTGCATACTTTGCATCATGGAGCATTATGGCTAAGGAGGATTCTACAACATATGGGAGTGGTGCCTACAACACTGTAATGTGAATACTAGAGTTGTATGGCCATTGCTTAGAATCCTATGTTTCATGCTCGAATGAAAAACATTGAGATTCATTATCACTTTGTGCATGAGCTCATCATGGTCAGGGAGAGTGGTGCCTACAACATTGTAATGTGACAACAAGAATTGCATGGCCATTGCTCGAAATCTGATGTTTCATGCTTGCACGAAACACATTGAGATTCATTACCACTTTATGCACAAGCTCATCATGCCCAAGGAGATCGAGCTGGTCTACTACTCGATGATAGAGAATTGTGCAGACCTATTTACAAAGGCTCTTACACATGGATCAACAAATGGAGTAGCATCTTCATTGACTCGGCATCAGACCACACATGTAGTTCACCTTTAGTGGGTGGACATTAAGGGTGGGGGGTGTTTGATATCAATGCTCCACCCTTATATTATAACTTCCAAGCATCGGCCAGCTCATGTTTGTACGGCCCCCATTAGGAGGAGTTGTTATGGTGAGGAGTAAATTCAGAAATAATGAGAAATGTGATTCCATGAGTTTACTCCTCATAACATTAAATTCATAAATAATGAGAAATGTGGGAATATTAAATTCCATGAATTTACTCCTCATAACAGAAGCAGTAGCATATAGCCTTCGTCTTATTAGTTCCAGATCAGCCACCCATCGAAGCTCCCTTCACAAGAGCACACGGGTGTGGGGATTTACCATCTATTGTATCACTTTCCAGTAATACATTATTCTTATTTATTTCTGTTATTATGCAATTTGAGTTTCAAAGTGTTATGTTGTGATACTTTTGTGAGTGTTCTCTTGCATACACTATACGTTATATTCTTACAAATCATTCACACTCATGGCATGGTTACACAAATTCAATAATATCACATTGAAGAATTTTGGCCATTATAAGCCTATGTGAAGAACCTTCAATGAATTAATGTCTATACAACAAAGTGTCGTCTAGCGATTTCTAGATGTACTTGTTTAAGGATGGCAAGAAAGTCATTTTTGTGTACATATCTTTTAAGGACACTCTTTCGATCAATTTTATACACAATTCCTACTATCTTGATAGGGTGTTGCTTTTTTAATCCCATTACCCAATTTTGTGTACACACATCTTCTAAGGACATTCCTTGATCAATTTTATATAACATTCCTAATATCAATTGATAGGGTAATGTTCCCATTATGCATAACTTGAGGATCTTGGGGAGAAGTAGACATTAGAAAACACCAACACCACAAGAGGGAGCTCTGGTGGACAAAACATGGCTAGCTTAGATTTTGGAGAAAACAATCAAAAGACTTGATCCTAACATGGGCCTTGAGCCCTAATCACTAAGCCCTACCTTGAGCTTACCTTGATCCTCAGGCCTTGATCCTTGAGCCTCGAGCCTATGCCTTGAGCCTCGGGCCTTAAGCCTTGATCCGGCCTTGTGCCTCCAGCCCTTAGTCGCTTACACAAAAGCTAATAAGCCAAAGACTTACAAATCTAGGCACCCAATATGCCACAGACTTAAAAACCTAGACACCCATTAAGGGAAGAGAGCACTAGCATCTAAACTTCCAAGGGTGGAGACACCACTTTCAATTTGGAAGAGAGCACTAGCATCTAAACCTCCAAGGGTGGAGACACCACTTTCAATTTGGAAGAGAGCACTAGCATCTAAACCTCCAAGGGTGGACATACAAACGCTAATAAGCCAAAGACTTACAAATCTAGGCACCCAATATGCCAAAGACTTACAAACCTAGACACCCATTAAGGGAAGAGAGCACTAGCATCTAAACTTCCAAGGGTGGAGACACCACTTTCAATTTGGAAGAGAGCACTAGCATCTAAACCTCCAAGGGTGGAGACACCACTTTCAATTTGGAAGAGAGCACTAGCATTGAAACCTCCAAGGTTAGACATACAAATTTTTATTTGGAAAGGAGGAAGAGTGTGCATGTGAGTGTGAATGGGCAGAACTAGGAGTATATGGTGTTGACACCATTTGTTGTTTAGAAAGGAGGAGGAGTGTGCATGGGAGTGTTAATGGGTAGGGTAGGAGTAGGAGTAAGAAGAGTTATGGTGTTGACACCATTTGTTGTTTAGAAAGGAGGAGGAGTGTGCATGGGAGTGTTAATGGGTAGGGTAGGAGTAGGAGTAAGAAGAGTTATGGTGTTGACACCACACATGAAAATCTAGCATTAGCTCTTGAGTGATAGCCTAGGAGATGGAGAAACACGTGGTCCCAACACCATAGTGGGACACCTTAGGCATTGTCTCAATACACCACAACACCCCAAGAAAGATATTTGTGCATCTGGGTGATTGGGTTTGAAAACATTTAGTGTGGTTGTTGGGGAGCAATGCATCATTGCTTTGCTAAGGCTACTAAAGTACCAAGTACAGTATAAAAGAGGAGGATAGAGACAAGAATCCTCACATGAAGCAAAACATAAGACATATGTGAAAAAATATGATAAATAAAAAAATAGCCTATTTTTTGTTGCAACATGCATGAGAAAATGTCTAGTGCTACAATTAGCTCCACAAGCAATCTTTAGGAAAACCTTGAGTTAGCAATCACAAAAGAAGAAGAGCAAGTGGACCCATAAGGTCAAATTTAGAGAATTCAAAAGCTTAATCACTAAGCTCTAATTCAGAGAAGAGATGAAGATTAAAATAACATTAAATATGCCAAAACACTTAACCATTGCTAAGCCCTCGCAAAAGCACACTCAAATACACATTAGCCAATGTGATCCACCATTGAAGTAATTATATAGCACTTGGAGACCACTTTCTCTTGATAGTTGTCAATGTGTTAAACAATGTTCTTAAAGGAAAGAGTTTGGCATGCAAAGATCTTTTCCAATGTGTTTAAGGTATTTGTAAGTGACTAGTATGTGTATTTGCTAGAAGCTATGAAAATTTTGAAGAAACTATGTGTATCATAAAAGCCTACAAAGTTTAGGATGAATGTATTATTCTACAAGTGGGTGTATAAGGTCAAGTATAACGTTGATGGTTCAGTGAGCAGGTATAAGGCAAGATTGGTTGCCAAGGGCTATGCGCGAGCTTATGGCATTGACTATGAGGAGACATTTAGCCCGGTTGTAAGAATGGCAACCATGAGAACTGTCATTGTTATAGCTGTAGCAAAGGGTTAGTCTTTACATTAGATGGATGTAAAGAGTGCCTTCTTGCATGATGATTTACAAGAAGAAGCATACATGGTGCAGCCACCAGGTTATGAGAGTGATGCACACTAGGTTATGAGAGTGATGCACACCTAGATTTTATGTGCAGGTTACGCAAAGTCTTGTATGGCCTGAAGCACGCATCCAAAGCATGGTCAAACAAGATCGGGGAGTATCTTATTACCGTTGGATTTCAAATATCCAATTCAGATTTTTTACTTTATATGGAAAAGACAGATAGAGGGATCAAGTTATTAGTCATCTATGTTGATGACTTGATTATTATTGGTGATAGTGATGCTGACATACATGATGTCAGGTGGCTTTTGAAGCAAAAGTTTGAGACGAAGGATTTAGGTGAGCTGTAGTATTTCTTGGGCATAGAGGTGGTGAGATCACCCCATGGCATTTTGTTATTGCACATGCAGTATGGCCTGGACATGTTGTCCAAGTATGATATGACAGGTTGTAAGCCTATTTCAGTGTCATTGGAGCAGAACACAAAGCTTTCCAGTAGATAAAGGTGAGCTTTTGCATAGTGGGTAGCTTGATCTACATAACCATTACTAGGCCAAACTTGAGCTATGTTGTTGGACTTGTGAGTCAGTTTATGCAAGCCCCTAGGAAGCCACACTTGGATGCGGCTCGACGGATTCTCAGGTACATAAAGTCCATGGTTAACTATGAACTTTTCTATGAGGCTGGATTGGTAGTGTTGCAAGCAGGAGATCTACGAGTGGTTTTATGTTTTCGTTTAGGAGTGCTGCTATGAGTTGGAGTAGTAAGAAGCAGCCAACAATTGGCTTGTTGAGTATACAGAGGCAGAGTTTATGGGTGTTGCTATGGTAGCTTGGTTTCAGAAGCTATGGGTGAGCTTGTGAAGGATGGGGCGGTTGTCATTTTTATTGTGACAACATGAGTAGCATACAGTTAGTAACAAAGTATATCATGCTAGAACAAAGCACATTGAGGTGCATTATCACTTTGTGAGGGAGAAGGTTCAAGTGATGTAGATGTGGTATATTTCAACACAGAGGATTAGGTGGTTGACATCTTCAAAAAGGCATTGGGTTAGAGAAGCTCCACCAGTTTAAGAGCTTACTTAGAGTGCAGTGTGCCGAGTTGAGCTCGAGGGGGAGTGTTGAGATATTGAGCTCAACTAGTTCTATGACGAACATTAATGACCTGCCTGGGTGATAGCTTCCGCACTTATGCCACTTACATGGTTGGTGAGAGTATGGTTGATATGCCACCGGTGGATGATAGGCTATGTGATAGCCACTTTGGAGAACTAGAGATATGGCATAGTTATAATGCTAGCCCATATAGTCGGATTCACACTATGGACCGACCATTGTATATTATTGTAGAAGAGTACTTTCCCTTTATGTATCTAATCTTATTTTTTAGTTATATTGTTGTAGAGAAGAGAAGAAGGTAAAAGAAAATTCAGCCATCCATCTCCCTTTTGTGTCTTGCACTCTCTTGTGTGTGTGTGTTTGCTTGCAAGGAACTCAAGCTCTCCATTCCCCCGCATTCTCTTTAGTTTGAAGCAAAGAATAGGCCTTGAGATGAGAAACTTTCAATTAAAGGCCAAAGATAGTGCTTAAAGTCAACCCACTAAAAGTAAAGATATGCCTAAGGCACTCTTGAGCTCACAAGAGGCACACCAATGTTTATACAATCTAGGATAAGAGGGTGATAATGAAGAACAAGGATATGCAATTAGCTAGAAGAGTTTGTAATGAACCTAGCCTTGCTCTATAATAGTTTTACTAAGATGTATTTTCATCAAATATCTAGCTTTGTTTATAATCTTTTGAAATAAGCTTTTCTAGTATTGACACAAGCTTTGCTAGTATTGTATTGATAATTTTAATATTTTCAAAATCTAAACCTTATTTTCATCTCCAAGAGTGTCTTTTATTTGATGAAAAGTTTAAAGTTTATATCTCCTAGTTTCCTCCTTGTATTTGATGGTAGACATGGCTCCATAAAATATTTATTACATTTCTTAGGATTACTTTGAGTTAAATTGCATAAACATGATTTGCCTCTTGTCTACCATATGTGAGGGAAGATTTGCCTCTTGTCTACCATATGATTACATGGCTTTAGGAACCAAAAAAGGACACCACCCATTCATGTGGTTTTGTGATGCCCCACAGACCTCTATGGGGTATCCTTTCAGGGACTAGACAAGGGAGGTGAAGTTGGAAGAAGATAGAGAGGCTGTAGAGGCTACAGATTGTGATGTTCTTCTACGTGATTTGAACTAAATAGTCAATCCCACATGAGATTGTTTGGAAAAGTTTGGGGTAGCACCCCAAATGACAAATGCCTTATTTCATAGGACTGCAAATGTACATTACCTACACATGCATATACATTGGCTACCTCCCTCAACTATCCCTAGAGGAACATCACCGATTATGGTATTTATGGTTCGCTTGAGGTGGAGTTTAGATGGATAGCTTGCTCCCTTTTCAATACAACCTCACTTCACTCTCTGCTGATAGCTCTCCACACACTAATAAGACACGATTAGGCAAAGACATATTAAATTCAATGATATTAAATTATTAAAGATTCAACTCTTGCTTCATGATTTTTCCCCATAGAGCTCCCCACCAAACTACAATTCTATAGAGAGCATTTCTTGCATATTTTGGAGGATGGTTTCATTGAGGGGACCACTACAAGGACATATTTCTCAATTCCATATGGATTTCCATTGGTTAAGTGAGAGCGAGGTTGCATAAATTTGAGTGAATTTTAGAAAAAAAAAGGTTACAATTTGACGTTTAATGGAATTATTCGTCGTATAGAAATTTTACCAAAATTCTATCATACATTAGTTCTATCGTACAATAAAAGATATCGTATCATATAACTACCCCACCTCTCCTTCATTTTATATCGTACAAAAGTTTTCTCTCCTCCCCTTTTCTTAGTGTTTTTTTATTTTTTAATAAATTATGTTTATTTAGTTTAATTTTTTAAAATTTTTAATTTTAATTTGATATATATATATTTTTAATTTTTAAAGCTTGATTTTTAATTATTTTTAAATTTGTAATATATATATATATATATATGTAATATCACATTTTGATCTCTCGTGGATCAAAATGTGTGATGTAGTGTGCTTCTACATTCTAGGCTCTTGTTGTGAGCTAATTTGCAAATGAACCTATTAACTAAATATAAATAATATAATATTAAATCACAATTTGATTCCTTGGCTCGTGTGAGCTAATGTGCTAACAAGAAATAGTCATCTATACATTTTGATCTTGTATGGATCAGTGTGTATATGCATTATGATTTCATGGAATCATTGTGTGCTACCCTTATCCATGATTACTAAAAAAATCAATTTTAACTGTGTTATCATAAAAATACTTTTAAGACATGTATGTATGTTTATCTGTGGTTACATTTCTTACATGGATTGACATTTATAAATTATAATGCTATTATTTAAATTTTCATTATATGTTTATTTGTGTTGCATAATCCAGTTATCAAGTTTAATTTATTAAACTTTGGCTTATTTTTTAGACACATCGTACTAGATATTCACTTCTCAAACTAGTTATTCACATCTATTTTAAAAATGAATATTTATAATTTACCAAACTTTTAAACGTGTTTTAGTATAAATGAATTTCTAAATTATCTTATGTATTTATGATAGATCATGGCGCACACTGGAGAGAAGAGGCAAGAGCGAGTACCTAAGCCTAGGGTTAGATGTTTTATTGGCAATGCTATATTTTGAAGATGGAGGATACAAGGCTGGCATAAACTTTCAAGAGCACCACCAATTTCAATGCGTTGTTGCTTGATGTAAGCAAACGAGGGCTTTGCATTCATGACATCCAAGTATCCAAGACACTTGGAAAAGCGTGGGTTAGTAGAATGGCATTTGAAGGGTGAGGATCGAGACAGATCTTGGGACAACTAGATGTAGTAAAGTTATCAAACGCGATCATTGATACCTTGCAAGCTAAGGTGCGGCTTGGCAAAGTACATCAAATGTTCCAAAGCTTCAAGTCCTAAGCCGCAATGGTGGAACCTCCCTCCTTTGATGTTGTCCCCCCTCAATGTGAGGAGAGCCATCAAAAGTGAACATTCCATTGAGCCTACATCCGTTAGGCCTACAAAACAGAGTGACATGCCTCAACGACTAGCCTTTACGCAAGCTAACAATTTATCTCCCTTGGTGAAGCTTGTATGCAAGAAAAATATGCAACCTACTTTAGATTCATGCCTCAATGTGAGGAGAGCCAACAAAGTGAGCATTCCATTGAGCCTACATCCGTCGTTAGGCCTACAAAACAGAGTGACACACCTCAAGGACCAGCCCTTATGCAAGCTAACAATTTAGCTCCCTTGGTGATGCTTGTATGCAAGAAAAACATACAACCTAATTTAGATTCACACGTGGGCTAAGGAAATTATGGCATTGTGTTAAAGGTTAAAATTTTTCAAAGATGAGTTCTATGCTGTAAAGATCTTCAAGGGAAAAAATAATGCAGAAGCACTAGATATTGCTTTGCAGCTCTTGAGACCAATCACATGCGTAAATTTTTGTAAACCATGTGTTGTTGGTTCGTTAGCACTTCTTTGTACATCTAAGCAAATGGTGATCTTATGGCTCCAATCTAGAGCACTAGCACACTTTGGCTTAGTCAGATGGATCTCGCCAACCACCAGCTGACTTTGTTAGTCTCCCCAAGGACCTTGAGTGGTTGGATAGGGTTCACAATCAAAATTTTCAAATTATCCACCATGGATTTTTCTCTACCTTGCATGATGTGCATAAAAAAGGTGTACTTATGCATGGCAAAAAACTTCTATTATATTTTCAGAGAAGTTTGAAAATGTTCACATTGGTGTGATTGACGGAGGCACGAGCATAGAAAGAGGCTGTAGAATACATACCCTACCATCAAAAATAACTGCTTGGATACAAAGCATCAATATTGAAGTAAATTTAGGCATGTGGCGCCACAATAATTCAACACAATGCTCCCTCCATTTCATTAATTATCAAGAGTTCAACTCCATCGACTATATCAAGTCAAGAAACTTCTTTGTTTTGTCTCATTTGAAAATCTAGCTCATACATATTCTGTAGGTTAGCTTGAAAAAGTAACCAACCTAGCCATGGACAAGGTTCCAAACAAACGTCCTCACTCCTATAAGTTTTGCTTGCTTTTACATGTGCATCTAGATATCAAATTTGTATTTATACAACTTCTAGTCTTCACCTTGATGAGAGGAGTAAATGTAAACATTTATGATCTTTATGAAAATTCACAAGTGATTCATATCTATATGAAATGGATATGTATTCAAAACATGCACATTGAAGATTTGAGAATGTAACAATTTGAGAAAGTAACATGTTATCTTAAGAACGTTACCTCCAAGTCTCTGGTTCTCAAGTTAGCTTCATGGGATGATCCTTTTCAGATGATTACTGATGCCAGCAATTTAGCCATAGGAGTTGTCCTCCAGCAAGAAGGGTGCCCAATGGCTTATCATAGCTAGAAATTGAATGACAAGAGAAGAACTATTCAGTATATAACAAAGAGTTATTGGGAGTGATGACGGCTCTTAAGCATTGGAAACATTTTGTTTATGGGAGGAAATTCACAGATCATCAAGTACTTAAATGGTTGCAAACCATGCCTACTGCCCAATGATGTGATAGACAAGCCAGGTGGAGTCAGATTTTCATGCAATTTAGAGTTATGATTGAATAAATCCCTGGCAAGAATAACCCATTATCGATGGTCTAAGTTGCAAAGGTACCATTCAGACTCTGCAAGGAGAGTCCACTATGCTCGAAATGCAGGGAAATAATTTAGACAGTATGAAGGCACAATACGAGGATTATTTGGAATTCAGAACATACAAAGCATGACTATTGTTAACCAGATTAGTAAGTTTTGCATGCTCTTTCTGTGCAAGCAAACGGTCACAAGAGAAGATATCACTCAATTGATTCTTCACCTTTGGTACCCCATATGTAGTTTGCTAAGGATAATTACATATGACACATGGATCTCAAGTATGCTTCACATTTTTGGAGAGCGTTATTTGACAACTTTAAGCATTGTGATTGCTTCACGTTTTCAATGATATCGTGCATCCTCCAATACAAATTGCCAAGTACAAAACTCTATGTATCAGCCGTGCGCAAGTACATAACAAATGGGTTTATAATAGTTACAATCTTATCTATGTTTCTTTAAAAAACAAGACTTTGTACCAAATTAATGCATTTGTAAGCAACCTCAAAAAACTTGCCATTTTTTTCACCCATTTCAAAATGCCGATCAACCGCCATCTCAATTATACTGGCTTTACCAGTGCTTTAACACAAGCATTGGCAGCACAAAAGATCACGACACAAATTTGAATGATGACTAAATAAAGCATACATAAACTAATTCTCTTAAATAAATTTGACCACAAAGTTTGCCTCCAATAGTATTTGTTGTATGAAATTAAACTTATCAATATCTTTTAGTAGCAAGCAAGTTCATTGTATATGGCAACACATGGAACCCAAGTAAATTATAGGTATTTTACAATCACGTTCTAGCGTGCTAGCTTGTAGTGTGAAGCATTATCTGATACAATAGATGTTACATTTTTCTGCCCACCTAATCTTGCAATAGAATGCTCATATATTTTTTCAATATATGAAGCAGACGTCTCTCATAGAGAAGTATCAATTGTATCCAGAAACACAATGCTACATGGAAAAATACACAAAACATTTATTAGTGGCTTACATTGATTATTAATCCAACCATCAATAGCAATGGTACATCCATATGATGGCACATAATCAAACACTTAAAGTTTGCTCCACATGATCTCTATTTAACATAATTGAAGTAATATAGTTTATAGATTTAATATTTGTTAATATTAGTTAAACCAAATTTTCACTTTAGTATAATTTTTGTTGAAATATTTTGTAGTAATGTAAACTCCATAATAGTTCATTTGTGTGCTCATGCAAATTACTTCATCATTGGGCGATAGCTCAGTTGCTAAGGTGTTTCGTTGTCAAAACCCAGGTTATGGGTTAGAACCCTGCTGGCTACCCCGATTGATGTGCCTTGCCCCTGATTTGTGGGATAAGGGGAGTCCCATGGGTACTAAGCCCGTCTCTTCTCTAATGCCAAACTTTGAATATATATATATATATATATATATATTATAATAAAACTACTTATAAATGTAAAATTTATTTAGGACATCTAAATAAATTTTATTCTTGGGGCTTACCTCGCTTCTCAATGCAGAGAAAAGAAATCACGTGCAAAAATTTTGTGTATATAGCCATTATGAAACCTTATCATACAATTGAAGAAGTTAATCTGAATTATACGCCGGAATTAACTGAAACATTAAACGATTTATGATATTTGCAGTACATCCAAGCACACCTTCAGTGTTCAACAACCATTGAATTGGTAGCATACAACACCTGTCCACAGAATCTTAACTCTACGGGGTTAAGGGCGCACAACTCGAGCGGCCCCGGCTCTAGTCATGCGACTCACTTTATAGAGTAGAAATGGTATGTATTACAAAAAAAGTTGCAAGCAATTGTGACAATCATGCAATTTTCATGTATGTTACAAGGTGGACATCCTTAAGCAATCAAAAAAGCTAAAGGGAACCAAGGCATGGATTGCAGATATGCTTATGCCAATGCCAGCATAACTTAAGCAAAAAGGTGTTTAGTGATAGCTGCTACCCAACATTCACTTATTCTCTGGATTGCCTCTCTATCTGAGACAATAGCATACCTTAGATTGTGCCAAACACTTTGCCATAGAGCCACAAATGCAACAATAAAAGACAAGTAAGAGGGTAGAGAGAAGAGAGAAGAGGAAAGCTCAAAAGTATTCTATGAATCATATACACAATGACACATACGAAAGACTAGCTTTCACACGACAAAACAAAACTTTTTAAAAAAAGTCCATGGCCACTAGCTCTAGTCGTAATACGCAAGTATATACATGAAGTTTGTGACTTTCTTATTTAGCATTAACCTCAAGGTAAGACCGCTTAATAGATTCTAATGTCATCTTACAAAGAATGGGCTTCCGTTACAAGTGCACATAAAAGAGAAAAACGCCTTACGATAGGACGGACGGATGAAACATGTCACCTGGCTAAGTGGTTAATATATTCCCCTTCTAATGGGCACCGCATCCTTGTGTCACCAAGCTCAAGTGGTGAAGATAATGCCGATTCCAAATAGATTGATGAACGAAGATGTAATCGGCGAAGAGACTAATCCACATGCTTTGGGTCCTATTGGAGATAAGAGTTTGGTTGGCCGTTGATCTAGGAAGCATGTCGAGGCTGCATGTAGTATATTGTAGGCATAAAAATACTTGATGTGAGGCCTAATCTCCAAGGTTGGAAAGTGTTTGAACCATGCAAAGAAAGTGGGCCCATAGCTTTGCCTTGCAAGTTCATGTGCCAAGAGGGTTATCTTATTGGCAATGAAGGATGGTGGTTGATAATTGTTTGGCACGGCAAGGTATGATTCCAATATCTCATGATAAAATTATAGACTTGTTACTTGTTGTATCTTTGGTGGTGAGGTTTTGTTGTGATGGTCAATACAAATGAAGAAGAGGCCCTTGTTTTGGGCACCTTTTCCTTGGCCAAACTGTCACTCTCAGCCCTTATGGGCCTTGGGTATTCCTGTCTTGCCTGAAACTTACCATGTCAACATGAAATGCGTCTTGAGTTTGTCCTAGACTTGTCCCATTTAGTGTCAAATGGCCGGCTTATGGCCTAATAAGCTATGTGGGTTACATTTGTTGCACACATGGCCAGACACCATGACCTAACCAAATTGCATTTGGTAGCTATCCTTGGACCAAGGTTGTTCAATGCTCATCCAAAATGTTACTAATTGTGTACTTATTAGGCGATGGCCATGAGGTGCACACACGACACTTACAATACTCACAAGGGCTTTGCACTTCACGAGCACAACTTGCACTCACAATAGTTAGCACTTCCACCAAGCCCCCAAGTACTATTTTGGATGTGAGAAGGCCATGGAGGGCAAAAGCTTGGTCCATGGTACAACCCATCGCCTAAATCTCCCACTAATGTATAGGAACCTCCTAGATCTTCAAAGTGGACAAGCTCTCCATCGGTGTTAAGTAGAAAGGCATATTATTTTGTAGGTTGTGTATGTAGATGTATGTAGGGCTGGCTGCAAGGGTTAATAAGAGGTGTTTGGGCTCAATGCTCTCTATCGCAAGTCTGCGCAAGCAAAACATTCCAGCACCACCACCATAAACATGCAAATCAGAGAGCAACCTGATGACCAGTTCTCTTCTTAAATTACAGGCAGACCCCCCTAAAAAAATGTTACCAACTAAGCACAAGGCCTCCAGAGGTCTGTTCACTCACAGTTCACTCATTGTACTGCACATGAACCTTCTAATAAAGCAAATACACCGCTTGGTGGTGGGGGGGCCCTTAAGTGCGTAGTTGGGACCCAATTGGATGTACTCTCTACGTCTCTTCTCATCTCAGATTCCTTATTGTTCTCTTCCAAGCAATAAACACACGTCTTGATCAGCATTAACGCTTCTGTGGGGCCTACTGCAAGTCAAGGGCTCACCCAATAATTGGTGTTCCAGTAGGTATTTTTTAGTAAAAGCAACAATAAGTGAATTTTTAATACACAATACTTGTGAGCATGCATTTTCTTGCATCAAAATAGTGAAATTCAAGATCATTGAGAATTTATCCTAAATTACCATACCCAAATACTAATAACAGTTTACCTGCCTCCAGACTAGTTTATATGATATATCTTCACCTCTAGTTTTGTTTCTTACCCACAATTAAAAACAAAAAATTAGAGTCCTCAGAAGTGACGAGGCTTCAATTCAGACCCTTGATTTCATTCCCTCTTGTGCCCTCCAATCTGTGCATAAGCTACTCAAATAGTTTTAGGTAGGCAGTTGGTAGCCGTATGGGATAAGAGAAAGAATGTATCAAAAGTAGGGTTAAGAGGGAGTAAGATGGTGAACTGTTAAGCGGTCACACTCTATGAAGCAACTATTGAAAGAATCCGTTAAAGCAATGCGCTGTAGTATACCTTTGTGCATCTTTGTCATGAGCTCTATGGATACTAGTAACTGCTGCTTCAATACTGCAAGCTTTCCAGATCAAAAACTACAACCATCCCCCAAATGCAGCGCAGGTTTGAGAAATCAAAACCAAAATCCGGCTTTTCCAAATAATAATTTTCTGGATGCTATGACAAAAATCTATGCAGTCCATGGCATATACCCACTGGCAGAGTCTGAAAAAGCTTCTTCGGCTACAAAAGAAAACCCCATGCAACCCTTTACACTTGAAGCTTTCATGCATGATCATAGCCTTAACATTTAATAACTAGGCCTGAAACAAAATTGTAAAGCCAGCCAATTGCATTAGCTTCAAAGGTGTTTTCAGACCTCCTTGATTGAATGATTTTTGAGTGCTGGGTCAAAAGAAAAGAAAGACAGAAGGTCTCCTAGCATTGGGCCGAGAAGCTGACCATTAAATGCTAGAAAATGTACTCCCTTCAGGAGGCTGTGGCAGCTTTCTATTATGTGAGGAAGCCATCTCCCGTTTCAATTCTGTCAAAATCTTCTCCATAGTATACTCTCGTCGCCAATTAGCCAACAAAGGGAAATGCTTCTTCTCAATCTGCACATCATTAAATCAGTTACATAAATAAGAAAAAACCCTGGCAATCTACTTAAGAAACCTATAACAACCATGCCACCCAGTTGGTAAGGAGTTTGATTCTGTTGTCACGTGCCGCCCAAGTTCAAACCCTGCTGGCTGAAGTCACTCGACACAACACTAAATAAATACATAACATTAAATGATCTTTAAATGTAGACAAGCATCTAGACAAACCAGCCTGACACTCATTTCAATTACACATGCACTTTGTTCTTCTTTTACCGAGTCCATAAGCAGGTACATACATTCCGTTAAGACTCCACTTCTGACATTTGGTACTAGCCCAATGAGAGATACTTGTGGGTCATCCCCGTGGTGTGCTCGGCATCAAAGATCTGGTGCCTCGACATCGACTTGGATATTCTACATCGGCATACCTATTTGTTTTGTATTCATTCAACAAGATCCCTATTCCCTCCTCTCTCTCTCTATATCTCTATCTCTTGGACACGTGATTGAGTCTGTCACATCACGCCCCGCTGCCTGCTGGGCTTACAGAAAAGCACTTCTTATAGTTGTTCACCATGGATGCAGGCATAGAGGTTTTGACTACCTGTAAGCTTCGTCCTCTTGCTGCGAATGGCTGGCAATCGTAGATGCCAAATCTGGAGCGGCTAGAGGGGTGGGTGCATGAGGAGGGAAGCAGGCATCTAATTCTTGATGGGAAGATGCCTTCTTTGTTGCCATCCGCGCATCCCACGACCTCCGTTAGATCCCTCATCAAGTGAGTACAAGGTGCAGTAGTCAACTCCCTCCAAGGTAGAGCAGCCAGCTCCCTCCATGCAGCTCATTAAGCAACCAGATGAGCATCCCTTCCGGTTTGACAACTGTTAGTAGCCAGAGTATCCTGACTCTTATATATTGGATCTCCTCATTCACATCTCAGTTATTGAAGGCAGCCCTTCACACACTCAAGCAAAGGAGATCCTCAAGTCCCAAGAGTTGTCTGAGACCAGTAGGAAGCTAGCATTAAAGCCTCCACAGCTCAGTGGGCCATCCGCCCCAGTAAGTTCAATGTGTGTGCATGTGTGTGTGTGTGTGTGTGTGGGTGCGCGCGCGCATGTGGTGTGGTGGTGTTTGGGGAGGAAAGGGGGGCCCAATGTGGTGTATTTCAAATACAAATAGTTTATTTGGTTGCATTCATATCTCTAGTGCTACCACAAATCTGGGGTCAGCGTGCTGCCTACTCCATCACTTATGTCTGATTCCTACCTTTGGCATCTATCAAAGTCTTCTGTTGGTTAACTCTACCATCATGTGCTTCTTGTTTCCCCACTTAAACTGCATTTTTAAATTATTGTGTGCCTGCAGAGTACAAAGCAGTGTGTGATGGCATAATAGAGCCACATTTAAATAGCTAACTTCAGTAGAAACCTGAGTTTAGGGTTGGGACACAAGAAAGACTAGAAAAAAGCATTGTTACATGAATCACAAGAAACTGTGACCTAACCTTTAGATTCCTTTTTATTTTGAGAGAGAGAGCATGCACACATCGCCATCAGAAGAAAGGATGCTCAATTTCACAGCACAATTGGCAAGAAAGGTTGCAATATTACCACTCCAGTATCCTGATTTACACAGGTCATGTTGATTTTGGAGTAGAACTTGACAGTTGGAGCCTTATCTGGGTAATCTTTATCACAAAAAAGCTTCAGCTGATAAATCCGTCCATCATGAACAGACTGCAGACAGATAATATATATTGAGGTAAGACACTATTAGAAAAAGCTTACATTGCAGGTATCTTATTTATGGCATTAAAAAAAGCATTCGAGTTCCAGGGATGTCCTTGGTTTTGTGTCTACAACACTATCCTTACGGATGTCCTTGGTTTTATGTCTTTGGAAGTGTCATGGGAACACTATCCTTACATAAACTAGTGCAATGATCCCTACATTTACAAAGTAATAAGTTATGTATAATTATTACTACATGTGCTTTTTACAATTATTGCCTACTTTTTTCAACCTTCTCCATAGATCAAGAATAGATCCTGTTTTTTTACCACTATCCAACTGTAGGATCAAAAGTGGCCTCACCTACCTTGCCTTTAATTCTCTCTCTTTGTTCGTGAAATGGTGTTTTATATGATATGTAAAAATTGACATCAGCCACATGGCTCACACAGAACCTATGGCCCCAAAAAAACCCCCACAAAAGATCCTCTGAAGGATCATGACCATGCAAACCTGTACACTAATAAGAAAGCCTCCTAGCCAAATAAGCATCCCAGATAAAAGCATCAAAGATGAGCCAGCCGAGCCACCGTAGACCATAACGAAATAACATCTGCATCCAGTAGTTGAGCTGAGAGAAGAGAAGAAAACTGCCAAAGCAGCAAACTGCGGATACGTAGAATGTGCCCATGTATTCCAGACAAGGAATCAAAGATGAACCCATTCCGTGTAGTCCAAATATGCCAAAGTCCTGTCCATCTAAGGAAATGGAATATCACAAGGTGACTGTCCGAAGAAATGACTTGAGGACAAATCCCAAATATCCACTGATGAGCCGAAACAGTAGACCTCTCTACTGCCTCCCAAACGCGAGAGACAAAAGATCAAATCTGACGGGCCATTGGACAACTCATGAACAGATGCATAACTGTTTCAGTGCATGTCGTGCAGAAGAAGCAAGAGGCCAATGTAATTTTACGACGGCTGAGCTGATCCCGTGTAGGTAACCCAACATCCTCCAAATGAAAACCTTACCTTGGTAAGGGAGTTTAGACTGCCAACCACGCATAAGAGTTTTCTGCCACCATGATTTAGATTTGTGCAATCCCCATATCTTATTGGCCTTGGCTGAAACCCAATCTTTCTCTGATACGAGCTTATGATAGACCTGGTTAGCTGAAAGTGATATCAAGTCACTAGATTTACATAGTGCCCAATCAAGCCAAGGCTGATCTGCAGATGGCCGAGGCAATGGAGTAAAAGGCTAAACTGCATGCATGATGTCAACCCATAGTGGCTGAAATGTCCGAGGAACCCTAAAGTGCTGCCGAATACGACGAAACGAATATGGCCTGTCACGACCAGGTGTCACAGCATCTCCGATTCTAACCAAGCCTAACCTGACCATGCGGTTGAGTCGTATGCGTGAAGCATCTCTGTCTGGCCAAACAATGACACGCGACTCCACAAATGTTTCGAACTGCAAAGAGTTCAAAAGTAGTCTTTCATGACCAGGATCCCACCGAGCCAATAGTAGAACTTCATGCCAAGAAAGGAGAATATGCGATAAAATGTGAGATGAGCGAATATGGACAGGATGAGCCGCATTCACAATGTCCCACCATGAAGCCTGCACGCGTGTCCGTCCATGTGACAATCCCTCCAACTCAATCAAGTCACGAGCCATGAATACCCAAGGCTGCTCCTGCAAACACATATCCTGAAAAAGCGCCCACCTATGCGCCACCATATGCAAGCGGACATCCAGTAAAGCAGCCCCACCCATTCTTTTGGGCGTCGTAATGTGATTCCAAGCTATCCATGTTTGACCCATAATATTTCCTTGCCTCTTCCCCACAGCATAAACCGAATGGGAGCAACCAAACGGAGAAGAGATTTGTGCGTCCAAGGTAGCAAAGGCAAAAAATAGGAAATCATGCTAAGCATAATAACCTGAGCTACCTTAACCCTCACGTGCATAGGCCACCCCTTGAGCTTTCCAATACACAAATTTATCCGAGATCCGAGCAGAAATCCAAGCAAGAAGCGCTTGGGGTCCACATCCACACCCACCGAATACCCAAGATGACGAACAATGTCTCCTGTATGCACACCACGGCCTTGCCACCCTAATGCCTCAAGATCGAATTCCGTGCATACAATGAGGACTGATTTTGTTGAATTTATTTTCAGCCCAGAAGCCAATGCAAAATTATTCCAAGCTTCCATTGCTTGATCTATATTGGCTTTTTCGGCCCTGAGAAACATAGAAGTGTCATCCGCATGGGCTTGAGCAACCAGTTGCTTGCCATGAGGGAGATGCAAACCAACCACTTCACCATGCGATGCCATAGCATCTAGGCGAGATAACATAGGATGAGTGGCTATGGCAAAGAAAAGAGGGCTAAGAGGACAACCCTGCCGGAGAGAACGGGTGAGAGAAATACCATCCGAAAGTCCTCCATTGAGCATAATCCGCGTGATAGAGCCAGAGCCAAGTAAATGCACCAAATTAGCCATTTTGGGACCAAAGCCCATGGCTGTCATTAACTGAGAAAGGAAAGACCAGCTGACATGATCAAAAGCTTTTTCAAGATCCAGCTGCACCATCACAATCTCTTGCTTCTTTGCCTTGGCATAATCCACTCCAATTTGAACATTAAGAATATTATGCAAAATATTCCTGCCATGCACAAATCCATATTGATATGGATGAATAAGAGTAGGAAGCACCTTCTGCAAGCGATTGGCAAAAATCTTTGTAAAGATTTTATACATAATATTCATAAGTGAGATCGGGCGCCATTGAGCCAAAGAAGTAGGCGAAGGGACTTTGGGCAACAAACGAAGTATGCCCAACTTCCAATCGACAGGCATATATCCCTCATCCCAAACCCTTTGACAAATAAGCGTCAAAGGCTCTGCAAGCTGATCAGCATATTTTCGGAAAAACTCATTTGTCAAACCATCCCAACCAGGGCTCTTTCCCATGGGAAGTTTAGAGAGAACAGCTTCCACTTCCCCTAGAGTAACAGGAGCATCAAGCTGAACCGCCACATCAGGGTCAACTTGATATCGTACTTCAGCAAACAATGACTCCCTTGCAGCCAGGACAGCCGGCGAGACATCCTCTCGAGGGGCAAGCAAATCTTCATAAAACCTGATGCAATGCTAAATAACCTCAGAAGGTTGAGTAACAAGGTTGCCTTGGGCATCCATCAGCCTAACAATATTCTCACGCATATGTTTTTGATGCAACTTATCATAGAAGCGATGAGATTGACAGTTAGCATCCCGCAAAGCATCAAGACGTGCAAGTAGTTTAAAGTGAACATATTGTGTATCCTGCACCCTAGATAGCTCCTTTTTCAGCCATTCTATGGCATCCACAACTTCAGAATCCATAGAGTCAGTAAACATGAACACCTGCAAGCTCTTTAAAAGCGACTCAAGAAGAGCCACATGCTGTTTTTGTATAGAGACATTAGCAAGACCATAATGCCGCGCTAATTTCCGAGTGTTGGTAAGGAACACTGGCCAAGCATGATAATCAGCCATGGACACTCTTGTGGAGAAATGTCGTATCAACTCACGCATATAAACATCAAAAACTTCATGCTCCAAAAAAGTGTGATTTAAGCGCAAAGACAAGCGTCCCAACAAGCCTTTATATGCATCCACAGGATGATAGACCATTTCAAACACAAGCGGCCAATGATCCGACAAAACCTGTTGTTGATCAACCATCATAGTAAGAACCTATGGCAAAAAGAGATCTTGATGTAAAATATACATCCTATCCAATCTAGCGTAAGTGCCCCAAAACTGTTGTGAGGCATAAGTGTAACCCCTTTCATTTGGATGAAACCAAGACCACATGTCTTGTTTTAGCGACCTTGCTGCAAAAGCTTCCCACGCCATTCTCTCCGGGCCATCCATTACAGAATGAGGCGACGTGGCTTGCTCCCTGGAGATACACATATTAAAGTCTCCCATCACAAAGCCAGGATGAGAGATTGAAAGAGCACACAAGTCATTCCATAGCAAACGACGTGCACGAGCATTATTTGGAGCATACACCCCTAACAACCATAAAGACGTATCATCCCAAACAATCTGTATCACCAGAAATCTTCCATGAACATCTTGAATCACAAGAGAAGGCTGAAACTGCGAACGAACAGCAAACATAACACCTGATTGCGAAGCAGGATGTCCGCTGTAGAAAACATGAAACCCCTTATATACATAGGCTTTGCCAGCCAACTTATACTGCTTATGTTCAACTGCACACAAAACATCCCAACCATGACAAAAAGTTGTACACCAAAGCCTGAACTGCTTTTGGCGCGACGAAATACCCTTTACATTCCACTGTACAATTTTCATAAGCCTTCCCAGAAAAGGAATCAACAAGGCCGTGTACTAGGCCCAGGACAATCTGCCAAATCACGAACCTTTTGAAGCATTGCATTTTTAGACATGGTATTTGTGATCTCAGACTGCCCTTGGAGTTCCCGAGCACGTGCCGAAGGGTAATGACCATCCCATGGCGAGATGACCTCACCCTTCGAACGAAACACAAGAGGCAATTGTTGTTGTGCTTCTTTTGTTAGGCGAAAAGCGATGAGCATATGTATGTAAGGCCCCTGATGAGTACGCAAAGGCCCCCGCCAAATAGCATCTGAGAAATCCCCCCGCGGGGCAACAAATCGTGTCTTTTTACCACGTACTTCCACCCATGGCTGCTCAACCTCATTCTGAACATCCACATGTACATCCATGTGCTGGGCATCATGTAAAGGAGCATCATGCTCATCTTCCACGGGCAACTGCCCATCAACGATATCCTTGGTAGCAACAACTTGTTCTTTCATAGGACATTCGGAGACAAAGTGGCCCATCTCACCACATTTGAAACAATAGACAGCAAATGTACCCCACCTCAATTCATACATTAAAGGTTGCAGCCCAGCCATATTGACACGCAAATGTGTCGGCCTAGGTCTCCCAGTATCCCACAACACGGATAGACGATTTCGGTTTCTAGATGTCATTCGAGGCACCACCAAGACATCACCAATACCTGGCATGAGACCTAGTAAAACACGCCAAAACATTGGTGGGAATTGTTTCACTTCAACCCAAACTGGGCAAGTCTGACGCAACATATCTTGGTACTCTGCCATAGGCTTCCACGGAACCACATGAACCAACTGCCCATCCAAAAAGAGTGGCACCTGCTCCAAGACTGCCCTACGGGCTTCCGAAGTGCGAAAAAGTATTTCATAAAAGCCTCTCGGACCATCATAAATCTCCTCAAGTGCCTCAGGCGACACCAAGCAGCCCAAACATGCTCTATAACGGGGCAACAACGGAATACCCCAATAAAGAAGAAGATAGCAGCACAATCATGAAAATCTGCTAGCTGTTGTAGCAACAAAGGAGTCTCCATGCATACATCAGCCACACCACCATTATCTACTGCAGCCATTTGCACGCTATTTGCCTTCACATATTCTTGCAGAAGCTCACCAGTGATCTGCACCAAACGTGCAAACTCCGGAGAAGGTACCTGAGAACTTTCCTCTGCATTCTCTCCAACATTCACCGGAGTGAAGCTTGCATCAACATCAAGCCTTTGACGTTTTTGTTGCTCCGACGCATCTGAAGCATAACCCACATCCTTCTCGATCATCTCCTCAATAAGATCCATGTTAAGGCTATTGGCAGCCATGCCACCAACAGCAGCAGCCGGGTCATCCAAATCCATGTACAAAAGCAAAGAAAACTTGTTCTCTCAAACCCTAATTCAGCACCTGAAAACCCTAATTCAGCACCACACACTGCACACGATCTGTCTCTAATGGAAAGTTGTTTTTTGGTATTTAAGAGAGGATGTGTTCGCAGGTTCAGTTTCAGGAACCTCGAACAAAGCTGTGGCTCTTTGACACTTTGGTCACTTCAGCCATGCTGTATGGAGTGGAGATATGGGGACCCTCAGTGGATCACCACAGCCGAGCTGGTAGCACTGATGGATGGAGACGTATGGAGAGGTCCTTTATTTCTATGATTTCCCGGATGATTAGGGCCAAGGCCTCCGTACCACATGATATTATCCGTGCAGAGATGGCTGCCCCCCCATTGGTAGTAGAGGCACTCACTCGATCAGTCTCCTTTATACATAGCACTTGGGCTCTCCCTAGAGACAGATATGCTCGCTTAGCCCTGGAGTCTTCACGACAGTTGGCATCACAGGGAGACGGATCATGTTGGTATGCACAGATGACAGCTTGGTTCCAACTGCATGGCTTTAGTATGGACAGGCTACCTCCATTTCAGTACTCCCTGGATGCACCCTCCCTCTCTCTCACACGGGCAGAGATTACCAGACTTATCAGGCAAGACTTGACTCAGCTGGACACTAGGAGGACATGGATACAGCCGACACACGAGCTTGGTACGAAGATGGCTTTCTATAGAGATCATCTTCTCCAGCTCACGGAGGATGGGTTTGTGATTAGACCCAGCTACATGGATACTCATCTTTCTCATGGGGTACGGTGTGCTATTGGTCAGATGCGCACATCCTCACACCAGCTAGAGATTGAGACTGGCAGATTCACAGGAGTACCAGCTGAGGCCAGGATTTGTCAGCTGTGCCAGATGGAGCCAGAGACAGAGTTACATTACATATGTCACTGTCCAGTATATTATGAGATACGAGGCCGTTTTCACTGCCTGTTCAGAGAGGGCTTTGGACCACTTTCTAGAGTCATGAGATACCAGGATCAGAGATGTCTCGGATTGTACTTGCTGGAGCTGCGTAGACATAGAGAGGGTCTCCTGAGAGGGAGGGGATCAGAGAGGGAGAGACACCTACAGAGGCAGATTACAGACTTCTTTCGACCAGAGATTGAGCAGTCAGGTCAGCAGGCATTGCAGCTAGCCCCAGAGTACAGCCGCACCAGAGGTACACTGATTGATCGAGCTATAGAGCTGGGGCGGTCCAGGCGCCCCAAGATGAGAGGCCCATCTCGACACCGGCGGAGACTACAACAGAGGATCAGGATCATACTAGCACGGCATGGGAGACGTCCAGTCAGAGTACTCACCATGGAGGACATTGAGGATATCCGCCATCGACCGATGAGAGACATCTTTGGATAGTGATGTGTATGATGCTTACCTTTGTTGCTGGAGTTTTCCTCCTAGATGTTATCCATTAGGAGTTCCTGGTACCGTACTTTTCCTCATAGTTGTTTCAGTTTCATTTAGTTGTTTAGTTGTTTTTAGCTTTCCTTACACAGACATTGTATCAGATCCACCAATTGTTGTAACCTTTTTGGTCTCATAGGTCATTTTGGCCTTTTGAAGACGTTAATATATCATTTCATTTCTCTCTCTCTCTCTCTCTCTCTCTCTCTCTCTCTCTCTCTCTCTCTCTCGCACACACACACACACACACACACACACACACACACACACTCTCTCTGAGAAGGTGATGTACAGAGAGGAGAAACAAAAGGCAGAAGTCGACTGGTTACAATAAGCAGACACAAAGGACAGGAAGCAAACGAACGGGTCGCAAGAAATAAGATGGAAGATGCAGAGAGCAGGTCGCAAGTCGTAGATGAGGAGGGAATCAAGTCGTAGATGAGGAGGCAATCAAGTCGCACGTTGAACAGGGGCGCAGATCATAGAGACGCAGGCGAGCAGAATCACAAGCGAACAAGCGAGCAAAGTCACACATGAGCAGGGTCGCAGGAGGCGAACAGATTCGCAGAGTTGTAGGTGAGCAGATCGTAAAGTCACAGGCAAGCAGGTCGTAGGGTCGCAGGGTCGCAGGCGAGCTCGCTCCCCTCTTCTCGTGTCCTCTCTCTCTCTCTCTCATCCACCCACTCCCCCCGACCTCCACGCTGATGCAGGAGCCCGGCCGAGAGGAGTGACATTAGATAGAGCCACCAAGCTATACAGAGCCTGATGCTTCCGAAATAGTGGCCGCCACCCACGCTCACATCACCTCAAGAGGATTAGAGCCATCATTTCCCACCACCGCATGACTTTCTCCTGCCGGCTCAGCCTTACTACATTGGGTACCATGTTGCAGCACCCTATGCAAGAATTTTTTGGCTGATGTGGGAGCTTGAGGCTCTTCGTTTTTTTTAAAACAGATATTTTCTTTCAGTTTTACTTTCAGTACCATGATGATGTATTCCATGGACATGATGTAACATTTTAGTTTTATTAACGTCTTCAAAAGGCCAAAATGACCTATGAGACCTTCTTCTTCTTTCTTTCTTTCTCTCTCTCCCCCCCCTTGCGCACTCCTTTCATCCAAAGATCAAGAATAGATCCTGTTTTTTTTACCACTATCCAACTGTAGGTATCAGAAGTCTAGTAGTCTCACCTACCTCTCTCTCGTGGAACACCACCAACAAACCTCCTCGGAGCTCTTCCTCCCGATCTTGTGTTCCTTGCCTTGGGCTTCGTATCAGTGTACTTTCATGTACCTTGGACCTGTACACCATCATATGGGACTGATTCAGTGTTTAGCTTTGCTGAGCATGATGCTCTGATACCAATGTAACGCGCGGAAGCTCTGGGGGTCTTCTTTCAGCCCTAAACACTCTTGGAAACATGCTGATGCAAAACGCAAACATGAAGAGAGAGTAGAGAGAGAGAGAGAGATATGCTGGAAATTCAGTATATTAATATAGTACAAAAAGGTACTCCTAATCTACAGCCCTTGGTTGCCTTCATAAAAAAGGTGAACATCACCAAAATCTGTCCCTAACTGGGACCCTAAAGACCCAACTCCTAAACAAGTTGAATGGTTACAATGATGAGCACTCCAGGCCTTATATAGCCCCTTTGGAATATTGAATTGCTGGCCAACCGACTGGAACCTCATAATAAAAACGTTGAAGGGCCTGTTTTTCCTCCATGCAGCCGACAGGTTCTGTACTCAGCCGACAGCATCTTCTGGGTCCTTCTCCAAGTCCTCACTGTACTCTGTGCTCCATGTCCTAACTCTACTGATGTTTTTCTTGGCTGTCCCTTCTGGATTAGCCTCTAAGAATGGTCATGGCATTTCTTGCACATGACAAGCCGCTTCTCTTCTTCAAGTAGTGATGAATACAACCCTCAAATGTTGGTTCATGTAAATCCTTTAGATAGTCACTAGTGCACCATATTTCTCTAGCATGCTTTTTATAAGTATGACAAGTGCATCCTTTTCACCTATCTTTGCATCAATGCCATCCAATTGGATCATGATGCTTTTCATTTTGCTTATGAATTGTGCTAGTGACTCGTGAAATTCCATCTTTAAGCCATAAAATTCTATTTTCAAATGGATTTCCTGATTTTTGGCCTTAAAATCAAATATTAAATTTAACTCATCCCATGCTTGTTTTGTCATGGTTTTGGAATCAATGTGATGGATAAGATTAGTGCCCAAGTGCAATCCAATTAATGATAGTGCTTGTTCATCTTTTTCAATCAAATCCTCAGTTGGATTAGCAGGTGCATTCTCCTGGATTAATTTCCATAGCTTTTTGTGCACTTCATTTGTGTGGCCCACCTGTGAAATCCTTCCTAGAGAACTTCTTGGTTGTAATAGTCATGTTGGCTTTTTTCAATCAAACTTGACCTTCTGACAAACCAAACATTCTCAAACATGTCGCTCGATGTCCTTTCTCATGCTAGGCCAATAGAAGTAGCTCTCCAAATCTTGAGTTGTCATCATGATGCCTCTATGCCCCATGTAGGATGGAGCATGGCATTTTTCCATCACTTTTGGCCTCAAATTCTTTCACATATAACCGGATTTGCATCATAAGGAAACCCCCCTTGATGGCATAGGAGGTGACTAAATCTCCATTCTGCAATCTATTCCATATATCCTTGAAATCCTCATCGGTAGCATAAAAATCTTTCATCAAAGTAAAATCCATAAGATAACCCATAGAAACCGCATGGCTCATAGGTCTTCGAGATAATGCTTCCACTACCTTGTTGTCTTTTCCATAAGTACGCATAATTTGAAAATTGCTTTTCTGACATCCTAGATTGAGACATCAAGTACCTAAGAATTTGATGATCTGTGTTAATAACAAACTCAACACCCATAAGATAATGCTTCCAAATCTTCAATGCATGAACAATAGCCATCAACTCTTTCTCATACGTGGGCGCGGTCTTTTCGGCTCCTTGAAGTCTTCGACTTTCATAGGCCACAGTATGGCCCTCTTGGTTCAAGACTACTCCAATGCAATCTCCAGAGGCATCACATTCAACCACAAAACGCTTTGACAAATCTAGAATAATCAAAACTCGTCCTTTGCTAGCATAAAATTTCAATGCTTCAAAGGATTCTTTTTCAGCGGTCCACCAAAATCCCACGGCTTTCTTAGTCAAATCATGTGTCAAAACCCAGATCGACTCCGAGAACCTGGAAGACCTGCAACAACAGCAAACACACAAATCCTAACCCTAACTCTAAGAAACAACGGAAGAGAAACATATCTTGGGTGCAAGCATACTCGCCACCCAACCATGACAGCCATGAGCGAGGCTCACAATCTTGGCCGTCCCCACCGAGCCACGAGCTAGAGCGTCATGCCCCCGTGAGTGCCCTACCATCATCCTCATCTGGTGTCCTCTACCACCCAGGGTTGTCCCCCCAAGGACGACGGCCTCTTGTGCGATAGTGCTCCCGCTCATAGTTGTCAAGTACTAAAAGTTTGATTCGGTACGGTACGTTCAAATACGGTTTGGGAGCGCACCGCTAAATTTTGAAAATAAAAAAACGGTGGAGGTACGGTCCATTTAAAAAATACTTAAAAATATAAATATATATTGTTGATAGAGGGAGAGGCTTGAGGAAGTGGGAGAGAGAGGGAGAGGGAGGAAGGAGCTTGAGGAAGAGGGAGATGCTTGAGAGAGCCTGGAGGGGAGAGATGCTTCAGCCTTGAAGGAGAGCTCGAGGGAGATGCTTCTTGAGAGAGCCTAGAGGGGAGAGAGGCTTCAGCCTTGAAGGAGAGCAATGAGCACTTGTGAGGGGAGGGTTGAGCAATGAGCACTTGAGGATGGGGTTGGGGGAGGGGCTATTTTATAGGATGCATCATGCAAGCATAGGGCCAAAGGCTAAAGCCTAAAACAATCCCCAAAATGCCCAAGAAACGGCGAGAATAATGAAAAAAAAAGGTTTTTAAAATGGAAAAAAACGATCAACCGGATTCGACCGAACCGCCACCGTACCACCCGTACTGAACCAAACCGTCCGTATCGAACCGGACCGCCTGGACGGTGCGCGAACAGGGTGCCACTGTGCTCCCCCTCCACGCGCTCTGCACTCCTGTGCTCCATCTCTCGGTGTGTGCCCAACTGGTACCCCTTCCCCCAAATAAATAGGGAAGGAACGCCCAAAAAGCACACGCTATCAATAGCAGACCAGAAGTCCGCCCGCAACATATCACACTCTAGCTCGCCAATCTGCCTGCCCCTAGCGTGCACATGACATACTCCCCTCCTCAAAAGAGCTCACTCTCGAGCTCAAGAGAAAGAACTCAAGGAGAAGTTGTCACATTCGCAACACTAGAGAAACACCCTCTATTGGTCGAAACCAATAGTCTCAAGGACAATCCGACTAAGAGATTGACTTGCTCAAGTAATATGACATGAGCGTCAATTCCTAGTCACAAAAGCCTAAAATCCGGAGTAAATGGATCATCTCGGTAACTCGAAGCTGACAATGCTACCAATACCAAAGGTACGCAACTACTGTCCTAAAGAGTTATCCCGAAACCAAAAGTATCTTCCATTTGACTACCATGCTTTCATCTTGATGTCCTCTAAAGATCTAGTCTAGATAAAACCACAAAACTAGGAAAACCAAAACCTACTACTATAGCCTGAACCAAGTTGAACACAACAGTAGTCTCTTGAATCTTCCCAAACAAGAAAAGAACCGATCTTCTAGAAAAGATCATCAATTTGTACTTCGTCACCTCGGAAGTCTAACTTCCCACACAGACCTCGGAAAGTCTATGAGTACCATGAAAGGAACAACTGTTCCAATAGACTTGGTTATGACGTAAGCTAGCATCTATCATAACTGTGTGTATCAAAAGTAAAGTATCTATCTCTCAGAAATGTTGAGATAGCCTTTATTTGTAGGCACAGAGTCCAAATGAAGTCTTGACAATCTAGCGTAGCCCCGTAACATGCAATAGATCATGGCGTCCCATACCACCATGATACACCCCATACCCATGCTACGATTACTACAAAACACCAGTTTGTGGATCTGTCACGATCTATCAGAAACAATAAATGCCAATGGCTGACCATGTGCCACAAACTGAAACAAGTTCTCGAAAGGAAGAACTCCAAACGAGACTAGAGATCATAACTCGGTCCAGGGATTAGACAACATCTATGTACACAAAGAAGAACAACCTTGACCAACGTCCCTGTCAAAGCATCTGTCTAAACCCAAAAAATCTTGGAAACCAAAACTTGCTTCCAAAAACTTATGCGCATAGCGCAAGTTCTTGAATAACCATGATTCAATAGTCTTGGTATAAGAATAGGCAGGTATATCTGGAATAGCATGAATATCTATAGATACTCCTGCTATGGACATAAAACTAGAGGACCATCAAAACCTTAAGGACTGTAAATATTGGGTATTGTCGCATAACCGTCTTGTCATGCAATCTGTCAATGAATCCCAACATGTAAACTTAAGCTAGATGCCCTCTATTAAATATTTGTGTAGCCACAGTGGCAATGTGTGGTCAACTATTCCTCAATCTTACATATGTAGATAAGTCTTGCCTATCAAAGCCCAACAACGAGAAGAATGGTCATTCCAATATCTGTAGGATATTAGGTTTATGTCTTGCATGGTACAAACCCATGACTAACTCTTGTGTGTATGTCCACAAAATTCTTGGAGTAGAAACTCGTATGTGTACCAAGAACAACTTCGTATACGAGCAAAACAAGATACAGTACTATGCTTCTACTATCGTTCCATATATAGCATGTGTCTGGTACGAACACATACCTCTTAACACGCAGGTTCAAACCAAGGATACGACTAAGCACGTGCATCAAGTCGTGCAAGTACACCTTTGATTCCGTACACGAGCTTGTCTTGCTTCACCTCGAGATGAGAGTCAAAACTTGTTAAAATATTGCATCCTTCTATTTATGTTGTCGGCCTGTTTTCCTACAGCCGACTGCTTCATACACAAGTATATAAGAGGTGCTCCCTTTATTCATTCTATCATATCATTCCTTGCCCTATTTGCTCGCTCTTGTACTCTGTAACCTCAAGCTAATAAAGCTCAGTTCTTGCTTGCAATCTTTCTCTCTCTCATGTTCATTGCTTCCGCTTGTGCACATTCTTTCATGGTATCATTCGCCTAGGCTCTGGCTGTTGCACAATCTATTTCTCTCCGTTTTCTGCTTCCCTAGATTCTCCAAGCTGTAGTTCCTTCAATCAGTGGCTGCGTTTCTCCTTTCTTAGCTGCGTTTTCTGCTCTACAACCAATTGCTGTCGGCCAACCCCCAGGCTGCGTTTTCTTCTACAGAGGCAAGTGGAGGAGGTCTAGCTGCAGATTCAGTGAGTGAATCAGACAAGTGGCACATCAGCTCTTCTCCCTCCAAGATCCCCTCCCTCTTTTGGTAGGAGGTTCCCGGTGGTGTGTTTTTTTGGGTTTCTTTTGCTGCTCTCCAGCCTGCATCTTCAGAGGGGGCTATTAGTCCCTAGTTGGATCCTGTGGAAAGGTGCTTGAGAGAGCACGTGGATTGCTTAGCTACAAAGGTTGTTTGAGACATAGCTTCTTTGAGGCAGACATGGGTCCCCCCCTGCACGAACAAGGAGGACAAGCTCAGTGGTACAAACTATGATCACTAGAGGGTACAGATGAAGGTCTGGTTCACACACAAGGGTCTCTGGGAGATTGTTCAAGGCCACGAACAAAAGCCCGAATGCCCTACCAGCTCTAGGAAGCGGACTCAGGACCATGCCTTTCTCACCGAACTTTCAACTTGGGAGAATCAAGACTCAAAAGCTCACTCTGCACTTGTTCGAGCCATCTCACCAGAGGTCTCCCCCGCCGTGCAAACATTGGACTGTGCTTCTTCTGTTTGGAGAAAGGTGACAGACCTATATGCACGGGACTCTACAATGCGGTCTGTCAACCTATTGGGTCAGCTCTTTTCTCTGAAGTTTACAGCAGGGACTTCCATGCAGACGTTTGTGATGAAGGTTAAGGTAATTCATGACCAATTAGTGGCAATGGGTACTACCTTGACCTCTTCTCAGTTAGCTCCTCTCCTCCTCATCAGGCTTCCTGCAAATTATGACATGGTTTCCCGAGCTTTGCAGGTTCAGATCACAACACGTTCCCTCGAGTTTGATGATCTGTGTACTCTCCTCTTGGAAGAGGAATCCATCCTAGTTTCTCAGGGGAAATTGAAAGTTTCATCGTCTATTGGACCTGATCGGGCACTCTCGACGGTGCAGAAGAAAGTTCGGAGTTGGTGTTACAAGTGTGGAAAGAAAGGCCACCTGTTAAAGGATTGTCAGTCAAAGGACAAAGGCAAAACCAAGGACAAGGGCAAGTCTTCAAAGAAGGCCAAAGACAAGTCACATGACACTGACACAGACTCGTCTAGTAACAACCCCAGCTCTCCCAAGGCCTTACAGTCTGGAGACAACATGATTGGTGTCCTGCTCTGATCCTAAGGGCATCCCCCCGTGTGCTGTCTTCCAGAAACGACTTGTGGGCGGGAGAGGGGGCTTTCAAAAGCTCTCTTATATTAAATCTGGAGCATGGGACCCTTGTGTCAAAGTTCCAAGTATAAAGACAAGCAAGTTCACTTGATGGTCCGGATGAGCTCCAAGATCAACCAAGTTTCCTTCATGGTTCGGATGAGTTCCAGGACTATTGGTTAGCAGAGACTATGGACAGGATGTGTTCCATGTTCATTTGTTCGAGGTTATTGGATGTGATGTGTTCACAGTTCTACTTTGAGTTTGGAGCCAAGCAGATTTTCTTTTGCTCTTTATAGTGGCATTATGTTTTCTGAAGACAACAAGCTAACATGTGCATTTTCCGAGGTGTACTCAATACTGGTGTCACGACCCTGTGTTTTTCTCTAGACAGTATGCAGGTGTGCACGGGGATATGGTGGACAGTGTGAATGACACCAATTTGGGGCCAAATAATTAAAGTCCGTTCACATAACCCAAGGGGACAAAGGGTTGGAGGGAACAAAGGTTTAAAAGCCTTAAAAATAAAAGAACACCTTTTATGGAGGGATCGTGGCCCATATGCTATTATGGGGGGCCCATGCACTTTTTGGAGGCGCCGGCTGCATCTACACGGGTGTGCATTTTCTGAAGGAGGGCGCGGTTGGAAATGATGAAAAAGTCAGACTGCAGCAGAGAAGGGAGTGTGCTTTTCCTGGTCGGGCAGAGGTAGCCATGATGCACTTTCTCTCTCCCACCCTCGCTTGCAAGGAGTCGCCCAGCATCACTGGTGCTTTTTCTTGAGAGGGGCTAGTGGGCTGCAGTGATGCGCCTCTCTATTGGTGAAAAAGAAGAGGGCTTAAGGTGCCTCTCTATTGGTGGAAAAACAGTGGGGACTGAAATGCGCCTTGGCTCTCTCTCTCTCCCTCTCTCACTCTTGCTTTTTGGGAAGGCTGCTGGTGGGCTGCGCTGGATTACTCAGAGGCGCAGCTGAATATCACGGAGAGGCCTGCTTTTTGGAGAGACAGGAGCTGGTTGGCTGCTGTGTTACAGACCACGCACACAGGCGGCCAGAGGCTGGTTGTTCTGGACACACAGGTGGTCAAGGGGCTGGTTGCTCTGGACACTCAGGCGGCCAGGACTGCAGAGAGGTGCACAAGTGTGTTGATCCTCCTTGCAACAGGGATGTTTTGAGACTGTTTATGGGCTGTTTTGCTTGGCTGCAAGTACACTGTGTACATGGGTTATTGGCTGCAAGTACAATGTCACTTGGTTATGTTTCTTGGCACGGGAGTGACGCAAGCTCTCATGGGTGCATACCCATGGACCAGATTGCTTTCTTCCTGCTTGGAAGGAACAGAGGGACCTACAGTTATGGGCATCTCTATGTTTCCAGATGTTTCATGAGGGAACAGGTAACTAGATGTATGCCGTTGTTGGCACTGTTGTTGAATGGTGCCATGAATGGTTCTGTATGGAAACAGGACAAAAGTTTCAAAGGGAAACAGGCCTAAGGGTTTCATGTGGAAACAGGTCGTAGGTTTCTCAAGGAAACATGTATTTGGGTTTCTCCAGGAGATAGGTCACATGCAGGCAGAAGGTACAGGAATGGACACATGTTTGGTACAACCTTGCTACTGATTGGGCAGGGGACAGGGAATCCATGACAGAGATGGATAGTACCCTTGGAAGGTAGAGAGGGTTGGTACAGGTGTGCCGACTATATGGTATGCTGTGCTGTGATGCGAGTTCTCTTTTCAGAGACAGTTTGGGAGTCTGTGTTGTGATGCAGAAGCACTGGATGTGTCAGGGTGTGATGCTGTTCATAGGGTGAGAGGCTATGGATGGTTGTGGCGGCCCTGATCATGGGAGACAGCTTCTATATGCAAGACTCAATGTGTGAGAGTCTTTTGATGTGTACAATGGCTGGACTTGTTTGTGGATGCCGAGTGGACAAGAAGCCATGATGCAGGGTCTTTGCAGGCTTTAGGAGTTCTACTGTGACGGCTGAGTTTCCAGCCTTATTGTAATCAAAGCTCTTATAATTAATTAAAGAAATACCGCAAGGGGCGCCACTGCGTTTTGGGACCAATCGGTGTCCGTGTACTATTTGCAGGAGCACTCTAGCTCCCCCTATTTGTTTTCCTTTTCTAGGTCCTCGATGGTGTTAAAGTGTTTTGTGTGCAAGTTTGTTTTTGCAGCGCCCTTTGGTTTTGTTTGCAGACCGAGGCCAGTTTACAAGGTTCCGTTGCCGGGACATCGTCGACTTTCTCAAGTGGGCGAGTCCGTGGTTGCTTTGGTCGGAACAGTCGCCAACTTTCCTAAGGGGGCAAGCTTGTGGTTGTCTCATGAGAGTCACATCAAAAGCTTCAACGTGTGGAAAGTGAAAAGGAAGTGCAAAAGGCAGTGCAGGATTGTGTGTCTTTGCCTATATGAGGTGAAGAGCAAAAGCTGAAGATGAAGCTCAAGAGAAAAGACACCAAGGACAGGAAGTAGTCAGCTAGGAACAAGAAAGCAGTTGAAGTGTTATGGTGCAGGAGATGGGTTGAAGGCTATGGCTTTTGACACTTTGTCACCGGAGGTATCTTCACGGAGGCTTCATGGGTTCGGAAGATAGTTTCTTTCTATGTTTAGCAGTGGTGATCTACTATGCTTCATCGGGGACTTGTGCTTACCACTTGGGTGGAGTGCAAGCAAGTTTTGGGTGCCTGAGGATGTATCAGATGAGGCTCAGACGGAAGCGGAGGAACTTGATGAGGTTCTTATTCCTGAGCGGATACTGGCACATAAGGAAAGAAAGGTACAGGGTAAAGTTTCCCGTCGCTATCCTATGAAGTTCAATAACTGTTCACCGATGGATGTGAAGTGGATGGAGGAGGGTGACTTAGCAGATTCACCTTAGGTATTGCAGCTTTATCTTGATGCCTTTTGAGTTCGAGCCGACTCTTGCTACGGCTCATTCAGGTTCAGCGGAGCATAGGCCTGGAGCATTGCTTGATGCTCAAGAGGGGGTAGCACCTGCACTCCCTTGTTACAAACACGCTCAGTTGTCATCTAGGAGTCGCTTGGTGACATCTTTGTATTCACCCGAAGGTACTGGAGGCTGACAGTACATCTGCTTATGGGACTCCTATGATATTGTGTACTAGTCACATGAGATGGTACAGTTGGGTATGGTTCACAGTTGGCCGCACCTTGAACTATAACTGCAACCTTGAATAACTCTATGGAGGGCATAAGTCGTGCGAGCAGTCCTAGAGTTAGTTGGGTTCATGGATATATGGATCGAACACTATTTGTGCATGTATACATATAATTTTTGAGGTATTATTGTATTCTGGTGCCATTGGATCCTGGTACCATTGAGAATACATTGGGTAATACTCTGGATTGTGTCGTGTGATGCATGTATATTGGTATGATACATCAAGTACTTTATTATGTTCATGGATGCACCACTGGGTGTGACTCCTGCGGGATGGCCATGAGACATATGTGGGAAGTACTTAGTGGATGTATTGTTTTGATGCATTGAGTGCTTTCATATGCTCATGTTGTACGATCAGTCGTCGTGGGTCCTGCGGGATGTCCATGGCCGTAAGACTTGCGAGCAGCCCTTAGACTATTACTTTAGAGTAGGTAGAGCATTCTGAGGAGCATATTGTTTGTGAATGCATATGTGTGCCATATGTAGAATGATGCATGGTTTTGTTTTTGGCTAACACAGGTTACAAGTTTCCACTTGGTTTTAGACTTTTGCTGCAGGTTCTGAAGGAACAAGCAAGAGTTGTTTGTCACTTTGACGTGACGGTGTGACCTTATTGTGCAGGATGACTTTTTTTCATCACCCAGATGCACTTGAGGGCCATTGCTTTTGTCGTATGGAGAGTCTTTGCTGCTCATAAGATGCCTTACTGTGCCATTGAGTGCAATCGAGGATGCTTGCTATTTTTCAAGAGGGGGGTATGTCACGACCCTGTGTTTTTCTCTGGACAGTATGCAAGTGTGCACGGGGATATGGTGGACAGTGTGAATGACACCAATTTGGGGCCAAATAATTAAAGTCCTTTCACATAACCCAAGGGGACAAAGGGTTGGAAGGAACAAAGGTTTAAAAGCCTTAAAAATAAAAGAACACCTTTTATGGAGGGATCGTGGCCCATATGCTATTATGGGGGGGCCATGCACTTTTTGGAGGCGCCGGCTGCATCTACACGGGTGTGCTTTTTCTAAAGGAGGGTTGGAAATGATGAAAAAAGTCGGACTGCAGCAGAGAAGGGAGAGTGCTTTTCCTCGTCGGGCAGAGGTAGCCAGGAGGATGCACTCTCTCTCTCCCACCCTCGCTTGCTAGGAGTCGCCCAGCATCACTCGTGCTTTTTCTTGAGAGGGGCTGGTGGGCTGTGTTGAAATTTGAGCTAAATGATGAGCTATGGTGGATCATACACTAGAATCAACATGATTAACAAAGTGATTAAGAAATGATTAAGACGTAATTAGTGAATAATTAGCAGATAGATTAATGTAGGCATGGATACTCAAAAACCAGCAAATTCTCATTAGGGCTATGCCTCAATTTATAGAGTTTACATCAAGCATCTAATCCCATTGATTTCTCCATGATTTACTCCCTGAATATCTCCACCTCTTGCCTGATTCTCTCCACCTCTTCTCTTTTCCCTGAATATCTCCCAGAATATCTCCACACTCCTAAATTCCCTCATGCTACCCATTATTCTCTCCCAGTAGATTCTTCTAACCTTTTCACAGGTTCTTTCACAATTACATCTCCTCTTTTACAGCCTCTATCCAAGAGCTTGTTCCCACACACACCCTATTCACTTGTATTTTCAACACCTCCCCTCAAGTGATTACTCCTAGTACACCTAGACCCTATACCAAGTTTGCCTCCCCTTACTTGGTAGTCCGCGACCAGTGTCTACTCCTCCCCTCAAGTTATCTCAGCACACCTGGACCCTGTATCAAGTTTCTCTCTTACTTGACAGTCCGCGACCAGTGCCTCAAGTCCCTAAACTCCATAGTCCTTGACACTCTCTCTCTCTATGTGTCCAAGGCTACTATAAGTGCCCGCGACCTTGACTAAAGTGCTCACACATACATCTACCACGTGGCCTACATCATCGGTGGCTCAGAGGTGGTTTTACTTTATTGGGGCAGGTTACATTGGGTTGTGGGCTCTCTCTCTCTATCTCTCTCAGAGATTTTCACATGGCTCCTCACTCTTTGGAGCCTCACATCTTCTCTTCTCTTCAGTCTTCTTCTCGTGGCAGCATCTCTCCACGCGTCCGTCTCTTCTTCCAGTCTTCTCGGGGCAGCTTCTCTTCTTGTGGCAGCTTCTCTTCTCGTGTCCATGTCTTCCTTCAGGTCTTCTTCTCGGTGTGGATCCTTTTCTTGGGAAGAGATATTCTTCTTCTTTCATGGCTGGGGCCATGAGCTCGTCCGTCAGGTCTTTTTGCTCCATGTGAGCAACATGTTTCAATGTTTTGCTGACAGTTCCTTTGGGCTTTTTATGTTTATTTTGTATCATTATGCAATGCAAACCCAAATTTATGCGGGAGGTCTTACCTCTTGCCTTAATCTGGACAAGGGCAGTGTCTGTTCCCATTTTTACACTGATAAAATGTGCCCAATACATAATGCGTATAGCATTCATTCTCATGCACATTCCAAAATGCAACTCTGGCTGTGAATAATCTTGTATTTGAGTGAGATTTACAGGCATTAACCAAGGGTTAAATGCAAAATGATGATTTTCACAATTTTATCAGCACAATTTTACCAGAAATTACATTAAATTAAGGGTAACCAATTTGTACGGGATGGTTGGAGTATCAAACCAACTCCGATTTGAAATCTGAAGTTATAGGGATCTGTATCAGATACCTAATGGTTAATTTGAACCCTCAATTGTACCAAAATATAGTGATTAGCACTGATTAATCACTGATTAGCAAATTAATGCTCTGGTTTGTGTGCAGAAAACAGAGTATGCGGGGAGCTCAGATCTGGTGCCTTCCACTTCAAATGAGCTCAAATGCTTTCAAAGGCATCAATAGCAATGAGTCTAGTAGAGGATTAAGCCAAGAAACACAAGATTTGACCAAATAATGAAAGCTTAATCTCTGTTTTACCAAAGTCACCTGCAGATTTGATGAAGAGCTTTGATCTCTCTGTAGACTTGATGAAATTGATTTCTGTCTTCACCAGCTTGTAGAGCATGCTTGAAAACCCCCGGGGCTAAGAGGAATTAGAGCAATTTGATTTGATGAAGTGGGAATTAGTGATTTGCTGCAGAAAAACGTAGCCTGCTAAAACAGCGATTTCTCCCAACTCCGTTGACGGTTTGCACTTCTTTTTTGATGAGCTTGAAGAGCACTGAGATGGCTATCATGTCCTAGAAGGGTTTGGCCTAATTTTATGTGTGCAAGGAGAGGGAGCTCCTCCACTGGCTGGGGGTGAAGGGGAAGATGAAGAACTCACTAAAAAATTCATTTTTTGCTAATTATCTTACTAATCCTCATTAATTGACTAATGGGCTCATAAATCTGGTTGATTCTAGGCATGGCTCTGATACCATGTTGAAATTTGAGCTAAATGATGAGCTATGGTGGATCATACACTAGAATCAACATGATTAACAAAGTGATTAAGAAATGATTAAGACGTAATTAGTGAATAATTAGCAGATAGATTAATGTAGGCATGGATACTCAAAAACCAGCAAATTCTCATTAGGGCTATGCCTCAATTTATAGAGTTTACATCAAGCATCTAATCCCATTGATTTCTCCATGATTTACTCCCTGAATATCTCCACCTCTTGCCTGATTCTCTCCACCTCTTCTCTTTTCCCTGAATATCTCCCAGAATATCTCCACACTCCTAAATTCCCTCATGCTACCCATTATTCTCTCCCAGTAGATTCTTCTAACCTTTTCACAGGTTCTTTCACAATTACATCTCCTCTTTTACAGCCTCTATCCAAGAGCTTGTTCCCACACACACCCTATTCACTTGTATTTTCAACAGGCTGCAGTGATGCGCCTCTCTATTGGTGAAAAAGAAGAGGGCTGAAGGCGCCTCTCTATTGGTGGAAAAACAGTGGGGACTGAAATGCGCCTTGGCTCTCTCTCTCTCCCTCTCTCACTCTTGCTTTTTGGGAAGGCTGCTGGTGGGCTGCGCTGGATTACTCGGAGGCGCAGCTGAATATCACGGAAAGGCCTGCTTTTTGGAGAGACGGGGGCTGGTTGGCTGCTGTATTACAGACCACGCACACAGGTGGCCAGAGGCTGGTTTTTCTGGACACACAGGCGGTCAAGGGGCTGGTTGCTCTAGACACTCAGGCGGCCAGGACTGCAGAGAGGTGCACAAGTGTGTTGATCCTCCTTGCAACAGGGATGTTTTGAGACTGTTTATGGGCTGTTTTGCTTGGCGGCAAGTACACTGTGTACATGGGTTATTGGCTGCAGGTACAATGTCACTTGGTTATGTTTCTTGGCATGGGAGTGACGCAAGCTCTCATAGGTGCATACCCATGGACCAGATTGCTTTCTTCCTGCTTGGAAGGAAGAGAGGGACCTACAGTTATGGGCATCTCTATGTTTCCAGATGTTTCATGAGGGAACAGGTAACTAGATGTATGCCGTTGTTGGCACTGTTGTTGAATGGTGCCATGAATGGTTCTGTATGGAAACAGGACAAAAGTTTCAAAGGGAAATAGGCCTAAGGGTTTCATGTGGAAACAGGTCGTAGGTTTCTCAAGGAAACATGTATTTGGGTTTCTCCAGGAGAGAAGTCAAATGCAGGCAGAAGGTACAAGAATGGACACACGTTTGGTACAGCCTTGCTACTGATTGGGCAGGGGACAGGGAATCCATGACAGAGATGCATAGTACCCTTGGAAGGTAGAGAGGGTTGGTACAGGTGTGCCGACTATATGGTATGCTGTGCTATGATGCGAGTTCTCTTTTGAGAGACAGTTTGGGAGTCTGTGTTGTGATGCAAAAGCACTGGATGTGTCACGGTGTGAAGCTGTTCATAGGGTGAGAGGCTATGGATGGTTGTGGCAACCCTGATCATGGGAGGCAGCTTCTGTATGCAGGACTCAATGTGTGAGAGTCTTTTGATGTGAACAATGGCTCGACTTGTTTGTGGATGCCGAGTGGACAAGAAGCCATGATGCAGGGTCTTTGCAGGCTTCAGGAGTTCTACTGTGACGGCTGAGTTTCTAGCCTTATTGTAATCAAAGCTCTTATAATTAATTAAAGAAATACCGCAAGGGGCGCCACTACGTTTTGGGGCCAATCGGTGTCCGTGTACTGTTTGCAGGAGCACTCTAGCTCCCCGTGTTTGTTCCTTCGTCATCAGTTTTCCTTCTGACTTTTTTGCACACTTCAAGATGCAGAGGGGGTGTTAAAATATTGCATCCTTCTATTTATGGTGTCGTGGAGCTGTCAGCCTGTTTTCCTACAGCCGACTGCTTCATGCACAAGTATATAAGAGGTGCTCCCTTTATTCATTCTATCATATCATTCCTTGCCCTATTTGCTGGCTCTTGTACTCTGTAACCTCAAGCTAATAAAGCTCAGTTCTTGCTTGCAATCTTTCTCTCTCTCATGTTCATTGCTTCTGCTTGTGCACATTCTTTCAAAACTTTCCCCCAAATCTGTGAAGAACAGTTCGAACTTCTACGAGAAAAAGGAAAGAAGAAGTACGAGAGAAGAAAGGGTTCGTGGGAACCCACTTGCTACTGGACTGCTCAGGGAAAAACCCCTGCTTTTTTTTTTAATGTCCAAGTGAGTTTTTAACTTTGCTTTAAAAAAACTAGCTGCCTAAGAAAGCAACTCGGCCTGCTTTCCTGGCTGCCTATTTACGCCATAGAGAGAGGGGAATCCCCTCCAGATCTGGCTACGCCTATCTGGGCTGTCCACCATGCCTTGCCCTAGTCTGCCCCCAGGCTACCTGTGATCAAAGCTGGGCTCTTCCATGTCACCTTGGTCTGCTCGTGTCCCTAGGTTGGCCGCCATCTTTGCAGCCACTGTTCCTAGGTCTACCCGCACTCGAGCTGGGCCCTTTCAGCCACCATCTGTAACATGAAGTGGAAGTATTCGTATTGGAGGATCCTGTCACACATGCTCACACCGTCTTCTGTATCCTGAGTTTCTGGAGTTTAGCAATCCACTTTAATGACTTCAAACTTTAAAGAGATATGAGAGAGAGAGATGAGAATTGTACACAGTATGGGGTCCCCAATCACCCACTGAAGGGCCCCCTATCCCGTTACCTAGATAGTATTTGCTTTATTATCTTTAAAGAGACTGACGGTGTGACTAACGATAAGCCAAACGCAAGACATCTAAAGACCAAGTGTTGGGCTGAACTGTACACTGTTGTAGAAGCACCAAAGATGTCCAATCTCGAGCCTATGCACTCTTCCCAATGGAATGAGAAGGGGATGCAAAGCTGAGGCTGAGAGAGGGGCTATTTGGGACTGTTCTAGACTGAGTATGAATGCTGGAAATCAATATGAATGCTGCGTTTTACCTTCACCAAGTGGCTGGAACCAAACGAGAGGGGCTATTTGGGACTGTTCTAGACTGAGTATGAATGCTGCGTTTTACCTTCACCAAGTGGCTGGAACCAAACGATGATACCATAAGTGCTGAAAACCCAGGCTTAGTTCCGTACGTCGTACAAATCAAACCGTACGTACGATTCGTACCGTACGTACGATTCGTACGATCAAGTACGATTTTTCCCAGTTTCTGCCCGTTGGAAGTAGCCGTTTTTCTGCCCGTTTTTTCTGACCGTTTTCTGCCCCTTTTTTGGCTGTCTTCCTTTCATCTCTCCTGAGTCCTTCTATAAAAGATTCAAGGAGGAGGAGGCAATCTTCATGGAGCTCTATAGTGAGCTTGTGGCAGCAGATACTCGCAGCACCAGGAGTCAGCATGGACGGGACCGAGTAGTTGGAGTTCATAGGCCTCCGCCTTCGACATCGGCAGAGGGTGGCCTTCGCACATATGTGAGACGAGGATCCTCGAGCTCCAATCCCCGCCTTCATGATGATATTCCATTGTCCCCTCATGATGATACCCCACTGCCTAGAGAGCCCTTGTTTGATGATGACAGCAACCTACTTAGCGAGAATGATCCCCAAAGTGTCTCGTCCACCTCGAAGAGTCCTCTTCAGAGAACTCTCTTGATGGACACTCTAGTAGTGATCATGTTGATGATCATGCAGATGTTGGTGATGATGTAGACTTTTGATATGTTATAGCTCTCTAGGCATTGGGCATCTATCTCCTTCTAGCCCCTTGATGATGTATTGTAGTATGTAGTATCATGTATGTATGCATGTTGGCGGTCGCCCATGCCATGAGTTTTTGGCCTATCCTTTTGTAGCAATTTTGTACTCTAATGGCATGATGACATTATGTTCATGGTTCTACTATTTTGTAACTTCTTGTCTACAATTTTTAAGTTTAGGAAGTATTTTTTTTAAAAAACGTACTAATATCGTACCGTACCTCAAAAAATTTTAAGGTACCAATTAGTACCGTATTTTATCATACCGTACCGTATCGTACCTTCCGTACTAACTAAGCCTGTGAAAACCGATGCAGAAAACGCAAGGTTTACAGATGGCTGAATGCTGAGAACTGCTGCGTTTGCTGATGGAGGGTTGAATGCACAAGCGTTGATGCTCCTCTAGCTATAGGATGACACGCTTCTCCAAAACGCATAGGGCTGAAATCTGATGCGCCTGAATGCTGTTGGCTGAATATGATGGAATGAGATAATGATTATGCAAGGACTCTATTTATATGGACACATGGAGCCAGTCGGCTGGCTACTGAGCTGGCCGACTCTCATGTCCAATCATAAATGCATAAATGTGTATAAAATGCTGAAAAATGATGGAAAAAAAACCAAAAAAATCCTAGTAAATATCTTGATAAATACTGGATGATATCTAGGGTTCCTACAATGATCTAGATGCTATGCATGAATGATGTGCAATATGTAGGATGCTTTCTAATGCAAACCCTAAGGTTTCTACTGACTGTATATGCATGAATGCATCTCTTTAAGTGGGTTAAGAGACTTAGACAGACAGATTAACTGACTTGCTATGGCTGAGAATGACCTACGTAGCTCGTGCCTAACTTATCCTGGACTAAGGATTACAATGGGGTCACGGCGTACGACAAATATCATCCTGAAAGGAACTAATACTGTTACAATGTTGCACTAATGATGATGAGCCAATTTGTCACCATGCACTACAATGCAGAGTGCATGTGACATTCCCTCCTGCCATAGTTTCCACGAGTTTCGGAAACGGGGGTGCGGAGCACGGCGGGAAACGGAGTTTCGGAGTTTCGGCCTTCGGGAAGAAACGGGGAAACGGAGTTTCGGTTTTAGGGTTTAATACATACATATATAATTAATAAAAACATTACAAAAGCTTGAAAAATACATCTTTGCTCAAGTTCAATCTCTTCCTCGTGACCAGCTTCATGCTCTTGACCACCCATTGCTGTAGATACTTCCTCTTCGGGAATGGCCAAACGCTTTCGCCTCCACATTTCAAGGCTTTTCCAAACATCTAGAGGAACAGAGGGGCATGGCCCTACATCTTTGTTTGGAACATGAGCAAGATGGTCCTTCACACGGGTGACACTCCCCGTTTTGACCAACCCACAATATTTACATCTCCATTTCCTGGAGCCACCAGACCCTGCATAACCCCCCACTTGCTCCACATGTTGCCAAAAAGGATCCGGAGTCCGAGCCATGTTACTTAACTTACTTGTGCGGTTCGAGGTCGGAAGACTCGGAGAGATTCGAGAAGTGGAGGCTGTTTTTCTGGTCCTGCAGGCTGCGAGCAAGGTGTGACTCCTTCTTGCTTGGTAGAGCTTAGATGGCAAAGGTGGAGGCCCCAAGTAGAGAGGTAGAGGGCGTGGTAGAGGGCTGATGTGGAGGTAGAGGAGTAGAGGGCAAGGTAGATGGGTAGAGCAGCTCCAAACAGGCGGCGGAAAGCGGCGGAAAGAAGGCGCAAAATGCCGGCGAAAGAGAGCACGCGGGTTTCTAAACCACGGAAAAAATAAAACTTGGAAACGCCGTTTCCGTTTCTGGAAACGTTTCCGAAACGTTTCCACGTTTCGGTGGTCCAGAAACGCCGTTTCTGGAAACTATGCCTCCTGCTTAGCTTGGCGGCAAGTTCATGGCTTCCAAGTAGTCTGCCAACAACTGGGGGTACTCTTGAAAGAACTCCTAGCCATACGGCTTCGTGGGTACCTTGATCTTGGAATTTCGTATAGAAATAACGTATCCGTCGACCGGAACCATGCTTCCAATGATGAAGAAGGATCTGCTCGGGCTCGATGACTTCTGCTTCGTCTACCACGTTTGGCTATTGTTCATCTGAAACATCAAACACTTCTGATCCAACATATGGTTTTAGCCAAGAAACATGGAAAACATCATGCATTGTCCAACTGCTAGGCAACTTTAACTTCATGGAGACATCACTTAACTTCTTAACTATTGGAAAAGGACCAAAACTATGGAATGAAAGCTTGGGACAACGTTTGCCCACTTGTTTCAATCTTTGTTTCATGATACGCAAATAGACCCAATCCCCTTCCTTGAAGTGGACATCCAGTCTAGACTTATTTGCTTGTCTGCTATATGCATCCTGTGCTTTGGTCAAGCGGTCCTTGACTGACTCAATGATCTTGGAAAATGCTTCCGTGGTTTTATTAGCCTCTAGAGATGGAGACACCAATCTTGTCAAGAGAGAAGAGAAACGACGACCAAAGGCTGTTTCATATGGAGTCCGTCCAACACTAGATGAATGAGTGTCGTTCAAGATAGCCTGGACCAATGGAAGATAATGTTCCCATTTGGATTGCTGGACATGACAATATGACTTGAGAACATCAAAGGCCAACTGATTATAAATTTCTGTTTGCCCATCTGTCTGCGGCGGATGGAATGCACTAGACAACTGCAACTTAGTTCCGAAGTTTTCAAATGATGCCCTCCAAAAATGCGAGGTAAACTTGGAATCTCTATCTGATGTAATGGTGCTAGGCAAACCACAAATTGGGTACCAATGCGTGAGAAACAGACGGGCTACATCCTCAGCTGTTCCCGTATGCTTGCATCATGGGATGAGCATGCAGAATTTACTAAAGCGATCCACAATGGTGAAACACTGAGTTGTTACGGGATCCAGTGGATGCTGGTAGAGGCCCTACAAAGTCCATAGATATGTCGATGAAAGATCCGTCGGGGATAGGCAAAGGTTGAAGTAAACCAGCCTTCTTTGTATGTGGAACCTTTACTTTTTGACAAATCTTACAGGCTTGAACATGTGAATAGACATCACACCTCATCTTTGGCCAATAAAAGAACCGTTCTAATTTCTCGAGGGTACTGTTGATACCCCTATGTCCTCCAACTAAGGAGTCATAGGCATCATGGAGAAGAGCGGAACACTTTTCCCAAATGACACAAAGGCGGTTCTTGAAGAAGAACTAACCATTCTGTACTGAATAATGGCCTGGCTCAGAATTGAGGGCCAAATTGTACTAAGTACCAAACTCAGGGGAGTCGACATATTGGTCTTTCATGCTATCTGAGTCCTTCCCCGTGATTTCGAGAATGGTAGATTCTTGGACTACCTCGATGCTGGCCTTACGACCAAGAGCATCTGCTACTAGGTTATGCTTACCAGGGATGTATTCAATCATTCCTCCAAAATGTTGGAAGAGTTGACTCCACCTGGCTTGTCGATCACTCCACTGGGCACTGGGCATAGTTTGAAGCCACTTAAGTGCTTGGTGGTCTGTTTTTACTGTGAAAACCTATCCAATGTTTGAGCACTGTGATCACACCCAAAAGCTCTTTGTCATATACCGAATAATTCTTTTCGACAACATCCAACTTTCTACTGTAGTATGCCACGAGTCTATTGTCCTACTGGAGAACTGCTCCTATGGTTACATTACTTGCATAGGTAATGACCTCGAAAGGTTCATCCCAAGATGCTAACTTTAATACAGGCGCTTCTGAGGCGGCTTTCTGGAGTGCACGGAATGCATCAAGTGCCTTGCCTGTAACTGAGACTTTTTGCTTGCGAGTCTTCACCCCCTTAAGCAAGTCGGTAAGAGGTGCTGCAAGGTTGGAAAACTGGTGGACATGGGTACTATAGGCCTGACAAAGACCTACGAATGAGTGGATTTCTTGGGCGGTCTTAGGAATGTCCCAATCTAAGATTTCCTGAACCTTTGAAGGATCCAGTCTAATCCCATCGGAACCGATGATATAGCCCAAATACTAAACTTCCTTAACACCAAAGACAGACTTTTTGGCGTTTATGTAGAGCTCATTATCTCGCAAAAGTTGCAAGACTTTCTCCACATCTTTCTCATGCTGCTCTGCAGTGGCTAAGAAGACTAGTATGTCATCAAGGAATATGAAAACACACTTCCCAATGTGGACTGCGATCCTAGACATCATTTTATTGAAGGTTGCAGCTGCATTTGTAAGCCCAAAAGGCCTGACTATGAACTCATAGTGACCACGCTCTATCCGGAAAGCTGTTTTTGGAATGTCAGCTTCGAAAATGCAGACCTGATGGTAACCACTCTTGAGGTCGATCTTAGTGAAAAACTTAGCACCGTCTAAACGCTCCAAAATGTACTCAATTCTTAGCATAGGAAACTTATTATTAATGGTGAGTTTATTTAATGCCCTGTAATCTACACAAAGGCGTGCATACTAGTCCTTCTTTTAGACAAATAGGATGGGTGCAACAAATGGTGAGGAAGAAGGCCGAATGAATCCGGCTCGAAGGACCTCAGATAATTGTTTTTCTAACTCGCCCTCTAAAGTCTTGGAAAGACGACGATAGGGAAACCTACTAGGAGGATCCAATCCAGGGACCAAATCAATATGATGGTCCTCGGGGCGAGAGGGTGGGAGACTGGGTGGGAGATCGTCCCTAAGCATAATGTCCTCATGTCTGGCCAGGAGGTCTGCTAACTGAGGGACTGAGGATGAGATGGATGCTACCGATGAGGTAGAGACTGTTTGAGCACGAACATAAAGTAGTGCTCCTTCTGCTCCCTTGCGGATAGCTCGTCGGGCCTGGAGATGCAAAATCAATGGGATACCAAGAATGCTTCTATCCCCACGAATCATGACAGGCTCAAGAAAACCTTTACAAATAGTAAAAGTGTCCTGCCCCCAATCGGGACCCCCAATCGGAAATAGGCTCATATTGAGAGAACCACTGAATTCCTAAGATCATGTCACACCCCAACAGAGGTGAGACAATGAAATCTCGTTGGAATGAGGCCTTTTGAACATCAAAGGCAATCTGTTGTGCCTTTTGAGAAATGTGGATGCGGAGAATAGGTGTAAACCCGTCCACATCCAAATAATATGGGACTAATGTACAGTTCATTTTGTTAGCCAACTGGGGAGAGATGGCGTCCTCAGAACTACCCATATCGAAAAGGACTACAAATTGTCGACCCTTCGCAAAGCCATGAGGCTTTTCTGTGCAGCATCGCTCTCACCCTCCTGCTAAGCATCAAATACCACGGATGGCATAGGATGCATAGAAGGTAAAAGTTGAACTGCATTGGTGGTAGTAGGCGGGGCTGGAGGAGCTGGGGATGTTGTGGCAACTGTGGCAGAAGGGGCTTTAGCGGCTTGTTTCGCTTGCCATTTGTGGCAATCCTTCTTACCATGCCCTATGATGTGATTGAAAAAACATCTGTTTTCTGACTGATACTTCTTTTGCTCCTCTGGAAGAAGATAACCTCCAGTAATGCCTGCTTTAGCCTTTTCATTGGGGGTTTTCTTAGGCTTAGATTCTTTATCTTTCTTACTCCCTGAACTGGAGCTATTAGTGCCGTCCTTCTTAGCATCTTTAGAAGATGCATTACCTTTCCCTGGCTGTGCAGTGGATTGCTGCTGCTGGGGTTTGGTACTGGACTGAGATGGCTGCTTGGGCTTACCTCCATTCATCTTCATTCTGAGCGAGAGTCAAAGCCCGGTCATATGTACTGGGTTCAAAGTTATGAACTGTGAACCGAATGTTAGGATTCAATCCACGAATGAATTGCTCCATCTTGGCTTACGCAGATAACTGCTGTGTTAAAGTAATAACCTTGCCGGAGAACTAAAGCACTCGGAATCCGTTTTGTCTGAGTCCATAGAACTCATCTACCAGACCGGTCATGTACTGGGGTGGGAGGAATCTGGTCTTCAGGTCATGGACAAATGTATCCCAGCTAAAAGCTGTGACACCTGTGGTCTGGTCTGTATAAAGATTAGACCAATGCTGCCACCAAGTGACTGCCTCACCAGTGAGATGGGGAGCCACTACGTGGACTCTATCCTGAGAATCTGTGATCCTAGCTAATGGAAAATGAGCAGTAAATTGATGAATGAACTGATTAACTGCTAAATGATCACACTTTCATACTTACTAAAATTTGGTTGACTGCGAATGACGGTAGTTGATGCTACGGACTGCTGGCTGGTGGCACTTGAGGCGGGGGAAGCTGAAGAGAGGTGCTGGTATCTAAGATGAATGGCCTCCTTTTCCCTTTGGTGCTCGAGTAACATACGTTCTCAATCGAGCTCTCGTTGGTGCTCCCGAGCGGTGAGTTTAGCCTGACGCCGGTCTTCGTCGATCTTGCGTTGGGCTTCCTCATAGTTCCATCTTTCTGCTTTTTCTTGTTGCTTTCTAGCTTCTGCTTCTGCTTTTTCTTCTCTCGTTCAGGCCTCGTCTTCTCTCCTTTGTTGTTCCATCTGACAGAAGAGGGAGATGTAGTCGAGGGCTGCTGGAGGCGGGGGAGGACGTGCTGCTGTTGCCTCCAAGAGTTGGAGACGCTCCATGAGCAGCTGGTTCTGAGCTCTAAGAAGAGCTATGGTGTCTGCGGTAGTCGAAAGAGCAAGGTCTCCTTCGAGGGAGACGTCTTCCGGATGATGAGTACTCTCTTCTGTAGACATGATGCTGAAGTCGGTGGTCGTGCCGGAACGCAATCTGACCATCCAAGGATGCCCTCATGCTAGGATACAGTGTGTGTGGACAAGCTGAATCTAATACCAATGTGACATGCAGCGGAAGTATTCGTATTGGAGGATCCTGTCACACAAATGCTCACATCGTCTTCTGTATCCTGAGTTTCGCGAGTTTATCAATCCACTTTAATGACTTCAAACTTTAAAGAGATATGAGAGAGAGAGAGAGAGAGAGAGAGATGAGAACTTTACACCGTATGGGGTCCCAAATTACCCATTGAAGGGCTCCCTATCCCATTACCGAGATAGTATTTGCTTTATTATCTTTAAAGAGACTGACGGTGTGACTAACAAATAGCCAAACGCAAGACCTCTGAAGACCAAGTGTTGGGCTGAACTGTACACTACTGTAGAAGCACCAAAGATGTCCAATCTCGAGCCTATGCACTCTTCCCAATGGAATGAGAAGGGGATGCAAAGCTGAGGCTGAGAGAGGGGCTGTTTGGGACTGTTCTAGACTGAGTATGAATGCTGAAAATGAATATGAATGCTGCATTTTACCTTCACCAAGTGGCTGGAGCAAAACGATGATAACATGAATGCTGAAAACTGTATGGATGCAGAAAACGCAAGGTTTACTGATGGCTGAATGCTGAGAACTACTGCGTTTGCTGATGGAGGACTGAATGCACAAGCATTGATGCTCCTCTAGCTGTAGGATGACACGCTTCTCCAAAATGCATAGGGCTGAGATGAATGCAAGGCTGAAATCTTATGCGCCTAAATGCTGTTGGCTGAATATGATGGAATGAGATAATGATTATGCAAGGACTCTATTTATATGGACACATGGAGCTAGTCGGCTGGCTACTGAGCTGGCCGACTGCTCATGTCCAATCATAAATGCATAGATGTGTATAAAATGCTGAAAATGATGGGAAAAATACCCAAAAATCCTAGTAAATATCCTGATAAATATTGGATGATATCTGAGGTTCCTGCAATGGTATAGATGCTATGCATGAATGATGTGCAATATGCAGGTTGCTTTCTAATGCAAACCCTAAGGTTTCTACAGACTGAATATACATGAATGCGTCTCTTTAAGTGGGTTAAGGGACTTAGACTGACTGATTGACTGGCTGATTGACATGCTATGGCTGAGAATGACCTACGTAGCTCGTGCCTGACTTATCCTGGACTGAGGATTACAATGGGGTCACGACGTACGACAAATATCATCCTGAAAGGAACTAATACTGTTACAATGTTACACTAATGATGACAAGCCAGTTTGTCAGCATGCACTACAATGCAGAGTGCATGTGACACCATCTTTAGCAGGATTGTTTTAGAGGACATTCACAAGACCGCATTTAGGACAACATTTAGACTTGATGAGTATTTGGTGATGCCTTTTGGTCTTACCAATGCCCCAATTACCTTCAACCGAATTATGGAAAGAATCTTTCGACCACATAGGAAGTTTGCTGCTACTTTCTTTGATGATATTATTGCGCATTTTAAGAATGAGGAAGAGCATCGAAAGCACTTGGATGTTGTGTTTCAGGAACTGCAGAAGCACAAGTTGTATGTGAATGGCAAGAAGAGCGAGTTCTTTTTGTCAAAAATTCACTACCTCGGCCACATAGTGTCCAAGGAAGGGGTCAAGATGGATCCAGACAAGGTCAAGGCTATTATGGAATGGCCAGAGTTGACTAGTGTGAACACAGTTCGAAATTTCCTTGGCTTATGCTCTTATTACAGGAAGTTCATCAAGTGGTTTGCAGTGGTGGCTAGTCCATTGCATGGTGTCATGTGCACGCTAGGGGCAGGCAAATTGGCGAGCTAGAGTGTGATATGTTGCAGATGGACATGTGCTTTTTGATCCGCTATTGATAGCGTGTGTTTTTTGGACGTTCCTTCCCTATTTATTGGGGAGAGGGGTGCCAGTTAGGCACACACAGACAGATGGAGCAGAAGAGTGCAGAGCGCGTGGAGCAAGAGCACCATCGCGCACGAGGCCATCGTCCTTGGGGGACAACCCAGTGGTAGAGGACACCAGATGAGGACGATGGCAAGGCACTCACAAGGGCATGACGCTATAGCTCGTGGCTTGGTGGGGACGGCCAAGATTGTGAGCCTCGCTCATGGTTGTCATGGTTGGGTGGCGAGTATGCCTGCACCCGAGATATGTTTCTCTTCCACTGTTTCCTAGAGTTAGGGTTAGGATTTCAGTGTTTGCTGTTGTTGCAGATCTTCTAGGTTCTAGGAGTCGATCGGGGTTTTGACAGTGGTATCAGAGCCTCTCCGGGAGAAAGATACGAGCAGGATACCTTCGGGTGAGCTCTTTTGTCACATGCACTCTGCATTGTAGTGCATGGTGACAAGATGGCTCATCATCATCATCAGTGCAACATTGTACATTATTAGTACCCTTTACGATGATAATTGTCATACGCCGTGACCCCATTGTAATCCTCAGTCTAGGATAGGTCAAGCACGAGCTACGTAGGTCATTCCTCAGCCTTAGACAATCAGTCAGTTAGTCCAAGTCCCTTAACCAAATTGAAGAGATGCATTCATCCATGTAGAGTTAGTAGAAGCCTTAGAGTTTGCATTAAAAAGCACTCTGCATAATGCATAGCATTCATCCATTGCATATAGACCATTGCAAAAGCCTTCAGATAGTATCTAGCATTTATTAGAATTTATCAAGTATTTTTCCCATAATTTATAGCATTTAATGGGCATTTTTACATTATTTATCCATTTATCCAGGACAAGATGCAGTCGGCCAGCTTTGTAGCCAGCCGACCAGCATCAAGTGTCCATATAAATAGTTGAGCATATCATTCATCCATCATTCAGATCATAATCAGCCTTGAAGACTTCAACGCTTGGAGCCTTCAGCACAAGGAGCATAAGCGATTGCAGAATTCAGCACATCAGCCTTCAGCGTTTTCCCCATCAGCATATAGGAGCATCAACGCTTGAGCAATTCAGCCTTCATTCAGTAAAACGCAGCATCTATAGCATTCAGCCTACAGAACCTCTTGCATTTTCAGCATTCATACAGTTTTCAGCATCCTTGTTTGCATTATTTTGCTACAGCCACTTGGTGAAGGTAAAACTCAGCATTCATACATAGCCTAGAACAGTCCCAATCAATCCGTTCTCTCAGCCTCAGACGTGGAGCCTTCCTACATCCATTGGGAAGAGTGCATAGGCTCAAGATTGGTCATCATTGGTGCTTCTACAGCCGTGTACAGTTCAGCCCGACTCTTGGTCCTCCAAGATCTTGCGTTTGGCTTATCGTTAGTCTCTTCAAAGTAATAAAGCAAATACTATTCCAGTAACAAGATAGGGGGCCCTTCAGTGGGTAATTCGAGACCCCATACGGTGTATTGGTCACACCTTGGCCAAGATTTATGGTTCGATTTTGGAGCATGAGCTTAGTAGATGGTCCGAGGAGCAGAGACTCAGAGCACCAGGCAGGCAAGCTTTAGGAGAGCGCACTCCACACTAGATCATATCTTTACACTACTGGGGATCATTGAGGAGGGGAGAGCTCACGGGCAATGGATATACTGCTGCTTTGTGGATTTCCGCAAAGCTTTTGATACTGTCCCACGGGCCAGACTGATGTGGAGACTACAGGATATGGAAGTGCCAGCAGAGATGCTGTGGGGGATCATTACACTCTCAGTCAATCTCACAGGCAGAGTACGGGCTCCAAAAGGTGACTCAGAGATCATACATAGCACTATCGGGGTGAAGTAGGGCTGCCCCTTGTCTCCTACTCTATTTGGTCTATACATTGACGAGATCTCGAATAACATAGACAGACAGGGAGGACCAAGAGCACATTTGGCAGGAGTCCTGATACCGATCCTCTTGTATGCAGATGATATTGTTCTTATTTCTGATTCACCAGAGGGGCTGCAAAGGCATCTGGATGCATTACAGGCCTTTTGCGAGGACCGGGACCTTACTGTGAACCTTGGAAAGACCAAGGTCGTGATCTTTAACATCTCCTCACAGTGGATAAGTATATCTACAGTACAGTTTACATACAATGGAGAGCCTGTGGAGTATGTTACCTCATATGTATACCTTGGGATCACTTTTGTTGGACCTCAGTTCTCGATGCGGAAGGCGGCCAACGCTAGATTGATGAGGGAATATGCAGCCCTTGGCTCACTAGAGAGGCAATGCTCACAGATACAGTTTTAGGAGCCGAGAACGAAGCTTTGGCTATTTGATACTATAGTTACACCTGCACTACTGTATGGTGCCCCCATCTGGGGTCCTAGCTTATACCATAGGAGGAGATAGAGGAGAGAGCCGGCCGAGGCAGATACAGAGGAGGTATATGATGGGTGGAAGCCGATGGAGAGGCCCCTAGTGGCGATGATCTCACGCATGATTAGGAGTAAACCATCAGTGCCACATGAGATTGTGCGGGCACAGATGGGGGCTACACCGATAGTGAAAGAGGCTCTATTCCAGACAGTGACATACTGGCATAGGCTATGGGAGCTTCCACTTGATAGATACCCCCGGCTAGCCCTGGGAGTCCTCGAGACAGTTGACACTTGAGGGAGATACAGAGTGCTGGTATGCACACGTAGGCACTTGGTTTGGCATGCACGGTATGCAGATGGAGGCACTCCCCCCCTTCCAGTACAACACAGAGGCCCCGTCATTTGCTCTCAGCCGCACAGAGCGGAACAGGGTTATCAGGAAGGACATTGTCAAATTGGATACTTAGGACATGGAGTTCACCTAGTCGTCCACTAGGGACAAAGATGGCCTTCTACAGAGATCACCTCCTATGCCTGACACAAGATGGGTTCATCATCCGTCCATGCTACATGGACATACACCTATCCTTTGGGGTGAGATGTGCGATTGGCCAAATCCGCACCTCGTCCCACCAGCTGAGAGTGGAGACTGCCAGATATGGGCCTAGGGCGGCCGCACCAGAGGACAGGATATGCCAATTCTGTCACACAGAGCCCGAGAGTCAGGACCATTACATATGCCGATTGTAGGCATATGTTCACTTATGGTAGTGCTATGTGTGAACAGGGCTTAACCAAGGGCACTTTTTTCCCATGTGGTTTTTCCCCTTGGACATCAAGTGTGAAAGGACACTCTAACATATAATATTTTGTACTTCTATATTATATGGATGTAGCACACATGCAAGGGTTGACTTGCATTTTGTGGATACCACACTTTTGGCTCTCTCTCTCTCTCTCTAATTTCTGTGTGTGAGCTTCTCTACCTTGCACCTAACCCTAATGTGCAGGTTTGTGTGTGTGAGCGTGTGAGTCCAACACCCAACATTTGGTATCAGAGCTGGGAGCTTGCCCTGGAGCAATGCTTGTGTGAATCTGCAGAAAAAACTGCGAAATTCCGTCGACGCTGTGTTTTTCCGTCGACTGCGAATTTCCGTCGACGTCCGTCCGTCCGCCAGTTCTGTCCCGCTGCTCCACCATCCGGCCGCCAAATACGGGCGGCACTACTCCGCCCAGCCTCCCGGGCGGCACCTCCTCTGCAGCCGGCGCCGGCCAGTTCCGTCACGCTTCCGGCCACCCTGGCCGTCAGCGCTCCAGCCGTCGACCACATCCGGCGTTTCCGTCAGTGCCCGCCGTTCTTCCGTCAGCGCCCCAGCCGGCTGCCCAGAGCCGCTGACGCTTACCACCGTTCCGTTCCGGCACTGCTGTCCTATTCCGCCGGCGCTACTCCAGCGTTGTGTTCCGTCCAAGGGGACCGTTTGTTCTGTTACCCACGGCGCCCACGTCATCCTGCTCTGTTCGAGCCAGCGCGTCCAGCACCCGCTCGCGGCCACCCTCCCTGCGCCTCCGTCTGCTCCGTCCCGACGTCCGGCATCCGCTCGCGGCCACCCTCCCTGCGCCTCCATCTACTCCGTCCCGGCAGGTCCAGCCTGACACAAGCACCTGAATCGTCCGTCGCCTTTGTCCCGCCTGCTCGACAAGCGACTCCAGCACCGTGTTGCTCCCTGCTCGCCCGACACCTGCCGCTGGGACCCGACAGCTGCACAACGACCGACTGGATCACCCGACACCAGCGTCCAGCGCCCACCTGTGCTGGTTCGCCACCGCCCAGAGCACGCATCCGTCCTCTGCATCGACTCCCTCCAACGCCTTCACCTGCAACGACTCCCTTAAACAAGGTCTTCCCGGCTGCCCAGGTACCTTTGTTTCAGCAAACCCAAAAAAAAAACAAAAAAAACAAAGGAAGATTTGAAAGCTTGCAGGTGGTGGATTCAAGCAAATTGGGGGATTTCTCAATTTCAGGACAAATTGATAAAATTGGGCATGTTGCTTTGCCTGCAATTTGGGGGTTGAGGTCAAAATCAGCAAATTGAACCTCTTTCACTTGCAGAAATTTGGGGCTTTTGTGAAAATTGGCCAATTAGATGCACATTGAAGCGATTGGAGTGCATAAAAATTGGGGATTTTCAGATTGGAGCATGTAATTGGGCATTACAGCTGCGATTTGTCGCGTATGTATACACATTGGGTGTAATTGGACAATTTCGTGCAAGTTTACACTTGCTTTGGTTTGCAGGCATACATTTGCACAAGACATTTGATTGCCTGGCAGTGCACATTGGTGCTTGGTTTGCTTGCAGATGTATTTTGTTGACATGGCACAGAATGCTACAGATGTATTTGGTGTGCTCACCCAGGAGGACAAGCTGGATGGATCTAACTACTCCCTCTGGAGTTTTATGATCCGTAATTTGCTGGCCAAAGGGCTTTGGGGCATCGTGTGTGGTGATGACACACGCCCACTTACCATACAGCCAGCCACGCCTCAAAGGGGAGGTGCTCAAAGAGCTCCTGATGTAGATCCTGCTCCCACACACGAGCAGAAGAGATGGGACTCTAGAGATGCACAGGCCATGTCATTGATAGCCCTTTCAGTGAAAAGGACTACTATTCCGCACATTCGTTCATGCAAGACATCGAAGCTTGCATGGGACACATTGGAAGCAATGTATCAGGTACGCAACGAGGCAAGAGTTGCCTACTTGAAGAGGCAATTGAATCTTCTTTCTATGGATGAGGGTGACTCCATGGCAGATCATCTCACCAAAGTGAAAGATTTGCAGGAACAATTGCTAAACATTGATGAGGTTATCCCAGACAAACAGATGGTCACCAACACTCTTCATTCTTTACCGCCTTCCTACTTGGGCTTTCACACCTCTCTCAACCTCTCAATGAGAGGAGGTGGTGATCCCGTCACTTTTGAAGAGCTCGTGGGTTTACTCTTGCAGGAAGAGCAAACAAGAGCAAACTTATCGAGCAACCGTGGTGGAGAAAAGGCATTTACAGCCAAGGATAAGGGTAAAGCAAAGAGCTTAGGCATGGGGGACAACAGTCTAGCAAGGCTGGTCATGGACAGCCCTCTTCTAGTGGTGAAAAGTCTGACAAAGGGGATGCAAACAAGCCCAAAAAGAAGGGCAAATGTCACTACTGCCATAAGCCTGGACACTACATCAGTGAATGTAGGAAGCGGATTGCAAAAGAGAAAAAGAAAGAAGCAGGCAATGAAGTAGCAGACTCTTCGGATGACAAAGCAAAGCAATCAGCTAATGTAATCCAGGAAGAGTACACTTTTTTGGTCACATGCACTAGTGACACACCAGGTGCTTCAGACACTGATATGTCTTGCATTGCATCTGACAGACAGAATGCATCATGGTATTTTGATAGTGGTGCTTCGAGCCACATCACTTCATGCAAAGATGTATTTCAGCACTTGGTTTATGCTTCAAATGGCCGCACTGTATCATGTGCAGATCATACCACATATCCAATAAAGGGAATTGGTAATGTCATACTTATTGCAGCCAATGGTGCCAATATATGTATGAAAAATGTATTGTATGTTCCAGGAATAAAGAAAAATCTGCTCTCCGTCTCAGCCATAAACAACCAAGGTTTAAAGGTTGAATTTGAAGATGGGAAGTGTTTGGTGAAAGACCCATCAAAGGGTTATGAAATAGTCACTTCTGGAACACGATACAAAGGCTTGTATAAGCTGGACAGCTATGACAAGCGCACTTATGATGCAAATACAGTGGCTGCCCACACTCCTGCTATGCATGATGCAGAGCTATGGCATGCTCGTTTTGGGCATGTAAATTTTCAGAGTTTGATGCTTTTGCAGAAGCATCATATGGTTGATAATATGCCGCCTCTTGAGTCTCCACCAAGACATGTATGTGAGGGGTGTATTTTGGGAAAGATGCAACGAAAACCATTCCCCAAAGATGGAGCTGTTAGAGCTGAAAGTAAATTACAGCTCATACATAGTGATGTATGTGGTCCAATGCGGACACCATCCATAGGGGGGCATCTTTACTTTGTCACATTCATTGATGACTACTCCAGGTTTGCTTGGGCTTACCCTTTGAAAGCGAAAGCAGATGTGTTTACATGCTTTCGACACTTTGTAGCAATGGCTGAAAATATGTGTGCATGTAAAGTCCAAACACTCCGCTCAGATAGAGGTGGAGAATACATGTCAAATGCATTCAAGGATTATATGCTTCAAAAGGGCATCAAACACCAATGTACTGTGCCTTATACACCGCAGCACAATGGTGTAGCTAAAAGGAAAAATAGATCTCTCATGGAAATGGCAAGATGCATGGTGAAAGCACAAAAGTTGCCTCACAAATTTTGGATGGAAGCTATAATGTGTGCAACTCATGTGTTGAACAGGTGTCCAACAAAAGCTTTGAAAACCATAACACCATTTGAGGCTTGGTATAGCCGAAAGCCAACTGTGGATTATATGCGTACATTTGGGTGTTTGGCATATGCACATGTGCCAGAACAACTCCGAACAAAGCTTGATGACAAAGCAATTAAATGCATTTTTGTGGGCTACAGCAATGAAAGCAAAGGATACCGTCTTTATAATCCAACTACACAAAGGATTTTTGTGAGTAGAGATGTGGTATTTGCTGAAAATTCAGAACAGCCCATGGTCAGCTTGTATAAAAGCAATGATACAGGCTTACAGGACATGTTTGATGGACTTTTACCCATTGCAATTAGGGGGGATTCAGATCAGCCAGCCCCTACACAAGAAAATCCACATGTAGAACATGTAAACCAGCCAGCCATTCAGCCCCCTTCTATGGAAGAAGTGGAAGATCTTGTCAGGGAAGAGCAAACAGCCATAGACACAGCCAAGTCAGTGCCAAGATGGTTGCTGAAAACTTTGCAAGAAAGCAAACTTGCAACTCCACTCACAGGTAGAACAAGGGCTAGTTCCAACCATGCTTTGAATGTACATCGTGGGGAGTCTGCATTCGCAATGGGTGGTCTCTTTGATTCAGAAGAGCCTTCTTCTTATGAAGAAGCACATGAGAATGAGCATTGGTTGCAAGCTATGCAAGCTGAAATTTCTTCTATCATGAAGAACAATACATGGGATCTTGTGGAATTGCCTAAAGGCAAGCATGTAATTGGAACAAAGTGGGTGTACAAAGTCAAAAGAAAGTCTGATGGTACTATTGACAGGTACAAAGCAAGACTTGTGGCTAAAGGCGACTCCCAGAAAAAGGGAATAGATTATGAAGAGACTTTTGCTCCTACTTCGAGAATGACCACAATAAGATCAGTGATTGCATTGGCTGCCCATAAAGGATGGAAAGTGCATCAATTGGATATCAAAACTGCATTCTTAAATGGGGATTTACAGGAGGATATATATGTAAATCAGCCCATTGGTTTTGTAGTTCCTGGTGAGGAACATAAAGTATGTAGGTTGCACAAAGCATTGTATGGGTTAAAGCAAGCTCCAAGAGCTTGGTATGATAAGATACATGCTCATCTAACCAGCCAAGGTTATAAGAATAGTCCAGCTGAAAGCACATTGTATGTGAAGAAAACCGATGCCGATATTCTCATAGTCATCTTGTATGTAGATGACATGATCATTACAGGTACAAGCAAAGCACAAATTTCAGATTTCAAAGCTGATTTGAAAGCTGAATTTGATATGTAAGATTTGGGGCCTTTACACTACTATCTCGGCATACAGTGAAGAAAACCGATGCCGATATTCTCATAGTCATCTTGTATGTAGATGACATGCTCATTACAGGTACAAGCAAAGCACAAATTTCAGATTTCAAAGCTGATTTGAAAGCTGAATTTGATATGTCAGATTTGGGGCCTTTACACTACTATCTCGCCATACAGTTTATGCATACAGATGATGGCATTGTTATGCAGCAAACTAAGTACATAAAAAGTTTGCTAAAAAGGTTTCACATGGATGAATGTAAGCCCATTTCTACTCCGGTAGAACCAGGTGTACGGCTTACTATGCATGATATTGGAGAGCCTTTTGAGGCCGGCATTTACAGCCAGACAGTGGGATGCCTCATTTACTTGTGTAACACGAGGCCAGACATATCTTTTGGAGTGTCTTTGTTGAGCAAATTCATGCACAGCCTAGGCACAAAGCATTGGCAAGCAGTCAAACGCATTTTTCGTTATCTTAAGGGTACCCTGGATCTTGGTTTGTTCTATCCCAGGGGGAGCAGCTTGCAGCTTTATGCATACAGTGATTCAGATTGGGCTGGTGATTATGATACCAGGCAATCCACCAGTGGGAATTGTTTTTTTCTTGGCAGCTCATGCATATCTTGGTTGAGTAAAAAGCAACCCACTGTTGCTACATCTACTTGTGAGGCTGAGTACAGGGCAGTCTTTACAGCTACAGTAGATTGTGTATGGTTGAGGAGACTATTGGCTGATCTTCGTGAGTGTCAGCAAACACCCACCACCATTCTCACTGATAGCCAGAGTGTTATGGCCGTGGCACGAAATCCAGTATTTCATGCACGTACCAAGCACATAGAGATTCATTATCACTATGTCATAGAGAGGCTACATGCAGGGGAGATCAGTTTATCTTATTGCCCTACACAGGATAATGTTGCAGATCTATTCACAAAGGCTTTACCTCGAGAAAAGTTTGAAGCTTTCCGCAAAGCTTTGGGCTTACTCTCATACAGAGAGTGATCTGCTACCTTGTACAGGTTCACACTTCCACTACAGGGGGGATTTGTAGGCATATGTTCACTTATGGTAGTGCTATGTGTGAACAGGGCTTAACCAAGGGCACTTTTTTCCCATGTGGTTTTTCCCCTTGGACATCAAGTGTGAAAGGACACTCTAACATATAATATTTTGTACTTCTATATTATATGGATGTAGCACACATGCAAGGGTTGACTTGCATTTTGTGGATACCACACTTTTGGCTCTCTCTCTCTCTCTCTCTCTCTCTCTCTCTCTCTCTCTCTCTCTCTCTCTCTCTCTCATTTCTATGTGTGAGCTTCTCTACCTTGCACCTAACCCTAATGTGCAGGTTTGTGTGTGTGAGTGTGTGAGTCCAACACCCAACACCGATGCCCCGTGTACTATGCGCCTCTTCCGAGCTGGGTTCAGACCACTTTCCAGGATCATGGAATTTCCGGATCAAAGATGCCTAGGACCTTTTCTTCTAGAGCTCCGTAGACACAAGGAGTCCTTAGTGAGATCCAGATCAGCTGTACTTGCTCGAGGACCAACACAAAGAGCTCTCACTGACTTCTTCCATACCAGCACTCCGAGGGCCAATCCACCCATCATACCCAGACCACAAGCTAGTGTAGGAGCTCAACCGAGAGGTGTGACACTCGACAGAGCCACTGAGTTATGCAGAGCTCGACGCCCCAAACCCCATGGCCCTCGCCCACGGCCACGCCACCACAGGAAGATCCGGGCCATCATCTCCCATCATCGCAGGACCTTCTCGCGCCAGCTCAGTTTTACCACCTTGAGCACCATGTCACAACGGCCCATGAGGGATATATTAGGGTGATATGAGAGCTCTCGGCTCATGTACCTAGATCAAATTTTAAAGTTCTAGATTTTTGTTATCTTTCTTTATTACTATTTTGTGCCCAAGATTATGTACCTCATGGATATGATGTAACATTTTGGTCTCATAGGTCATTTTGGCCTCACAGGTCATTTTGGCCTTTTGAAGACGTCAATACAACTTTCTTTCTTTCTTTCTTTCTCTCAAATCTCTTAATGTTTGAAGTCATAAAGTGGATTGCTAAACTCGCGAAACTCGGGATACAGAAGACGGTGTAAGCATTTGTGTGACAGGATCCTTAATTACAAATACTTCCGCTGCATGTTACATTGGTATCAGATTCCGCTTGTCCACACACACCGTATCCTAGCGTGAGGGCATCCTTGGATGGTCAGATTGTGTTCCGGCACGACTACCGACTTCAGCATCATGTCTACAGAGGAGAGTACCCATCAGCCGGAAGACGTCTCCCCCTGAAGGAGACCTTGCTCTTTCGACCACCGCAGACACCATAACTCTACTCAGCGCTCAGAACCAGCTTCTTATGGAGCGTCTCCAACTCTTGGAGGCAACAGCATCATGTCCTCCTCCACCTCCAACGACCCCCGACTACATCTACCTCTTCTTTCAGATGGAACAACAAAGAAGAGAAGACGAGGCTCCACGAAGAGAAGAAAAAGCAAAAGCTGAAGCAAGAAAGCAACAAGAAAAATCAGATAGATAGGACTATGAGGAAGCCCAACGCAGGATCGAAGATCGGCGTCAGGCTGAACTCGCCGCTCGGGAGCACCAACGAGAGCTCGATCGAGAACGTATGTTACTCAAGCACCAAAGGGAAATGGAGGCCATGCATCTTAGATACTAGCACCTCTCTTTAGTTTCCCCAGCCTCAGGTGCCACCAACCAGCAGCCTGCGACATCGACTACTGTCATTCGAAGTCAACCGAATTTTAGTAACTATGATGGTAAGTGTGATCACTTAGTAGTTAATCAGTTCATTCATCAATTTACTGCTCATTTTCCTTCAGCTAGGATTATAGATCCACAGGATAGAGTCCACATAGCAGCTCCCCACCTTACGGGTGAGGCAGTCACTTGGTGGCAGCATTGGTCTAGTCTTTATACAGACCAGACCACAACTGTCAGTTTTTAGCTGGGATACATTTGTTCATGACCTAAAGACAACATTTCTCCCGCCCCATTATATGACCGGCCTGGCAGATGAGTTTTATGGACTCAAACAAAACGGGTCACTAGTGCTTCAGTTTTTCGGAAAGGTTATAACTTTAGCACAACAGTTAGGGTTATCTCAGCAGGCCAAGATGGATCAATTCATTGGTGGATTAGATCCCAACATCCGGTTCACAATTCGCAACTTTGAACCTAGTACATATGACCAGGCTTTGAGTCTTGCTCAAAATGAAGAAATGAGGATGAACGGAGGCAAGCCCAAACAAACATAGTCTAGTACCAAACCCCAACCAGGAAAGGGTACTTCGTCTTCTAAAGACACTAAGACAGACAACAGTCCTAGCTCTAGTTCAAGGGGTAAGGAACCCAAGCCTAAGAAAACCCCCGAGGAAAAGGCTAAAGCAGGCATCATTGGAGGCTATCTTCCTCCAGAGGAGAAAAGACAATATCAGTCAGAAAACCGATGTTTTTTCTATCATACCATTGGGCATGGTAAGAAGGATTATCCAAAAAGGCAAACGGAGTCAACCTCCAAAGAGCCTTCTGCCACAGTTGCCGCAGTATCCCCCGATCCTCCAGACCCGCCTGCTACCACCAATGCGGTTCAGATCTTACCTTCTATGCATCCCATGCCATCCGTGGTGCTTGATGCTAAGCAAGAAGGTGAGGCGACAACCACACAGAAAAGCCTGATCCGAGCTTATGGCTCTGCCAAGGGCCGCCATCCTTTTTGACATGGGTAGTTCTGAGGATGCCATCTCTCCCCAGTTGGCTACCAGCATGAGCTATACCCTAGTGCCCTATCATTTGGAGGTAGACGAGTTTACACCTGGTCTCCGCACCCACATATCTCAGAAGGCACAACAGTTTTCTTTTTAAGTTCAAAAGGCCTCATTCTAGCGAGATTTCATTCTCTCTCCTCTTTTGGGATGTGACATGATCTTAGGAATCTAGTGGTTTCGTCAGTATGAACCTATTCCCGATTGGGAGCAGGACACCTTTATTATCTCTAAAGGTTTTCCTGAGCCTGTCATGATTCGGGAGGAATAGGAGCATTCTTGGCATTCCTATGATTTCTCATCTCCAGGCCCGACGAGCTATCCGCAAGGGAGTTGAAGGAGCATTGGTTTATGCTCAGATAGCTTCTATCTCATCGATAACCGTTGTCTCATCCTCCTCTTCAGTCCCTCAGTTGGCAGATCTCCTGTCTCATTCAGACATTTTTAAGGATGATCTCCCACCCAGTATCCCACCCTCTCGTCCTAAGGATCATCATATCAATTTGGTCCCTAGGGTAGAACCTCCTAGCAAGTTTCCCTCTTGTCTTTCCAAGACTTTCAAGGGCAAGCTAGAACAGCAGTTAGTACTTAAACATTTGAAACCCATTCCTTATAGACGCATTTTCAAAGTCACCACAGACCACCAAGCACTTAAGTGGCTCCCGACGATGCCGAGTGTCCAGTGGAGTGATCAACACACTAGACAAGGTTAGCTCTTCCACCGGTTTGGAGGAATGATCAAGCACATCCCTGGTCAGCATAACCGAGTAGCAGATGTTCTTAGCAGACCAACATCCAGACCATTCAGGAGCATACCATTCTCAAAATCTTCGGAAAAGACTTGGATAGCATGACTAATCTGCATGTCGGTTCCGCAGAGCTTGGTACTCAACCCAGTTTGGCCCTCAATTTTGAGCCTGACCATTATTCAATTCACATATAGGCAAGTAAGTTTAGACAAGATATCCACTTCAAGAAAGGGGATAGGGTCTATCTGCGCATCATACAGAGATTGAAACAAGAGGGCAAACGTTGTCCCAAGCTTTCTTTCCATAGTTTTGGACCTTTCCCAATAGTTAAAAAGATAAGTTATGTCTCCATGAAGTTGAAGTTGCCTAAAAGTTGGACGATGCATGATGTTTTCCATGTTTCTTGGCTAAAACCATATGTTGGACCATAAGTGTTTGATGTTTCATATGAATGGCAGCCGGACGTGGTAGACGAAGCAGAAGTCATCGAGCCTAAGCAGATCCTTCTTCATCGTTGGAAGCATGGTTCCAGTCGATGGATACGTCAGTTTCTATACGAAGTTCCGAGATCGAGGTACCCACGAAGCCGCTTGGCTAGACGAGGAGTTCTTTCAAGACTAGCCCCAGTTGTTGGCGGACTACTTGGAAGCCATGAGCCTGCCGCCAAGCTAAGCAAGAGGGAATGTCAAAGGCACTCTGCACTGTAGTGCATGGTGACAAGATGGCTCATCATCATCAGTGCAACATTGTACATTATTAGTACCCTTTACGATGATAATTGTCGTACGTCGTGACTCTATTGTAATCCTCAGTCCAAAATAAGCCAGGCACGAGCTACGTAGGTCATTCCTCAGCCTTAGACAGTCAGTTAGTCAGTGTCCCTTAACCCACTTGAAGAGATGCATTCATGCATGTAGAGTCAATAGAAGCCTTAGGGTTTGCATTAGAAAGCACTCTGCATAATGCATAGCATTCATCCATTGCATATAGACCATTTCAGAAGCCTTCAAATAGCATCTAGCATTTATTAGAATTTATCAAGTATTTTTTTCATAATTTATAGCATTTAATGGGCATTTTTACATTATTTATCCATTTATCCAGGACAGGATGCAATCGGCCATCTCTGTAGCCAATCGACCAACATCAAGTGTCCATATAAATAGTTGAGCATTTCATTCATCCATCATTCAGATTATAATCAGCCTTGAAGACTTCAACGCTTGGAGCCTTTAGCACAAGGAGCATAAGTGATTGCAGAATTCAGCACATCAACCTTCAGCGTTTTTCCCATCAGCATATAGGAGCATCAACGCTTGAGCAATTCAGCCTTCATTCAGTAAAACGCAGCATCTACAGCATTCAGCCTACAGATCCTCTTGCATTTTCAGCATTCATACACTTTTCAGCATCCTTGTTTGCATCGTTTTGCTGCAGCCACTTGGTGAAGGTAAAACTCAGCATTCATGCTCATTTTCAGCATTCATACATAGCCTAGAACAATCCCAATCAGCCCGTTCTCTCAGCCTCAGACGTGGAGCCTTCCTACATCCTTTGGAAAGAGTGCATAGGCTCAAGATTGGTCATCATTGGTGCTTCTACAGCCGTGTACAGTTCAGCCCGACTCTTGGTCCTCAGAGATCTTGCGTTTGGCTTATCGTCAGTCTCTTCAAAGTAATAAAGCAAACACTATTCCGGTAACGGGATAGGGGGCCCTTCAGTGGGTAATTCAGGACCCCATGAGTTTCTCTCTCTCTCTCTCTCTCTCTCTCTCTCTCTCTCTCTCTCTCAAATCTCTTAAAGTTTGAAGTCATAAAGTGGATTGCTAAACTTGTAAAACTCAGGATACAGAAGACGGTGTGAGCATTTGTGTGACAGGATCCTTAATTGCGAATACCTCCGCTGCATGTTACATCTTTCTATGTTTCCTGCAACGTACATGTGTGTGCTTGTTGTAAGATGGAGAGAGAGAGAGGGGGAGAGAGAGAGAGCTGGTGGCTGTGCAGCCCAGCCCCCAGATCTAGCGGGCAGTCTTTTGTCCAAGGGTAGGTCAGTGTTGCGCCTATGGGCAGTCCATCCAATATGTCTAGGATGTCATCAATCCTAGGAAAACCTGTTCTTCACAGTGATCTTGTTAAGAGCCCTATAATCAATGCACATACGCCAAGAATCATCCTTTTTCTAAACCAATAAAACTGGAGAGGGTACGGGTGCTGGTAGCGCAGCCAATAAGAAGGGGGAAGGAGGCGGATACTGAAAACAAAGATTTAGGGTGGCAATATACACCCGGCAGCAAACGGAGATGCTGCTGACTGGCTCTTCTAGACTGTGCAGGCAGCGTTTCAGAGATGGCTGCAACAAAGGCGGCACAGGGGGGGCAGCCAGTAAAGGCGATGCAGGTGCTGCACAGCAGGCAGAGGTGGCAGCTGGTCTTCAGGGCAGTGGCTGGCACAGACGGCTGATCGGCTCTGCTCAGGACGGCGCAAAGAACTGAAGAAAACGGCTGCAGCAGAGTACACAGATGAAGAGGCACTGCCAGCTGAGGAGGGTCCTACTAGGTGGAGCATTGGCGGAGCAATGTGCCGCTGGGCAGAGCAGGCGTTGCTGGTACTGCTGGAGGTGCAGGTGGCCAACAGAGCTTTCAGAGAAGGTGTAAATACAACTGAAAGTAGTGGTCTGTAGTTGATAACACAAGATGATGGAGAGGATGATAAGGCTCCACAAGCTCTCCTTCAAGTTCTCCACGAATACTTGAGGGGGATACCTGCTCTTACCATGCTTTGCTTTTGTTTTTACCACTTGGCTTTTGTTTTATTCACTTGCTTTTGCTTTTGTTTTAATAATAGTCAAAGTTCTTGATTTTAACTTCAGGCCCTTGCTTTTTGGCCTTGGAGCTACTTTTTGAAAAAGCGGCTTATAGCTTTTTGACTCAGTTCGACAAGCTCTTTCCAACAGTGCCCTCAGCTTTTTGGTCAACAAAGTTTGACTTTTGTTTTTTCTTGCTTTTTGACCCAGACGAGTGCTTTTTCCAATTCCAACTTTAGGAACCCTGTTTCCATGTGTCCATCATCCTGTCCATGTGTCCGGGTATGAGTTCTATCATGTGAAAAGAGCATGGAGGACCAAATAGTTACACTGGATCTAGTGCAAACATGCACCTACTTCATGCAGTTGAGGCCGGCAACAGTCTCGAGACCCACGAGGGTAGCCTCATGGCGGTATGGGACATCATTGGGTAGAGGCTGGTCGGTCATCTAGCTAGTTAGCTCAGCTCATGGCTCGACGGGGACAACCAAGACTTGTGGGCTTTGCCCACGGCTGTCGTGGTTGGGTGGTGAGTCAAGCCTGCACCCCCTTCATGGTTTTATGGTTTTGTTTTGCAAGGTTTGCAGTCTTGTTGCAGGTATGCCCTACAAGGAGACCCTAGAGGTTTGACACCCAGGAAGAGTCGACCAGTAGAGGTTTACATGCCAGAAGGTAACCGATCGGCAAAGACAGTCTCCCAACAAATCGGCCAGCTTTCTGGTGCTCCAAATGCCTCGACCAGCAACTTTTTTAGGACTGTTAGCAGCCGGCCAGCACCAGAAACACCTCCAGTCGGCTGGTCAACTGGCTACAGAGCTAGCCGACTGCTCATGTCCACAATAAATGCATAAATGATATATAAAATGCTGAAAATTATGGAAAATTTACCAAAAAATTCCTAGTAAATATACTGATAAATACTAGATGATATCTCGGGTTTCTGCAATGGTCTAAATGCTATGAATGAATGATGTGCAATATGCAGAATGCTTACTAATGCAAACCCTAAGGTTTCTACCGACTGTACATGCATGAATGCGTCTCTTCAAGTGGGTTAAGGGACTTGGACTGACAAACTGACTGTCTAAGGCTGAGGATGACCTCCGTATCTCGTGCCTGACTTATCCTGGACTGAGGATTACAATGGGGTCACGGCGTATGACAAATATCATCCTGAATGGTACTAATATTGTTACAATGTTGCACTGATGATGATGAGCCAGTTTGTCACCATAAACTACCGTGCAGAGTGCATGTGACACGTCCACAAGGTGCCTAGGCGTCCCCGCCCCCATGGACAACACAGGCAATAATCTCAAGCATTGTCCAAGCAAAGAAGACAAGTCATCCAAGTATAAAACCAAAGTCATGCACACACATGAGTGCAGCTAGACTAGAAGAAACACCCATCTACTCAGTTGTATCAAGTAAATTATTCAAGGCTTCATGATCCTTCCGGAATCTTCCCAAAACGTAAATAGAGATAATCACTAGGATTATGGATAGCTAGTTCCAAGATTCACATCATGTCAAGCTCCATGAGCCATACATGTACTGTCATGTCAGGCTCCATATGCCATACAAACACACCATGTCAGGCTCCACAAGCCATACATGTATGTCATGTTAGGCTCCATGAACAATAGAAAACAGAAGCAATGAGGAATTTTGTGAAAGGCATCTTTTCAAGACGTCCGTATGGATTTTGTAGGTCCTCTTCCAACCGCTACAGAAACCTGAAATACAGTGTTTGACCATTGTGGACAGGCTCAACAAATTTTGCATGCTCATTCCATGCAAACAGATGGCCACAACCGAAGATATTGCTTACGGACAAAGCAAGTAAGCAAGTGTTGTCCTCCCCAGCTCTCTTTCCGAAGTTTTGGCTTGTTCCCTATTGTAACGAAGCTCCGTGATGCCTCTATGAAGTTGAAGTTACAAGACAGTTGGACTATGCATGATGTCTTCCACGTCTCATGGTTAAAGCCACATATTGTACCATCCTTACAAGAGGTTCCGAATGAGCCGCAGCCTAAAGTGGTCGACAAATCAAGAGTCATTGAGCCTAAGCACATTCTCCTCCATAAGTGGAAGCATGGTTCCGGTCGCAGAATTAAACAGTTCTATACGAAGTCCAAGGACCGGGGCACGACACTCACGAAGCCGTTTGGCTGGACGAGGATTTCTTCCATGAGTACCCCCAATTGTTGGCGGACTACTTGGAGGCCATGCAACTAATGCCAAGCTAAGGAGGGACTCTCACATGCACCATGCACTGAGGTGCAGTGTGACACATTGGCTCATCAACAGTGCTATATTTATCCAGAAAAGTAGTACCCTTTTTTAGGAGTATTTGTCGTACGTCATGGCCCCATTGTGAGCCCCAGTCCAGAACATGTCAAGCACAAGCTACGTTGGTCAATCTCCCAACCTTAGATATCAGGATCAATGTGGTTGTGTAAACTAGCATTGTATTTAGGCTTTAAATAAAGCAGTTCCAATGTGTGCAAAAAACCGCTAGTGTGTATAAGTCTTTTGTGTGGGAACAAGTGATGTGTGGCAAAGTGACACCTATTAGGGAAACTTGGCGTCATATTTGGCATATGCATATGTGCGGGAAGCATATGCTTCATCTGCAGCACTTCAATTTAATGTTTAAGGCTGTAACAATCTACACTTCTACAAAGGTTTGCTGAATGTATCAAGGTCAAATTGGGGATTTTTCGGACCTATACCCCTGTGTGGAACGTTTTCAAAACGTTTTGCAAAGGTTCAAAACGTTTTGCAAAGGTACGAAACAATTAAAGCACATGTATCACGAAATGTTTAGCAACTTTGTTTCTAGCACCTTTCAAGCACATGTATCACGAAATGTTTAGCAACTTTGTTTCTAGCACCTTTCAAGCCCATTTGCAACACTTTTCCCTGCCCAACTGCTACTGGATTCTGATCTCCACCACAGCACCAATGTCCAATTGTTCGCCGGCTGCGCACATGGCTGTCCTAGGCAGCCCATAGTGAGGTCTCACACACACGCGCATGCAATGTATGAAATATGATGTGTATGTATCATACCAAATCATCAAGATTAAATCTTGCTTTTTTACAATTAGGATCTAATTTGCAATTACACTATCATTATTTTTTTGTGTGGGGTATGGGTGAGTGTGGACTCGCACGTATGGAGTCTGGACATAACCACGCACATACACATACTTACATACATATATAATCTAAAATTTGGCAAGACATTCAATATGAAACACCGAATTTGGACTAGGGTATGCCGCCTCAAACAGCATTTCATAGCCAACTTTTGCAAACAAAACTTTGCCCAAATATGTGGAATTTGCCTTTACAAATTACAAACAAAAGGGTAGATGAACCAACATGGGAAGCGATGCAAGAAAAAAATATATATATAACCTGCTTAATAGAGGCTTACATTGTGAGGCCCAATGATCGTCCCCGTCCACGACCGCATGAAGATGTCATCACCATCATCCATACCATAGCTGACAGTCCCATCGCCGATGCCCTTTTCTCCCCTTTCCAACTCTTCTAACAATCTGAAGTTCCTAGGGACTGCACCACAACACATTGAAAATCCAGAATTTGCAAAATTCTCCATTTTATGTCCAGTGCACCAGTATCTCAATAAAATATTGAATTTTCAATTCTCCAAGAAATCCGATGAAATATTTTCTCTCCATTAGAAGAAACTCAAAAAAGAACTGACTTTTCCGTTTTCTGTTCATTATCACCTCTCTCTCTCTCTCTCTCAGTGTGCGCGTGTCAAAAATGCTGAATTGTGAAGAGTTCATACAAAAGGAGATTTAAAACAGTGTTTCCTCCTACCAAAACAAGGGTTTGTTTCAATGGCAAGTTGAACTGTTCTTTGCAGGCATTAACATGAAGGCCAGTATCCTGTCTCATGCAGATTTCTAACATTGAGATGGGCTCACCATCCTCCAGATCAAAGAGAAACAGATAGAAACCCTAATCAGGTTCCCGTATCAGGCAACCTTGAAAAGCTAATCGAAAACCCGATTAAAGAAACCCTAATCCGATTTCTTCGTTTAAATCTGAACGATCTGCGAGAGATTGAAACCCAAATAATCGCTGCACACTTCGGACCAGAGAGGTTACCGACAACAGAGGTTCCGGCCGTCGCCATGGAAGCTTTCCTTCACTGCAGGATGAATGGCCTGCAAGTAATAATAAATATATACCTCTCTAGGTAAGTCACTTGTAATTGTACAGCGATGCAATAAAAACCTTTTCTTTTAACCAGATGAATTCACCAAAATGTACACACCACATGACCCTATTTTTGGAGTTTAAATAATAACTAATGGCTTGACCAGTCCTTGAATGGGCAAGAGTATTCTTGCATGCATCCTTGTCGATGGCAAATTAGTGCAGTACAGAGAGGTGTTGCTCTAGAGTCCCAAGGTCACGGGTTCAAGCCCTCATAGCGATGGCACGCATGGGGGTGTATGTTGTGTTACACTTTCTAATTCAAACCAATTCCCCCCCAAAAAAAAACGCTTGTCCTCGAAGAGTAAGTAGAGATAAGCCTTATATTTGAAGCCCATGATGGGTCCCATGGTCCTTAACTTGCCAACCTATATATAAACACACCATGCTTGCCATATATATCCATGTAGAAGCTCCTAAAGCACTTACATTTCTTTGAATAAAGCACCAAACTTAGCATAAATATACAGCTTACATTCCAACCCAATAAAATGTTGACAATCTCAACATACCTAAAAAAACTTTAAAACAATCTTCGGGCAACTGGATTATCTCTCCTTGGAAGCCTATACTCCTCGCCTCCATCTGACAAAATAAATTTAAGAAAAAAACATTCGCTATTGCAAGATATAATTTTCGTTGGGAAGAAAGAAGGAAAATGAAAAAACCTTACAGAACTCATTTGGTGGATCAATATTTGAGGTGAATGGGGTTTAAATAGGCTTATAGACAGCAAATCGAAAATTTATGTATTGTCTAGTGCGTATGACTCGAAAATCTAACCAATCAGGCTTTTCATAGTGTACAAACATTACATGTACATGAAGTTGATCATGAAGTTGATCCGCAATATTTCGCAATCTTAAACTGTAAATTCCAAGGAGCCCAAAGCTCTCGTTGTCAGTGTCTCGACCATACAAAACTAGCAATAATCTAGGTTCTAAAAAATAAAGATATTCTCTCAAAAGAATGTTTCAATAGCAATATAAATTTATCAAATAAAACGTAAAAGCTACATAAAAAGCAAGTTTCTATATATACCATAAAACACTGGTGCTCTCTAACAGTTCGATAATTAGAGATGTTGTTGCTTGTCCTTCCTAAAATGGAGGGTCTACAATTGAGCCATGAATATTAAATAAATTATGGAAAATAATAATACCTATATTATAGCAATCTCAAAAAATATTACCTTCAATATCTTGTCCATCACCATAAACAAATGAAAATGATCTCCTTGCCACCTCCATCTTAAGCAATATACCCCTGATATCAAATATAACACTCACTACACTAATCATTTACATAACACTTTAAGCTCTCTCTCTCTCTCTCTCTCTCTCTCTCTCTCTCTCTCTCTCTCTCTCTATATATATATATATATATATATATATATATATATATGTATGTATGTATGTATGTATGTATGTATGTATGTATGTGTGGTATGTGTGTGTGTTCAGTATTTTGTGCCAAGTAAGAAAAATAAATAATGCCACTGTAAATAAAAGCAAGTCAAAAGCAAACATTTGCTTATCCAAATGTAAAAATAAATAAACAGAAACTCACTGACATCCTTCAGCCATCTCAACATTTTGAACCACCTCTTGAGCAATGACGAGGCACTCCTTTTTGTGGATCTACATGGTAGCTTTAGTTCTATGCAAGTAGATTTATACATATGAATTCAATATTAGCAAAGAGAGTAGCATCAATGTGAAAGATTACATAGAAAGACAACATAGATTACACGTCACATCATTGCAAACATTCTCTTTTCAAATGTTTGCTTCATTGATACAGAGATATCTATGAATGTAGACTTTAGCGTTTGTAAGCTGTTGTATCAATAGCTTGTTCTCTACCTTTTGGGCATAGTTTAAATTTACATTATGATGCATGCCATTTGGAAAACCTCCTTGTAGACAACATTGGTTATGAAAACTTCAATTGAACCTTCTATGCTGCTTTCCTGTTCCATAGTATGCTTTACACACACTTTAACTGCATCAGATTATCTAACACGTGACATAGCAACATATAACCGTCCATATGTGAATACTTGTGTGGCCAGATAAAGTCCCAATACACTCAATGTTTGTCCTTGGGACTTATTTATTGATATACTTAAAGCTAACCTCTTACAGGAAATTATCTCCTTCTCATGTCAAAAGGCAATTGAAGCATAGGAGATATGAATATTATCCTGTGAATAAAGACCCTGTCTCCAATGTTTGTACCTGTAATGATTTTTGCTTCTATCACCTTTGAGTGAAATTGCTTGCATATCAATCGGGTACCATTACAAAGTCCCCGTCGAGGATCCAAATTGCGGAGCAACATGATAGGAGCATTAATCTTTAGAATCAAGCTGTGATGAGGGTACCCACCATCCAAGTTCAAACTGTTTAAGTACTCAATTGGATACAATATTACGTCATTCTCAGAAGAAGCAACCAAATATGCACTGAGGTATTCTCTTTCAAGACCGGGCAATGCCCTCAAGGCTAGTTCATTAACCTCATCAACCTCTAGATTTCATGGTGCAAGTATAGCACGATCTTTAAAGAAGCACACATAATCCTCCACTCTCTAAAGATCTTTGTATGCCCATTCTACCAAACTCAAAATAGAGTTCCCATGGATTAACATTCGTGGTGGTATTACCACTCTGCCTTCATTGTTTGGATGGCCTATAGAGCCATCTCTAATTTGTAATGTCCATTTGATAAATTCTTGTTCTATACAATCATAAGCAGTCTATCTAACTCGCATATGTTTTGGGTGAGCTTTAAAGCATTCACATATCTCCAAATATGTGATCGGCATAACGGTGCATCAACAATATCCTCATGCAATCCCTTTGGCACAACCGGTAAGATTTACTTGAAGTCACCACTAAAGAGCATAACTTTCCCACCAAACATTGTATCACTTTGCATAATGTCTTTCAATGTCATGTCCAATATATGTATTGATGCATCATTGGAGACCCATACATCTACCAAATGGCCTACATCATCGGTGGCTCAGAGGTGGTTTTACTCTGTTGGGGAAGGTTACATTGGGTTGTGGGGTTTCTCTCTCTCTCTCTCTCTCTCTCTCTCTCTCTCTCTCTCTCTCTCTCTCTCTCTCATTTTCACATGGTCGTCACTTCTTGGAGCCTCACATCTTCTCTTGTCTTCAGTCTTCTTGTCGTGGCAGCTTCTCTTCACGTGTCCATGTCTTCCTTCAATGCTTCGTCTAGCTCTTCTTCTCGGTGATGATCTTCCTCTTGAAAAGAGATCTTCTTTCATGGCTGGGGCCATGAGCTTGACTGTCAGTTCTTACTCCATGTGAGCAGCATGTTTTAATGTATTGTTGACAGTTCTTTTGGGCTTTTGATGTTTATCTTGTGTCATTATGCAATGCAAACCCAAATTTATGCGGGAGGTCTTGCCTCTTGCCTTATTCTGGACAAGGGTAGTGTGTCTGATCCCATTTTTACAATGATGTAATGTGCCCAATACATAATGCATATAGCATTCATTCTTATACACATTCCCAAATATAACTCTGGCTATGAATAACTTGAATTTGTGTGTGGGTTAAATGCAAGATGATGATTACCATAAATTTATTAGCATAATTTTACCAGAAATTACATTAAACCAAGGGTAACAAATCTGTACGGAATGGTTGGAGTGTCAAACCATTTCCAAATTGCAATATTAAGTTATAGGGATCTGTATCAGATACCCAATGGTTAATTTGAACCCTCAATTGTACCAAAATATAGTGATTAGTACTGATTAATCATTGATTAGCAAATTAATCCTCTGTTTTGTGTACAAAAAACAGAGTGTGCGAGGAGTCCAGATCTGGGGCCTTAGAGTTCAAATGAGCTCAAATCCTTTCAAGGCCATCAATAGCAATTAGTCTAGTAGAGGATTAAGCCAAGAAACACAAGATTTGACCAAACATTGAATGCTTAATCTCTGTTCTACCAAAGTCATCTGCAGATTTGATGAAGAGCTTGGATCTCACTATAGACTTGATCAAATCCAAATCTGTCTTCACCAGCTTGTAGAGCACCTTGAAAACCTCTAGGGCTAAGAGGAATTAGAGTAATTTGATCTGGAGAAGAAGACATTTCATTTTTCCCTCAAAAAAATGGCGCCTACAAATTCATGATTTCCGGGAGCTGTAGAAGGCGGTTTGATGTTTTGATTGAATAGGCTGAAAGGTGGGCAAGGTAGCTATGCTTGCCTAGAAGCTTTTGCCCTAATGTTTCTCCTGGAAGGAGATCAAGCCCCTCCACTGGCTGGGGGTGCAGAGAGCTAGTTGAAAATAGGCTGAAAGGTAGGCAAGGTAGCTATGCTTGCCTAGAAGCTTTTGCCCTAATGTTTCTCCTGGAAGGAGATCAAGCCCCTCCACTGGCTGGGGGTGCAGAGAGCTAGTTGAAAAGAGGTAAAAATCTTAATTATCTACTAATCCTAATTATCTAGGTGATTAGCAAGATAATGGGCTCACAAATTGATGGATTTTAGGCTAAGCTCTAATACCGTGTTAAATTTGCAGTAATGTGATGAGCTATGGTGGGTCAAATGCTAGAATCAACATCATTAACAAAGAGATTAGATAATAATTAAGACATGATTAGTGAGCAATTAATTGATAGCTTAATGTAGGCATGGGTAATCAAAAACCAACAAATTCTCATTAGGCCAATGCCTCAATTTATAGAGTTTACATCCAAGCATCTAATCCCACTGATTTCTCCTTGATTCACTCCACCTCTTTTGCTTGATTCTCTCCACCTCTTCCCAGAATATCTCCACACCTCCTAAATCTCCTCATGCTACCCTTTATTCTCTCCTAGTAGATACTTCTCACCTTTTCACAGCTTCTCTCACATTTACAGATTCTCTTTTACAGCCTCTTGCTAAGGGCTTGTTCCCGCACACACCCTATTCACTTGTATATTTCAATAACTCCTTGATGTAAGATAATGGCAGTAGCTCTTGTTAACCCTAGAATTGGGTTAACAATGTTGAGATCTTGAAGGTGCAAGTACTGATGTTATGTTGGCGTCACCATGAGAGAAGAGCATTCCTCCAAATGAGGTTTTTGAGAGACTGCTTTGATTTTATAAGGGAATTATCGAATTCCTCACATGCTTTCTCAAGCGCATAATTCGTGCAATCTATCTCAAATGACTCTTATGTAGAGAGTATGTCTTTCTCTTGAAAGGGGAAGCAGTACTCCTCTGGGCTTTGTATTTTGGTTTTTAGGATTGGCATTATGAGGCTCAATCACAACGGTGATCCTGTAAGATGTTCAACCAAGCTAAGCATGCTCTCCTAAGCTTGCTTTTTGTGTTCCGCGTATGTCATATGATTATGATTTTCCATTTGGGGTGGTTGGGTGGGTTCTAGTTTCTTCATTAGTTTGTGAAGTGCACTGAGTGACAAATTAGAACTTGTTTCATCCTCACTAAGTGACGTACATAACTTGTTTCATTTTTTGACTTTCTTTGGATTGTCAGTTTTTCATTATGTTTGCTCATGTGATGAGATCAAACTTTTTTTTGGGCTTTTGTATCCTATGTCGTACATATGGGTTTTGTGGTTTGTGTGGTGGCTTTCGATGTGGATGCTTCTACATCATGTGTATCTTTTGGCTTTTTTGTGTTTATGTCCCCTTTTGGATTTATGTCCTCCACATGCTCTTTTTCCTTGTCCTTTAATTCAACTTTGGTTTCGATAGTTTGTTATCCCTTGTTTTTCTTGGGTTTCGAAGGTTTTGTTTTCTGTTTTGGATTTTGCTTTAAAGCATGTTCTTCTACCCATGTTGAGGTATTGTCTTTTACATTCTTTTTGACCATTTCTCGTGCCTTGGCTTGTAAGCGTGTAAGCACATTCAAGGGTACTGTGGACAATTGCCCGTTTTATACACTTAAGATGTTAAGAGTTGTATTTTGTGAGATAAGTTGCTCGTCTTGGGCAATCTTAGAACATGTGATCAATGCCACATCGTTCACACATTGGTCTCGCATGGTGTAAGTGAAGTTGTAAAAATGGTTCACGACGTGAACCATTTTTTGAAAAAAAAATTTGGTGTGGACTCCTAGGGCGTGAAACCTTAGGCCGTGAAGTTACAGAAATGATTCATGGCATGAACTATTTTTTGAATTTTTTTTTGGCGCGGACTCCTAGGGCGTGAAACCTTAGACCATGAAGTTACAGAAATGGTCCATGGCGTGAACCATTTTTTGAAGGAAAAAAAATGGGTGCGGACTCCTAGGGCATGAAACCCTAGCCGTGAAGTTGCAAAAATGATTCACAACGTGAACCATTTTTCGATTTTTTTAATCTAGTGGAAAATACGAATTTCTTTTTTTGGGGGGGAGGATAATTTTTTAATTTAAAATTAAGAAGATATGGGCATTTTCCCAAAAAGGTAAGTGGGAATAAAAAAGTCAACCTTTTTATGACACCGCTTACACCCTCCATAAATGACCCTTTTTATGACACCGCTTACACCCTGCATAAATGACCCTCAAAATGGACAATTAATCTTTTCACTAATCTTTCCCTCTTTTACACTAATCAAAGATTCTAATTAACCACTTATCCCTAATTAATTCACCAATTGAGCACATCATTGAATAGAGCAAGGGAATGCTAATCTATGTGCATTAATAATGTATAAATTAATCTAAAATAGAAGATTAATTAGACTCTTAATTTTGGTCTCCTCTTTTAAAGCAAAATTAAGCAGAGAGTCAAATTCCTCCAATTAATGTAATTAGTTGTTTTGATGCATCTAGATACTCTCAAAGCACTCAAAATCACTAATTTTGACTACTCATATGATCAATTTAGATTCCAATTAATATATTTTCTAATTTTTAAGCCCCTTGAGTAAGATTAATCACTCTTAATGACAAAAATCAATTCATTAAGAGAAATTAGTCAAATTCAAGGGTTTTTTGATGATTTTAAGAAATTTTTTGAAAGATTAAGCTACTCCTAATGCTTGCTAACACTCTAAAGCAAACAATTCCAACAAAAAACACATAATTACGCTAAAACTCATAATTTTAGTTCTATGTTTAACACTAAAGAGAGCTAACATTCACTAAAAACACATAATTACGCTAAAACTCATGATTTTAGTTCTATGTTTAACACTAAAGAGAGCTAACATTCACTAAAAATTACATTCTATTGCATTGTTTGATGCAATGGATGCAAGCTAAGCCTAATACAACCTATGTGCAAGCTCTAAGAACATGAAAAACCATAATAACAACAACCAAAACAACAAATTAAGCTAAAAATTAAGCAAAAAACTTTTTTTAAAAAACAAAAAGAGAGCTATTTTACACCAAATCACCATCAAATCCACATCTTTTCATGGGAAACCTTAATCAAGATAATGGGCAATGGGTAATGCGTAGATTAGAGAAAAACGATGGAAAAAGCCAAGGGATGGCTCCCCGATAGCGGTACCAAAAATGTTATGGCTCACCCTAACCCCCCTTGAAACACATCCAACAAGAGATTACCTAGTGAATCACAACTGTCGTGAGGATCTTTCCAATGGCCCAGCTCGTAACCCTTGAGGTCTCTAAGCTCTATAACTCCTCGAGAAGAAATTCCACCATGCCTCCCATGAGCGTTGTCACATCGTCGCATTGCACTACGGGTACTCGTCCCTCCTCTCACCTCACTTCACTCACACACACTCACTAGCATGTATTAAGGAGATAGATTAGCAAGAGGATTAGCAAGAGCAAGACTCAGTTGCACAATGGGAGAGTATATCGTTATTATGAGAGATATTCACTTATATACATGGCCATAAGTGTTCACACTTACTTAAATTGTGGCCGGTCGGGCACTTTAGGCTTATGAGAGACCTAATGCTATTACAATGACTACTCTAATAATATATCCATGAAGTACATCACTTAGCACTTCATCCTATCTTGCTACCACATGCTCTTGAAGCAAGAATCGACATAAATACTCTGTCACACTATTATGGGCACTCGTCCAAGTTATAGCTTTGGACACTATAGCTTCATATCTTGAATGTATGACCCTTTGGTGTATCGTGACTCCTTGATGTAAGATGATGTTGGTAGATCTTGTTAACCCTAGAATTGGGTTAACAATCATCTCTTAGAGTATCTCCCCTTTAGTTGCAACCACTTCCACGGATCTCATCCCAAAGAGCATCTAAGTACTCCTTGCAAGCAACCTGATTTTTCTCAGTGCGCTTGCATATGTCCGTAATATTTTATAAAATTTTAGAGTTTGGTTGTCTAGATGGAGACCTTGACGGAGCAAGTTGTCTAGATGGAGACCTTGACCAAGCAAGTTGTTTTGCAACTCGAACATTCATAAACTCAGGTGGAGTAGACAAAGCTACTTCTTCACATTGGAAGAATCCTTCGTAGCTAGTACAGCTCTCGAGTGGTTGCTATCATTTTGAATCTCCATTTGCTGAAATCCAAAATTAATATCTTAAGGCTCTACAAATATCTCTTTATATCTTTGCCAACATATAACTAACCCTAGTAACCTACCTATATACATGTAGATTCCTCGTAGATAACTATCATAGATACATATAACTGTCTCTCTATATTTAATGTATTGGCAGATCCATAAATTTTTAAACTTTTTTTAGAACGTTTCTCAGCTAATATAAGAACTATTCTCCAAGGCTACTATAGTTTGTAAATTCTCTAAGACCCAATATAATCTCTCTAGAACTCTCTCTACAATCTCAAAGGCAATAGTCTAATAAATGGAATGTTTCTAGCTTAGGTAGCCAAGCACACCAATATTATAAACTGTTTAGACATGGTAACACACTCGATGAGATTGAAAGAGAAATAGAGAATGTTTTGATGTGCTCTCTCTCTCTCTCTCTCTCTCTCTCTCTCTCTCTCTCTCTCTCTCTCCAACCATACATATGAACAAAAAAATTTTCTTTATCTATTTGAAAGTACCAACTTTGATGCTATCGTCCTTGTGCTTACTTCTACACAATCACACGGAGAGACCAAACAAATAATAAATTATGATCTCTCTATTTTTCTAACCTAGTCCTAGCTACATTTCACACCAAATACACAATAAAAGGTAAGAGTAACTATTTGTGTATTGTATGATTGTGTGTGTGTGTGTGTGTGTATGAGAGAAAGAGAGAGAGAAGACCAAACAAATAGAGAGAGAGAGAGAGAGAGAGAGAGAGAGAGAGAGAGAGAGAAGGGACATCCATCAATAATCTCAAAGCTTATTGCATTATCTTTATTAACTTCCTTAATGGAATGCACTTCAATATTTTCCAAAAAATGAAACGCTTTTCCTCGGAGCTCCTACATCTACTACCCGCAATGTAAGAGCCATCTAGTAATCCCAATACCTCTTTGATTATTAAGAGGAGCTTGAGATTGTCATCTAGCCTATAAGTGTCCAAGACTATATAAATATACCGAGGATTAATATCATCCCACCCATCAAATCCAATAACTTCCCATTTTGGGCTAGGCTGGCATCCAAAAAAGCCCAATTTTGGCATCTCCTCAAAGAAGATAGTATCTGACAATTTATTATTGTCATAGGTCAACTTTAAGATATTTAATGACACGTCTCTGCATAAAACATAATCAAACTATACATTAATAACAATCATGATCTTTTTTATATTTAGCAAAAGGAAGATTATAAGAAAAGAATGGAAAAATAAAATCCATTCAAATACCAAAAGCAATCTAGAACCAATGGTCACTAAAGAACACAATAAAATTTATTTTCAAAGGAGCTTATGCTTTATGATACATTTAATAACTCCATCAAATACTTATTGTACTTGATCTCTATCAACATGGACATTAGAGTCTATTTCATAATGATCAATCAAGCCTAGGCTTTCTTTAATAATCATAAGCGTAATATTTTCATCTAATTTATCTAAATCTAAACGTATATTAATTTGTTAAACATTGTTCCATCCAACAGCTTCAACTGGCCACCATGGTCTGTATCAAGTTGGACTATGAAAAAAACGACGCTCAAATCATGCAGCCAAATTCACCCTCTCCTCAAAGGAAAGAGTACTCCTCATGTGCTCAAAAAAAGCGCAAGTAACAACTTCCATCTCAGTCAATCATACATACATACATATAAGTAAGTAGACACATGATTACTATATGTGTGTGAGTGTAAATTTTCATTGTAACTACTCTATGCATGCGCATGGGTGTAAAAAAACAAATTGCAACTACTATGTGTGTGTATATATGTGTTTGAATTAATACATGTAAGTCAAACCCTTTCCTCGGTGCGTGTATGAGTGTGTGTGTATAAGACGTTGCTCTTACTAATTCACTCCCCCTAGGTGTAAGTGCAACTTGGATTCTTATAAACCTACTATACAAAACATATGGCACAATGTATAGTACAAAGTTAACGCACGTACTAACTACATAAAATTCAAATCACAATCCCACATAACCTTTTGTCATACTTTAAAGGCAACATTCTAAAAAACTCACTTTCAAAAAAAAATCATACTTTTGCTTTTCAAATTCTTTCACACATGATTTTTAAAAAAAAGCTCACCCACAAATGTGCACACACACAAACGCTATTCAAATTATTAAAACATTTAAAACACTTTCAATTGAATATATGAACTCTCTCAAACACACACGGCACACACACACACACACACACACACACAAAGTTTCAACTATCACTCTCTCTCTCTCTTTCTCTCTCTCTCACATGCACAAACTTAAGACACACCAAAATAACTCTCCGTCTCTCTCTTTCTCTCTCTCACATGCACACACACACATGCATCCGCTCCCACACACGCTTTCCCCATTTGGATGACTAAAATATTTTGAAACACTTCCACTCTCTCTCTTTCTCTCTCACACACACACTCACGCACACCCACACACTTTTGCTATTCAAATAACTAAAATATTTTAAAATACTTTCATCTTAAACACACACACACACACACACACACACACACACACACTTTTTTCCTATTTGAATAACTAAAATATTTACCTCTCTCAAATATTTACAGCTATTCAAATTCTTAAAACATTTAAAACACTTTCAACTTCAATATAAGAACTCTCTCAAACACACACGGCACACACACACACACACACACATTCACACACACACATAAAGTTTAAACTATCACTCTCTCTCTCTCTCTCACACACAAACTTAAGACATGCCAAAATAATTATTCGTCTCTCTCTCTCTCTCTCTCTCTCTCTCACACACACACACACACACACACACACACACTCGCATCCACCCCCACACACGCTTTTAAAATACTTTCACCTTAAAACACACACACACACACACACACACACACACACACACACACACACACTTTTCCTATTTGAATAACCAAAATATTTAGCCGTGTCAAATATTTACCTCTCTCTCTCCCTCATACACATGACACACACACACACACACACACACCACACACACACACACACACACACACACACTTGCTACACAAATAACTTAAATATTTCAAAATACTATCATTTCAAAAAAAGTTCACTAAAATATTAATCTCTCTTATACACTCTCTTATACACATGACACCACACACACACACACACACACACACATTTTTACTATTCAGATAACTAAAATACTTTATAATACTTTCACCCCTTTTAAAAAAACGCACACACACCCCCCCCACACACTTTTTCTATTTGAATAACTAAACTATGTCTTTGTCTTTCTCTCTCTCTCTCTCTCTCTCTCACACACACACACACACACACACACACACACACACACACACACCCCAAACATAATCACACACACGACGACAAAGTTAATGCAATCTCTCTCTCTCTCTCTCTCTCTCTCTCTCTCACACACACACACACACACACACACACACACACACACACACACTTGCTATTCAAATTTAAAAAAAATTTATAAACTTCCATAATATGGAATTAAAAAAACATTTAAATAAATTTCATATTTTAAAGATATTTTAAAATTCTTTTACCTTATAAAAAAACACACAAACACACACATGGCAAAGTTAAGGCCATAACTCTCTCTCTCTCTCTCTCACACACACACACACACTTTTGTTTAACTTCCAACATTTTTAATGCTTTTGTTCTTTGCTAAGTACATGCATACACACACACTTTTGTTATTCAAATAACTAAAATATTTTAAAATTCTTTCACCTTGGAAAAACACACACACACACACACACACACACACACACACACACACACACATACACATTTTTCCACCTTGGAAAAATATTTTTTAACACCACCTTTAAAAAAACACATGCACACACACATATGGGCATAACTTAGGAATGTACACACACTCTCTCTCTCTCTGTAATTGTGTGATAAAATTCATACAAATTGATATTCAGAATGAAGATTCAAAAAATTAAAAGTGGGTTGTTTGATGAAGTACCGTAATTGTATGGAAATCCCTGACTTGCTTGAGGCCTAGTCATGATGGTATTTACCTCATAATTCCAAGTACCGTGACTACCCGTATATACCGAGGGTATAACTGTAGCTCTTTATTGGCTTGTCCGGTAGTGCTAATCAATTACAACCTACCACCATTCATGTCCATAAAGGAACATCTAATATTGAGTTTAATGATTCCGAGTACATGCACAAGCAATATGATCTAAAATTGTATCTGCCTGATATGTTTATACTTCTTGAAAACTCTGATTTGATACAACACTTTGATGTAGAAAAACGACAGGTCAAAGACATCAATGTGTACCTCGCACCACTCATCTAAGATCTACAATAACTATGGAAAGGGATCAAAGTTCTTGACATGTCCAAGCCTACAAGCGAACAAAGCTTTGAGGTTCGCGCCATTCTAACATTGACGTGTAATAACAATTGCACTAAGACTTTGATTGTTCATAGGTCCATCAACAAAGGGTTACAAGGCATGTCCACCATGCTGAGATTGGCTATGATTCAAGAATCTCAACAAGAATATATATCTCCAAAATAGAAGATTTTTTCTGAATGACACATTACGATCCCAAGAACAAACAAGACATTTTAATAGAAGGATTGAGAGTGGAGTGTTCCCTATACGAATGACTCCTATGGATTGGTACAAAAAATGGACAATTAGGCCTAATATAGATCCAAATGCAAAGCTCACAAATGAAGAGGAAGATGAGGATTGTCATAGAGACAAAGGGAAAAACTCGATGGCACTCGAGATTTCAATATAGTATAGTTTGGAATATTGGAAAGAATTGAAAATCACTCATATTCTTGACCCCATGCATATTTTCAAAAAATGTTGGACACTCGTTTTGGAAACATCTTGTGGGTATCAAAGATACAGAGGCTGCGAGGGTAGATTTAAAGGAAAAAAACTATAAACCATCTTTATGGCCTATTGTAAGTCTCAAAATAGGAAAGATGACTTATCGTCGCGCATCATGGGTACTGACAAATGATGATATGAGCATGATCAATGATAGGATGAGATCGATACGTACACCTACATGCTATGGTTCATCATTGCAAAACATGTTTGCTATGGATGATAATAATCTTTCTAGATTAAAGACACATGACTCGCATAACTTCATAAAGGTAGGCCATGGCTCTGATTCTTATTCTTGACATTTCTTAATTTATGTGGATACTAACATCAAAGGTGGACTATTTGCAGCATATTTTGCCACTTATAGATGCTTAACTGAGGGCATTTGAGATATTGTATATCGTTTGGGATCGCACGCAAGGTACTTCTCCTTCAAAAAAGTATCTAAGGTTCTTCTTTGTAATTGAAGCTAGTTATCGATTGGTGTTTTATCATTTTCCTCACGTTAAAGGAAATAGACAATTGGGAGATTCCACACAAAAAAAAGTTGTACTACATAGAGATCCTATTCTTGATTGGCAAAGAATTTCCTACGTCCTTTTTGACATCCAAGTACATGTGCTTATCCATCTTGTTGAGGAGGTAGAGTTTGTTGGAGTTGAAAGCACACGATGGATTTTTTAGGTTGAAAGATTCATGGGAGTCTTGAAGGGTTTTTGTGCATCAAAGGGAAAGGCCCGAAGGATCCATGGGCAGAGGGATGGTTGCATCATGAGTGCATGTACTATCTCTTTGAGTACTTGCAACTTGTTCATGAGGAGGCTCCGCTTGTTTGGCCGGCAAAAGAATCAAGTAAATTATCAAAAGAGGTCTAATGTGGAAAGGGGCTCCTAGTATGTCTTGATCACATGAGTGAGAGAATCTAAGTATTTTCATGATCTATAAATCAGAATATATGCAAAAATGGATCGAAGAGCATGATAAAGAATTACAACAAAATATACGAAGAGCATCCAAGAGCAACGGGTGACCCCCACCATGTCAATGACATGGATACAAGAGCAAGTAAAAAAGGCACAAGAAGAGGGTGCACAAGTTACGCATGAGGAGTTCGAGCTTAGTCTCAGGTGTGACAAGGAGGTAACACATGGCATCTCCCCCCACACTTCCAATATTCTATGTACGTGCTTTTGTGATGTTAACAGCAACATGTGGGCCTATGGAAAACAAATTTGAGTCAAAAGGATTGATGATATGTGTCTTAAGACTCGTGTATTGCAGCATCATTTCAACAATAATCTCGTGCAAGTTCTCGTGACACAAACCTTGTTGATGAGACGAGCTAGGTTACGTTGGGGATGTAGAGAGAATATATGAAGTTAATTATCGTTTTATGAAACAGGTATAGATTAACTAGAAATTGATTCAGTCTCTCACATGGTGGTGTATTTGGTGGTAATTTAAGAGCATGTTTATTATAGGTCATTTTGAAAGTTCATAAGTTTTGTACACAATATAGAGGCAGAGATGCTACCGTGAAAAGAGACCATGGGTTTTTAGTCTATTGACTCCTCCAAGTTGCTCTACAAGCAAGCCAAGAACCCTTCCTTCTTCCAATGAATTGTGAACAAGCATTCTTTTACAAGAATCCAGATGGCAATCCATGGTGGCAAATTGTCCAAGTCAATCCTCAAGGTCGACAAATTTTTGATAGCGCACTTGCCTCCTTGCTCGAGGATAGCAACCGTATTGATATCCAGGAAGATACATTAGTGGTTGGGCCGAGGAGGAGTGTACATATCCTGACCTCAACATGATGGTGACTAGTAAAGGAGGTAGACCAAGACATCTAATGAATGAGGAACGGGAGGAGGAAGATGAGGACTCAGGGACAAAGACCTCCTGAATTTGACATTGAGCAAGTAACAGAGCTTGTAACATCAACTTTACCTATACCACCTAGGCTAGACCTAACAAAAATGGAACTACAAGAATCCAGCAAGGACAACAATGAACTGCTCTTTTATATTGATATTTTTTCCAAGACTAGTCCTTGAAACTCAGTATGATCCTACTTCTCCAATAATTTCCCTATTTTCAATGTGTCACATGCTTTCAAAGCTTTCCAACATCACACATACGTTTATCCGCTTGGTCCTTCAAACAAGGTTGTGTATTAGTATCGTGTGTTATCTCTCTGGTGCCTGAGTAATATGACACACTCCTGTAGAACACCCTTGTGACTCCAGCCAACCCCGAACTCTCACTCTAGCTGTGCGATGACAAATTTCTTACTGACCTCGTCCTGCTCCCTACATTTAAAAGAACAATCTATAATTATTAATCGATTTAATTATAATTTACAACCATCTCATATTATAATCAAAGATCTCTTACCCCCATAGATTGTGGACCTTAGGCATATAGAGGTCTACGAGGTCTTGGAGCTGACGACAAAAAACCTTGCCTCCATCTTGGTCCATAGTGTCCCTACTCGTGGATGGAGCACTCTACGTCCACGTCCCCTATACAAGATCGTGGCACTAACGGTGGTGGGACTAGCTGCTTGGGCGGATATGTGATACTCCGCTCATCACTCCTATAAGAAAATTAAAACAAATAGTTATTTAACGTTGAAATAACTAGTATAACATACAAAACATACTTCATATCTACATCGACAATACCTCTACTGAGAACCTTGGGTAACATACCAGGCCCCTGTGTGCCTCTCTAATGTGTCCTATACAATTGACAAAATATAACTATTATAGAAATTTTTAAACAAATGATAGCTTAAAAGAGAGAAATTATAGAAATTATACATACTAATCTGGCTATGTGGTGCCACGTCGGACTCTTGATCCTAATCCTTCGGCACCACGTCCTGCTCCTGCTCCTGATCCTCTAGCACCACATCCTACTCCTGATCTTGATCCTCCGATGCCATATCTTTCTCTTGACCCTAACCCTCCTCCTCTTGACCCTCCTGCTCTGAATCCTCCTCCTCCTCTGAACGGATCTAGAGGTGCCCTCATTGCCAAGGACTACGAGACACAAGGAGCAAGAGAACCGAGTGTCTCCAGGTCATCAACGTGGCTCAACACAAAATACTCTACCACGTCCTCCTCTATCTCGGACCTGCTCTAAAACTAAGAGTCCGCAATATTCTCTTGAAGGCTATCAAGAGACCTGCCTCCCAGAGTCCGCCATGGATGTCTATACACATGCAAGAAGGAGATCGATCCTAAACCTATAAGTATACACTCACAATCCACTAGTACATATGCATAAGATAACACATGCACATAATCACCATCGTCACATTCTTGGTAAAATATAACATAATCAAATATGACTCCAAATGTGTAAGATTCCTCCCCAGCCTCTCAAGATGTCCAGCATCTTCTCCTGTAATCAAATCCCTCCTCAAAAATATAAAAGATCTTGTTTCTACCTGTTTTGGCCTAGAGGAGAAAATATTCTAGAGAGAGGTTATTCAGATTTTGAATATTTTTGGATGGAAAAATATATCTTCTTATTAAAATAAGTTCCCCCGAAACAAAAGTTCAAAAAGATTTTTAGAAGGTGCATTAGAAATTAAGTATAATCTGTTCAAGAGGCCTTATCTTAGGGGTCTATATTTTTTGAAAATTTTAAATTAAGGTTTTGAGGGGCCAATCAGATTCATCCAAATGTGTGGAGAAGATAAATAGAAGAAATAAAAAAAATCCTCCCAAAAATGAGTAAATACTCACATAAGATGAAGAGTGGACTAAGGACCAAAGGAAATACTAAAAAAATGGATTTTTGATACCTCACAATGGGAATCCCCCCCTCATGAAGGAGGTGCCTATTTCACATGTGTGGTGGAGTTTTAAATTATAAAAAATTGAGATATTTCATCTCTCCTCTCTCCTACTTCAAGTCTAGTTCCAAAAAGTAAGCTAAACTGACCTAAAAATGGTCAAAAATTGACCAAACTAATCTGGAAAATTTTAGAATTAGTTTGCTTGGTTAGGAGCTCACTTTTTCCTATAAATAGAAGCCTCCCCCTTTGTTGAAGCTTAATAGTGTTTTATGCACTGCTACTCTACTCCTCCCAAGAGCCAAGAACTGTGAATTTCTTAATAATTCACTAGTTTTTGACCATTCCCTCTTCTAAAGATTTGGTGGCCACTCTTGTTGCAAACAAGAGTAGATCCCTCAACCATCAAGCCAAAGGAAAGCTCCCAGAATTCATGTAAGTTAGAAATCTTATATTTTTCTTTACTCTTTTAATGGTTTTCTAATTTTTGTTTTGTTGAAATGATAAATCGATGCTATGCCTTGTTGGAAAGGCTTTCCTCCTCTCTCATTCTTAAAATCAGCCCTTCTTTATCAAGTTAAGTGATCTAATAGTTGGAATTAAACTTTTCATATTGTTTCTCTTTTAAAAGTAAAAATTGATTAGTTTAGAGTGCTTAAAACCAATTGGGGTTAATTTTTAAGTAAATTAAAGTAGAAAAATTTGAAAAATGGTAAGTCATACAAAGGAGGTTATGGTAAAATTTTCTAAAATTTTATGAAATAAGTTTTATCTTTTATTATTCTAAAAGAATAATCCCTATCGTTTGTGTATTCTAAAAGTGTCATTTTCATTCTATGCATAGAAAAATGCATAGTAGAAATATATTTATTCTAAAAGTGTTATTTCCATTAGATTTAAATTCTATGCATATTGGTTTTTATTAATTATAAAAGAGTGATTTTCATTAGATATAAATTCTATGCATAGAAAGATGCATATTGGTTATTTTTTTATTATCATAAAAGAGTGATTTTCATTAGATATAAATTCTATGCATAGAAAGATGCATATTGGTTAATTTTTTTATTACAAAAGTGTTACTTTGATCAATATTGATTTTTATGCATAAATAGATGCATAAAAGAATATTTTTTATTACAAAAGTGTTACTTTGATCAATATTAATTTTTATGCATAAATAGATACATAAAAAAATATTTTTTTATTATAAAAGTGTTACTTTCATCAAAATGGATTTTTATGCATAAATAGATGCATAAAAGAATTTTTTTTATTATAAAAGTGTTACTTTCATCAAAATGGATTTTTATGCATAAAAGAATATTTTTATTATAAAAGTGTTACTTTCATCAAAATGGATTTTTATGCATAAAAGAATATTTTTATTATAAAAGTGTTACTTTCATCAAAATGGATTTTTATGCATAAATAGATGTATAAAAGAATATTTTTATTATAAAAGTGTTACTTTCATCAAAATGGATTTCTATGCATAAATAGATTCATAAAAGAATATTTTTTTATTATAAAAGTGTTACTTTCATCAATATTGATTTTTATGCATAAATAGATGCATAAAAGAATATTGTTTTTATTATAAAAGTGTTACTTTCATCAAAATGGATTTTTATGCATTTTTTTTTTGTAAAAGTGTTACTTTCACTAATATCGATTTTTATGCATAAAATGATGCATAAAAGAATTTTTTTTAATTGTAAAAGTGTTACTTTCACTAATATTGATTTTTATGCATAAATAGATGCATAAAAGGATTTTCTTTTATACAAAAGTGTTATTTCCATAGAAGTTGGATTTTATGCATAAATAGATGCATACAAAATTTTTATATCAAAACAAGAGTTCTCTTTAATCCTTGTTTAAATCCCATGAATATGGGTAAATGAATTAAGTAAATACTCTGGGAAAGAAAATTTTACTGTTTCATATTCTCTAGGATGATAATGAGAAAACTCAAAAAATCTATTGAAGGCAGAATTTTAGTTAAATGATTAATTTATTCCTCATAGGAATTCGTGATTTATTTTGAATTCAGTTAAGCAAATACTCAATGAATGAAATTCAGTAAAGTAGTAATTGAAATATTACCCTTCCATAAAGATAGTTCAGAGAGAACCTTTCCAGTCTAAAAACCTGAATCAGACTATGACCAAGACATAACTCTTTCGTCAGTTTCAAGAATAGACGATGTGACCAGTTCAGTAATCTACACTCAAATCACCCAACACCAAATTTGAAACTAAGTTGAGATCTTTGATTTTTGATCAGAGGATCAAGATTACAGAATTCGAGGAATTTTGCTTGGGAATCCAGACCTGTGATCTAGAAGTCTTGGGATACGGAATTAAGATATATCCATTGTATTAAAAAAAAATCAAAACTAAAAACTTGCATAGAAACCCTGTTTTCTTAAAGGACTATGTCTTATGCCAGAATGCTGGAGGGAGTATTTGGTATATGTGTTTTTTCTAAGGGAAGTTTGGTTGCAACAGCTGCTGGCGAGGAGTCACGCGGCAAAAACCTGCCCAGGTCTTGAGCAGCCTGGGTATGGTGTAAAATGGTGTGCTCCGGGGTACGATGGGCGAGGGCCGACGAAGCGGTCCCTGAGTGAAGTACCAAGACACCTAAGGAGGATCCTGGGGGATTCTGACCAGGCGATGCACGGGCTTGCAGTGCTTAGGACACCCATGCGTATGTCGTGGAAGATGTATATATAAATGTTGACGAGAAAATTATTGTAATCTGTTACTGGATCTCGTTGTTGACCTGTTGGTCTCAACGGAGAGTCCAGAGTGATATTATTTTGTGAGAAACAAGGATTGAATAGAAATTTTGAGTTATGACATCTGTAACCAGTAATTGTTTGTCAATGGATTGTTTTATAAATTAAAGTTTAAAGAGGAATGTGTGAGTATTTGTATTCTAAAGAAAAAATTAAGAAAGGCTTTCAATTATGGGTGGGTGAGTATTTGTCTGGTTCTACTATTCCAGTGGTGGTTGGGCGGTGGCTAACCCATGGGCCGGATGTGGTAGGCTAGAATTAGTAGAGTTTTAATAATAAAATTGATTAATAAGAATACGCTTAGAACTCGAGTAGTTAATTAGAATCCTGAAGACTTCTCTAAAGAATATATCAACGGCTGTGCCTAATTCAATTAGGGAAAAAGCATTGATTCCTTCAAAGTTAAGTCTGTAATAGTTTCCCTTCTATCTGGTTTTATCAGATGAAGGTAGTTTAGTATCTTGACCTCATTAAAAGAATTAGTTAAGAAAAAAAATGGTGGAATCGTCCTCGCTTTCCGAGCATGGTGGAATCATCTTCGCTTTCCGGGCATGGGAAATTTTCCTGGTTTTGGTTTCGGAATGACCACCAGCTTAGTCTCGTGCCCGGACATTCAAGGGTGAGGCCCCGAGTGAGAAACCCTGCCCTGCGTAAGAGGAAGCTACTTCTGCTGCTACCATCCAGGAATCCGGTGCGTAGAGGGAGTAGTGGGATCTCACAGTTGGTATCAGAGCCCTATTGTAAATTTACGTAACAGCAACAGAAATTGCTTAAATTTTTAAAGTAAATCTAGGAAATAATGTTTTTGCTTGTTAATATTATGTTGAAGGAACTTCAAAAATTGAATTGAAATTTATAGATGGATACCCCGAATCTATCTAGCATTGCTGAACTCTCCCAAAGTCAGGGTATGATAGCCTTTGCATTTGAGCACCTCATCAACTCTGCTACGACCCGAGTGAGCAGAGTGAGACTCGCGCGTCATTTTGAGAGGTTTTACTTTCCTGATCCTCTCGAGCGATGTCGGTATATGCGGTTATGTGGAGGACAATGTATTAATGTCAGTACCAATCAGCGTCAGAGGCTCAGGTAAAATATTTCCTTAGCCATGATTATGATAAGGCTAGGGCTTGTTCAGCATTGTTCAGCATGTACAACTCTTTGATCATTCACCCAGGAACTTCAGAACTTCATGCCAAGTTTTTAGGCTTCTTAGCCGCTTTATCCCTAGAAGTAGAATTACAACACCTCTTTCTGTAATGAATCGTGTGTACCATGGCATGTCTTCTTCGCAGTTTTGCTTCTTTATGCGTATACGATTGAGGCAGTGATTTTGGGAGCCGTGAAGCTCTATGTATATATCAAAAACTTTTGATAATAAATGATGTTTTACAAAAAAATTCCAAATTGTTTTCATGATTGTGAATATGGTTAGTAAAATTATCAGAGTAAGTCTTGTTTCATGATGTATGATGAAATAATTATATGTTTAAAGAATAAATCACAAAAATTAAATAATCATAAATCTGTTGTCAAAGTTAAGTTGACGAAAATCTCGTTTTTGTCACAGTCATGAGGCGCGCAGCCCGTGCAAGGCAACCGGATCCTCTAACCAATGACGAAGAGTTAGATCCGAATGTTCAAAAAGCCCTGCACAGATCCCAACCAGGTCCCTTCAAGGGTGAAGGGGAACAGTTAGGTAAAGTAGTGGAAAAGTGGATTGAGGCAATGGAGGAATACTTTGATGTAACTGGCTACAATGAGAGAAGCAAGATGGCTCTCGCCAGGTTAAAGATTGTGGAAACGGCCAGGGTTGCTTGGAAGAATCACTGTGAGACTAACTGTCTCGACCGGAATACCCAGACCGAGCCCAGACCTAGACCGATCTTAAAGCTTACCTTAGAAAGAGGTTTTGTCCTCTGGGCTTCCTTGAAACTAAGATGAATGAGTTCTTGGAACTAAAGCAGGATAGCCAGACAATTGAAGAGTACCATCAGGCTTTTGCCCTTCTTCTCAAATATTCCCCGCAATTGGATGAAGAGTAGCTGATGGCCAGGTTCATTGGAGGAATGAACGAGCCATTGGACACCCTAGTGAAGAATGCCAAACCTATCTCAATGGCCGAAGCAGTAAGAATGGCAAAGGACTTTGCTAAAGCCTTTGTTGTTAAGGTCCCGCCAAAGCCTACACCCTCTAATTTTAAAAGATTCCAAACCCCGGGAAGTACTTCAAACTTTCCTCCCCCAAAGAGGCAGCAAGGCCCAAATCAGAATCAGGATACTAGAAAATTCAAAAGTGAAGGAAGACCCTTGCCACCACAGAACACTTTCTCAGGAGCCCCACTTCTTTTAAGGATCCAAAGGGATGAGCTCAGAAGTGAGAACCGGTGTTTTAGATGCCAGGGTTTTGGACACCAGTTGAAAGACTGCCCGACTCCTGCCATGTCAAGGGGACAGGGAAGTCAAGGACCGAGAGTGCAAAGACCAACCCCTTCATATCAGTTAAATCTATCAGTTAAATCAGGGTCCATCTCGCCCAAATCAGGGAAATCCCAGGAGAACTCGATCTCAACCATCTGCCTCTGTCCAGAGTAGCCTCAGAACTCCTTCCTAGAACTGGGGCAACCAAAGAGAAAGAGTTCCGCCTCAGACTACATCAGCCAGAGCAGTCACAATTGCAGAAGTAGTGGAAGAGGAAAGAGGAAAGATTTATGCTGCAATTGAAAACCAAGGGCCAAATTGCCAATTCTCCATCATTCACACTCCAGCTGAGTATCAGGGTAAGCCTTTTAAGCTTTTGATTGATTCACGGAGTACTCATTCTTTCATTTCCCCTGGATGTGCATAAGCTAGTCTTAGATCAGAAATCAGGGAAACCTATGCAAGTTGAATTGGCAAGTGGGAAGATTCTTTTCACTCACCTTGAGACAAATCATATTCAGTTCAATCTAGATGGGAATTTAACTGACTATCAGTTCAGAGTTATACCTTTGGGAGTTTCTGACGGGATCCTTGGAATGGATTGGCTCCATAAAAATCAAGCTGACATTCACTCTCAAAATGGAACCATTTCCTTCTGTGACCTTCACGGAAACAAAGTTCAAGGAACCAGAATTTTAGGATCCCTGCAATTAGTAAAAGCTTCTAAGTTACTAAAAGGACTTAGAAAGAAGCAGCGCATTTATCTTGTCAAAATGAATCCGGTAGACTCAAAGTTAAAAGGTAAAGAACCTGAATGGTTAAGTGATTATGATGATTTATTCCTAGCAGAGCTAACGGAGATGCCTCCAATTTGAGAAGTAGATCATGTGATAGAATTGACCCTCAGAGCTCAGCCACCACGAGTAGCCTTGCGCACGTACAAAATGCCACTTCCTAAAGCCATCAAACTCAAGGAACAGCTTAGACAGCTATTGGAGCAAGGGTTTGTAAGACCCAGTGTTTCACCTTGGGGTGCGCCAGTTCTCTTTCAGAAAAAGAAAGATAGAACGCTAAGACTCTGTGTGGACTACAGAGGTCTCAATCAGCTGACAGTTAAGAATAAGTATCCTATCCCCATAATTGATGAGCTTCTGGACAGGCTAAGTGGAGCCCAGATCTTCACAAAGATAGATCTCAAATCAAGGTATTATCAGATCAAGATTAATGAGCAAGATATTCCGAAGACAGCCATCAATACTCAGTAAGGGCATTATGAATTCATTGTCATACTGTTTGGAATGACAAATGCCCCAGCTACATTTAATCGCTTAATGCAGGATATTCTCAGAGAATACTTGGATGATTTTGTTCTTGTTTTCTTTGATGATATTCTGATTTACTCAAAGAATGCAGTTGACCATGAAGCTCATGTCAAAAAAGTTCTTGAGATTATAAGGAGCCACAACTCTTTGCAAAAAAGAGCAAATGCACTTTCTCTGCCAACCATGTTGAATACTTGGACTTTTTGGTGTCAAAAGATGGAATTTCTCTAGATTCAGCAAAAGTCCAAGCAGTCATAGATTGGCCTGAACCAAAGACAGTGAAAGAAGTTATAGGATTCTTGGGATTGACTGGTTGGTATAGAATTTTCATACCAAAGTATGCTCTCATAGCTTCCCCCCTGACAAATCTTCTCAAGAAGAATATTCCGTTTCAATGGTCTGCCAAGTGCCAGAGTGCTTTTGATAAGCTGAAGACTACCTTGGTAACCAATCCCGTTCTGAAGCTACTAGATTTCTCTCTACCCTTTGAGGTAGTAAAACTGATGCCAGTGGTTTTGCCCTGGGAGGTGCACTCATGCAGTGGCCTATGAATCCCGAAAACTCAGAACGTATGAGAGGAATTATGCTGTCCACGACCTGGAACTACTTTCAATAGTTTATGCCTTGAAGTTGTGGACATTACCTAATGGGTCAAAGATTCACTTTGATGGACAGATCATCAGAGCTTAAAGTGGATCTTCACTCAGAAGGATCTTAACATGCGCCAAAGAAGGTGGATGCAGACCCTGTAGGAATTTGATTTTGAAATCAAGTACTGCCCAAGCAAAGAAAATGTGGTAGCAGATACCCTCAGCAGCAGCAGCAGAAAAGCCTCCTTGCTTGCAATTACTGTAGTGTCAAATCCTTTGATTATTGAAGCAAGAGAGAAGATCATGCTAGATAGATTCTTTGGCCTTATTTGCTACCCTACTTATGCAGGAAAGTAAAACTCCATAGGAGTTGAACCGAGTTCAAGGGTACAGCCTGGATGATGGAATTATGTATTATAATCGCAGGCTATGCATTCCCAATGATGAGGGAACTAAGGGTCAAATTCTGAATGAAGCCCATGAGGCAGAGTGGACTAAGGACCAAAGGAAATACTAAAAAAATGGATTTTTGACACCTCACAATGGGAATTTCCCCCTCATGAAGGAGGCGCCTATTTCACATGTGCGGTGGAGTTTTAAATTATCAAAAATTGAGATATTTCATCTCTCCTCTCTCCTAATTCACGTCTAGTTCCAAAAAGTAAGCTAAACTGACCTAAAAATGGTCAAAAATTGACCAAACTGATTTGGAAAACTCCAAAATCAGTTTGCTTGGTTAGGAGCTCACTTTTTTCTATAAATAGAAGCCTCCCCCTTTGTTGAAGCTTAATAGTGTTTTATGCACTGCTACTCTACTCCTCCCAGAGCCAAGAATGTGAATTTCTTAATAATTCACTAGTTTTTGACCATTCCCTCTTCTAAAGATTTGGTGGCCACTCTTGTTGCAAACAAGAGTAGATCCCTCAAACCATCAAGCCAAAGGAAAGCTCCCAGAATTCATGTAAGTTAGAAATCTTATATTTTTCTTTACTCTTTTAATGGTTTTCTAATTTTTGTTTTGTTGAAATGATAAATCGATGCTATGCCTTGTTGGAAAGGCTTTCCCCCTCTCTCATTCTTAAAATCAGCCCTTTTTTATCCTAGTTAAGTGATCTAATAGTTGGAATTAAACTTTTCATATTGTTTCTCTTTTAAAAGAGAAAATTGATTAGTTTAGAGTGCTAATTGGGGTTAAAACCAATTGTTTCTCTTTTAAAAGTGAAAATTGATTAGTTTAGAGCGCTTAAAACCAATTGGGGTTAATTTTTAAGTTATTTTCTCTTTTAAAATTGAAAATTAATTAGTTTAGAGTGCTTAAAACCAATTGATTAGTTTAGAGTGCTTAAAACCAATTGATTAGTTTCGAGTGCTTAAAACCAATTGGGGTTAATTTTTAAGTAAATTAAAGTATAAAAACTTGAAAAATGGCCAGCCATACAAAGGAGGTTATGGCAAAATTTTCTAAAATTTTGTGAAATAAGTTTCATCTTTTATTATTCTAAAAGAATAATCCCTATAGTTTGTGTATTCTAAAAGTGCCATTTTCATTCTATGCATAGAAAAATGCATAGTAGAAATATATTTATTCTAAAAGTGTTATTTCCATTAGATTTAAATTCTATGCATAGAAAGATGCATATTGGTTTTTTTAAAAAATTATAAATTAGTGATTTTCATTAGATATAAATTCTATGCATAGAAAGATGCATATTGGTTATTTTTCTATTATCATAAAAGAGTGATTTTCATTAGATATAAATTCTATGCATAGAAAGATGCATATTGGTTAAATTTTTTTTATTACAAAAGTGTTACTTTGATCAATATTGATTTTTATGCATAAAAGAATATTTTTTATCACAAAAGTGTTACTTTGATCAATATTGATTTTTATGCATAAATAGATGCATAAAAGAATATTTTTTATTATAAAAGTGTTACTTTCATCAAAATGGATTTTTATTCATAAATAGATGCATAAAAGAATATTTTTTTATTATAAAAGTGTTACTTTCATTAAAATAGATTTTTATGCATAAAAGAATATTTTTATTATAAAAGTGTTGCTTTCATCAAAATGGATTTTTATGCATAAATAGATGCATAAAAGAATATTTTTTTATATAAAAGTGTTACTTTCATCAAAATGGATTTTTATGCATAAATAGATGCATAAAAGAATATTTTTTTATTATAAAAGTGTTACTTTCATCAATATTGATTTTTTATGCATAAATAGATGCAGAAAAGAATATTTTTTAATTATAAAAGTGTTACTTTCATCAAAATAGATTTTTATGCATAAAATGATGCATAAAAGATTTTTTTTTTGTAAAAGTGTTACTTTCACTAATATCGATTTTTGTGCATAAAAGAAATTTTTTTATTGTAAAAGTGTTACTTTCACTAATATTGATTTTTATGCATAAAAGGATTTTCTTTTATATAAAAGTGTTATTTCCATAGAAGTTGGATTTTATGCATAAATAGATGATACAGAATTTTTATATCAAAACAAAAGTTCTCTTTAATCCTTGTTTAAATCCCATGAATATGGATAAATGAATTAATTAAATACTCAAGGAAACAAAATTTTACCGTTTCATATTCTCTAGGATGATAATGAGAAAATTCAGAAAATCTATCGAAGTCGAAATTTTAGTTAAATGATTAATTTATCCTTCATAGGAATAAATGATTAATTTATCCCTCATAGGAATTCGTGATTAGTTTTGAATTCAGTTAAGCAAATACTCAATGAATGAAATTCAGTAAAGTAGTAATTGAAATATTACCCTTCGATAAAGATAGTTCAGAGAGAACCTTTACAGTCTAAAAACCTGAATCAGACTATGACCAAGACATAACTCCTTCGTCAGTTTCAAGAATAGACGATGTGACCAATTCAGTAATCTACACTCAAATCACCCACCAACTCTGAAACTAAGTTGAGATCTTTGATTTTTGATCAGAGGATCAAGATTACAGAATTCGAGGAATTCTGCTTGGGAATCTAGACTTATGATCTAGAAGTCTTGGGATATGGAATTAAGATATATCCATTGTATTAAAAAGAAAATCAAAACTGAAAACTTGCATAGAAACCCTGTTTTCTTAAAGGACTCTGTCTTACGCCGAAATGCTGGAGGGAGTATTTGGTATATGTGTTTTTTCTAAGGGAAGTTCGGTTGCAACAGCTGGTGGCGGGGAGTGTTCAAAGGACGGCTCATGCGGCAAAAACTTGCCTAGGTCTTGACCAGCCTGGGTATGGTGTAAAATGATGTGCTTTCGGTACGATGGGCGAGGGCTGACGAAGCGATCCATGAGTGAAGTACCAGGATACCTAAGGAGGATCCTGGAGGGTTCTAACCAGGCGATGCACGGGCTCGCGGTGCTTAGGACACCCATGCGTATGTCGTGGAAGATGTATATATGAATGATGATGATGAGAAAATTATTGTAATCTATTACTGGATCTCGTTGTTGACCTGCTGGTCTCAACGGAGAGTCCAGAGTGTTATTGTTTTGAGAAACAAGGATTGAATGGAAATTTTGAGTTATGACATCTGTAATAACCTTGTCAATGGATTGTTATATAAATTAAAGTTTAAAGAGGAATGTGTGAGTATCTATATTCTAAAGCAAAAGTTAAGAAAGGTTTTCAATTATGGGTGGGTGAGTACTTGTCTGGTTCTACTATTCTAGTGGTTGGGCGGTGGCTAACCCATGGGCCGGATAGGGTTAGGCAAGAATAGTAGAGTTTTAATAATAAAATTGATTAATAGAAATACGCTTAGAACTCTAGTAGTTAATTAGAATCCTGAAGACTTCTCTAAAGAATAAATCAACGGCTGTGCCTGATTCAATTAGGAAAAAAGCATTGATTCCTTCAAAGTTAAGTCTGTAATAGTTTCCCTTCTATCTGGTTTTATCAGATGAAAGTAGTTTAGTATCTTGACCTCGTTAAAAGAATTCGTTAAGAAAAAAAAATGGTGGAATCGTCCCCGCTTTCCGGGCATGGGAAATTTTCTCGGTTTCGGTTTTGGTTTCGGAATGACCACCAGCTTAGTCTCGTGCCCGGACATTCGAGGGCGAGGCCTCGAGTGAGAAACCCTACTCCACGCAAGAGGAAGCTACTTCCGCTGCTACCATCCAGGAATCCGGTGCGTAGAGGGGGCAGTGGGATCTCACAAAATGCCACCAACGGCAACAACAACATAATGTATATGTAAATTCCACCAACGGCAACACCAACAACATTGTTATTGGGATATCGAGGATATAAACCTGATAGTTCCATTAAACTTTAGAAATAATACATTATAAAAGAGTACTTTAAACCCGATAGTTACTAAACTACATTTTGCTGAGCTTAGTGCACTATATTGGCGAGCTCAACATGAGCTGTTGTTTCTTGTGTGGAATTGATAAGATGATTCTACCTCCACTCAATGATTGCTTACGAAATCTTCTCTTGTGCTTTATTGATGTCATCTTGAGTGCACCCCCGCCATGCACTAGTGTGCCATGAAAAAGATCTACGACATACTATTTCCTGCGAAGTGCAGTGTGGTGAGCATCTTGACCAACAGTAGCATGTCATTGATTATCTTTGTCAATGTTTCTAGTCTAGCCATTGAATATAAACCTGTGCAAATTAATTACTTTGATTAAGCATTGATGAATCTTCCCACATAATAAACTATGACTAGTAGGTTGCACTACTCTTGCAACTTATTGCTCACACTCTGATCTCTCTCTCTCTCTCTCTCTCTCTCTCTCTCTCACACACACACACACACACACACACACACACACACACACACACACACACACACACACACATATTCAAATAAGTGTCCATGATGATCTACTCTCCAATGCTGATGTAAGCCCTGATGCTTATGTTGGCTATACTCTATGGAGGAGTGATGATCGAAATGAAATGATGGGTTTTTCTTATATGCATCAAGCTTAAATCTTAGTGTTTCTTCCTATCTCTTTCTTGGTTTTCTTGTGGGTTGTGGGTTGTGGGTTGTAGGTTGTCCAGTAGGAGGCAGTTCTAAGGGTTGCGTGGAGGACTGGTGTTTTGGAGCCAAGAGGGGATATTGAGTGAGAAATAGTAGGAAACAAGGTTTGCATAGTGGAATCCTTGCAGTACAAGTTTCACAGTTGGTGGGAGTGTGGAAGGAAGGAGATTGAGACTAGCAGTGTTGCTTTGTTCCAAAATTCCAAACTAGTCAAAGTGCTCTTTTCCAGCCCTATGTTCTCCATGGTGGAAGTGAACTAGGGTACAAGGTTTGTGTGGAGTATGCCATATGTTGTACTTGAAGCATACCAAATCTCGTGATATTTTGACACCAGAAGATAGGTGTTTGTAAGGGTGAAAAGTAACTATCTGATAGCTATTGTAATTAGAGAATCGCATAAGGACTCGAGGGACTTACAAGCTATTGGGGGCCTTCTCCTTTGAATTTGGGCATGAAACTTGATATGTGGATCTTATACAAGTCAAGGAACAAATCTACAAAGTTTCATTCTTTTTGGGTTTACTGAGAAGGTGCATCAGAAGGGTTAGTGTCTAGTCCAAAGCATTTCTAGCTACCAACTTGCAGCCATCTCAGAGGGCTGATGGAGGGCTTGCTGAAGGAGATTTGAATTGGAGCCTTTTGTACAGGTGGACCAGAGGTAGAGCATTTCTCCCATCAGTTTTGGTGGTGTTTTGGTGGTGTTTGGATAAGTGGAAGTGGTTATGGTCTGACATGCTCTAGCTGGGGTCGACATGATGCTAGATGTATGTTCCCTCCTCAGGCACATGGTTCTGATGATGACAAGGCTCAAGTACACTGCTTTTACATTGTCCCCATGCTCATCTGATGCTTTGGCTAATGGTGACACTAAAAAACAAACTTCTGCCTCCACTAGAATACTCTCGAAGCCTGAAAAACCTTTGCCTGAGCCTATAGTCCACCAGAGAAGCTCAATTGGACTGAGAACAATAGCCCAAAAGCTCTTGTATCTTCACACATCTCTTGCCACGGACTCTAGAAGTCTTTGCAATCCCAAAAGAGAACCTAAAGGCCAGTGCAAGACACAACTGAACCACCAAACACGCCTCGACTATTCTTCCACAACCCGGGACATCTCCATAGACCTTTGCTCAATCTTGTAGAGAGAGAAACACCTACTGTCTAACCTGTAGAGAGAGAACAACAAATTGCCCATCCCTAGAGAGAGAAAACACCAACCATCTGTACTTGCTATCTATCCCTCTATATTTTCTGTCCAGCTCTCTATACTTGTTGTCCAACCCTCTGTACCTACAGTCCACCAGCCCTAGACAGAGAAGATAGTGGTTGTAGTAGAGAGAGAGAAAATCCCATCTAGCTCTGTAGAGAGAAAGATAACAACTCGACTAGTTCTGTAGCAAGATATATAACAACTCGACAAGCTTGAATCTTATTGTTTCTTCCTATCTCTTTCTTGGTGTTTTCTTTTGGGCTGTGGGTTGTAGGTTGTCCAGCAAGCAGTTCTAAGGGCTACGTGGACTGGTGTTTTGGAGCCAGGAGAGGAGATTGAGGTGAGAGATAGTAGGTAACAAGGTTTGCAGAGTGGAATCCTTGTAGTACAAGTTTGTAGTTGGTGGGAGTGTGGAAGGCAGGAGATTGGGACTAGCAGTGTTGCTTTGTTCCAAAAATCTAAACTAGTCAAATTGCTTTCCAGCCTTGTGTTCTCCATGGTGGAAGAGAACTAGGGTGCAAGGTTTTGTGTGGAGTATGTTCGTATGTTGTACTTGAAGCATACCAGATCTCATGATATTTTGACACCAGGAGACAGGTGTTTGCAAGTGTGAGAAGTACCTATCTAATAGCTGGGCGTGACAGTTAGGGCGGCAATCAGGACTGCATAAGGACCCGAGGGAAGTACAGGCTGTTGGGGGCCTTCTCCTTTGAAGTTGGGCATGAAACTTAATATGTGGGTCTTATACAAGTCAAGGAACAAATTTACAAAGTTTCTTCCTTTTTGAGTCTACTAAGGAGGTGCAACAAAAGGGTTAATGACTGGTTCAAAGCATCTCTAGCTGCTTGCAGCCATCTCAAAGGGTTAATGACTGGTTCAAAGCATCTCCAGCTGCTTGCAGCCATCTCAAAGGGTTGATGGAGGGCTTGGTGTGTAGGTGGACCAAAGGTAGAGGATTGCTTCCACATCAAGTTTGGTGGTGTTTGGACAAGTGGAGGTGGTTCTGGGTTGACATGCTCCAGCTAGGGTCAACATGGTGCTACATGCATGTTCCCTCCTTAGGCACATGGTTGTGATGATGACAAGGTCCAAGTAAACTTCTTTCACATTGTCCCAGTGCTCATTTGATGCTTTGACTGATGGTGACACTAAAAAACAGCCTTCTGGTTCTGCTATAAAATACTCTCGAAGCTTGAGAACCTTCGCCTAAGCTTGTAGTCCACTAGAGAAGCTCAACCCATTGAGAGACATAGCCCAAAAGCTCCGATCAACCTTGCAGCTTCACACCTCTCTTACCCAGGACTCTAGAAGGCTTTGCCCATCCCAAAAGGGAACATGAAGGCTAGTGCAAGACACAACTAGACCATCAGCTATTCCTCCACAACCCGGGACATCTCCATCAACCTTGTAGAGAGATAAACACCCGATGTCCAACTTGTAGAGAGAGAACAACAAGCTACCAAGCCCTATAGAGAGAAAGAAACCACTGTCCATCCCTCTTTACGTGTTGTCCAGCCGTCTGTATCTACGTAGCCCTCTATACTTGTTGTCTAGCCCTCTGTACCTATTGTCTAGTCCTAGACAAAGAATACATTGGCTGTAGTAGAGAGAGAAAGCAACCCATCTAGCTTTGTAGAGAGAAATATAACAACCCGAGCAGCTCTGTAGAGAGAGATATAACAACCCGAGCAGCTTTGTAGAGAGAGATATAACAACCCGACAAGCTTGAATTTGTAGCTGTGGGTTGTAGGCTGTCCCCAGGAGCAGTTCTAAGGGATGCGCGAGCTCGTGTTTTGGAGCTAAGAGGGGAGCTTAAGGTGAGAGATAGTAGGGAACAAGGTTTGCAGAGTGGAATCCTTGTAGTACAAGTTTTGCTATTGGTGGGATTGTGGAAGGCAAGAGATTGGGACTAGTAGTGTTGCTTTATTCCAAAAATCCAAACTAATCAAAGTGCCTTGTTCCAGCCCTATTTTCTCCATGCTGGAAGAGAACTAGGGTACAAGATTTTGTGTTGAGTATGTCCATATGTTTTACTTGAAGCATACCAAATCTCATGAGATTTTGACACCAGGAGGCAAGTGTGAAAAGCACCTATCTGATAGCTACTACAGTCAGGACTGCATAAGGACCCAAGGGACTTATAGGCTATTGGGGGCCTTCTCCTTTGAAGTTGGACATGAAACTTGATATGTGGGTCTTATGCAAGTCAAGGAAAAAATTGGTAGAGTTTCATCCTTTTTAGGTCTACTAAGGAGGTGCAGCATAAGGGTTAGTGGCTAGTCCAAAGCATCTCTAGCTACCAGCTTGTAGTAGCCATCTCAGAGGGCTGGAGGGCTTGGTGAAGGAGATTTGAGTTGGAGCTTGGTGTGCAGGTGGACCAAAGTAGAGGACTTCTCCCATCAAGTTTAGTAGTTTTTGGACAAGTGGAAGTGGTTCTAGGCCATGGGGTCAATCCCTTGGGACTGCTGACCAAGGCCCACACATGTACAAGCATTCATGCAACCTTTTTGTACCATATGAATAAAAGAAAACCCTGACACCCAATCTTTCTTCTTCTTTCTCCTCTATCTTAATTATATTAATTCGGCATCAATATTCTTAATAAGGCTTAGAGCTATGGATCTGTACAGCAAGGCTTCCTTACATGCAACAGTCGAAGATGCTCCTCCGAGGCTACCGAAGCTAGCTACCTAAGGGCTAGCTTGAGAGCTCCCAAGCTTGGAGTAAGCTGGCTGCAAATCTATCCTCAAATGCTAGGCTAAATATGCAAGCCCGCATGTCTATGAAGATGTATGTGGTACTCTCTGTGCGTGGTAGCTAGGGCCCCCCTAGGCTTGGGGTATAGACTGAAATCCAGGCCAAGAGGAAGTCCTTCCAAGGCTCACCATCGAGAAGGAGTCTAACAATTAGCTATCCCAATAGGGCACAACACTGAATAGCGGGGTCAATGATGCCTATGCCTACTCTGCGCCGTGGCTGAATGATCACTCTCCATGCCACCTTGGCCCGAGCAGGCCTCCCATCACTGCCGGGGCCCATAAGAAGTTCTCGATCAATCATTGTACCTGGCCAATGCATGCTCGGGAGAATGCCCAATAGGAAGTAATGTACCACATGGTGGCAAGAAGTACTAGGTTCGCCCCCACCACCACTTAACCGACTAAGGAGAGCCTCGCAAAACTCTATTATAAAAGCTTCTTTTGAATGCTCACAAAGATAGCGGGCTAGAGGGCCCCTCGGGATCCACTGGAAAGCCTCAACTAGATGTCAAGTCAGGGCGGGTGCAGAGCCTACCCAAAAGCCTACCCAAAAACCACATGACTTGTGCCAGTTGATCTGCGCTCTTGATGTGCAACAAAAGTTCTTGTTTGCCTCAGCGAATCTCTAGAGATTCCTTCCCCACATCTCCTAATAGATATGCTGCTGTGCTGTGTCATCTGCAAACTCTGAGTTCGACAACTCCTCCTGTGCAAACTCTCAGTCTAGCAACTCCTCCTCTGTCATCTGTACACTCTGAGTCCATCAACTCCTCCTGTGTCATCTGCAAACTTTGAGTCCAGCAACTCCTCCTGTGTACGGAGGGAAAGATGCAATCCCTGGAGTCCCGCCTCCTGAGAACTGAGAGAAAACTGCTCATGGCCTCGGCAACTTTCATGTGCACGCCTGTGCCATCTCTAATCTTTGTCATGAACAATCTTAATCCTTTATTAGTGTAGTTGTTAGGACAACATATAGTAGTAGCCTCAAAAGCATCTTCATCATCACAGATCATCATCATCAACATCATCATCTGTAGCATCATGGGAAGGTACGGATTGGTTGACAGGCAGTAGCTTGTCGATTGGCTACAGGTTATTGTACAACAACCGGCTAGAGGCCAAAAGGTGGGAAATAGTTGTGGGTAGGACCAGTAGTTAAGCAAAACTTTAATTAGTGATTATTCAAGGTTTTTGTCCATATAACAAGCCGACAGCCTTTTGTAGGTGGCCAACTACTTCCCAAGAGCATATATAAGCAAATCTGTCATAATTTATTCAGTTTTCAGTCATTCATTCATATGTCACGTGCATCATGCACTTGGATGCCATGCAGACATATCTGAACAAGAAGGTGCAAGACCTAGAGTGGAAACTAGTTCCATGTGAGCCCAGTCCGGGACAAGTTAGCCAAGGTTCCACTCTACGCATCCGAGGTTAGGTGTGCATTGTCTTGCACATGAAGCAGTGCCAGTTTGTACTATGAGTCTCCTCTATAATGATGTTAGATGACCTACGTGTTTGGTTTGCAACCAAATGCCATGCATCTGTATTAAATAAGCATGTAGGATGGGGTCCAGCCCATAGGGCTACTGCACAGAAGAGAGTCTTAGACTCTTGCATTGGGCATTGGGTATGCTTAGGCTACCTAAGAGGGGCGAGGCAAGCACCAGGCCTTTGCCCACCAGCCCTAGAAGGGTTGGGCAGGCGGTTGGCCAGCCCAAGAAGGCTTGGACAGCCAAGCCTAGGTGTTGCCCAGCACCGAGTCAGCCAGTGCCCAGGGGCTGCCCTGTAGCCTACGCAAGCCTAGACAACATTCCACAAGGCAACCAAACATGATCTAAAGGTGGCCAGGGCATCCCAGTGTGAAAATGCTAGGTTCAAAGCACTGTAATGCAAAAAGACCAAGTTACAGGTTTTGAACCAACCGACCAATAGCATTCACGGGTATAAATACCCAGACCAAAAATTAGTCTTTTCATCTCATTATTCACAACGGTTGTTCCGTTCCAAGGGCTAGGACAACCAAGGGGAAGGTGCTCAACCAAGGTGAAGAAGTGCAGGTCAAAAACCAGTCGTGGTGGGGGCCCTACAGAGGGTATTCAAGACCCAATACTGTGTCCTCTTCTCTCTCTCTCTCTCTCTCTCTCTCTCTCTCTCTATTTTCTGCACATCTTCTTCTATGTTATGTGTTATCTTTGTTCATGAACAATTGCTGAATTCTGAGCATTGAAGTTACTGATTCTTCCACCGAGCTTCCACATGTTACATTGGTATCAAAGCCTTCTTTAAGTGTGAAGATTCACCCAAAAAACCAATAAAAAAAGAAAGATTTTTTTTTCTCGCTTGTGTGGTTGGTTTCTAGACTCCGGTGGACCGCTCCTTTCGGTGTGACTCCTATCCCTAGAAGGATAGTTGGTTTTTAGCCGGCCGGAAGCCTATGAAAGTCTCCCACACGCATAGTGGATGGCCAGATTACATTTCGAAAAGGAAGTTCATTTTCTCGCTATGGTGAGCTTCGACGACGAGAGAGAACAATAAACTTCAGAACAAAGCGCACCAAGCAGTCCTTCAAGGGCAGCAAACATGAGTGTGCATGGTATGTTCCAACACAAATGATGCAATCAATCGTAAAACAAAGCACCAAATTGGAAGAGCCAGTCTTTATTTCAGATTTACATCATTCTAATAAAGCAAATACACCATTCGTGGTGGGGGCCATGTAGAGGATATTCAAGACCCAATACTGTGTCCTCTTCTCCCTCCCTCCCTCCCTCCCTCCCTCCCTCCCTCCCTCTCTCTCTCTCTCTCTCTCTCTCTCTCTCTCTCTCTCTCTCTCTCTCTCTCTCTAGTTTCTACACATCTTCTTCTATGTTGTACATTATCTTTGTCACGAACGATGCTAAATTCTGAGCATATCGATTCTTCCATCAAGCTTCCGCATGTGACATCATCATTAGCCTCAGCGGTGGCAAAAGCATGTAGAAAAGGGGCGTGAAGGTCAACCCCTTGGGGCCCACGGGCCCACCCATGTACAAGCTTTTTGTACCATATATAAATACAGAAAACCCGTGACACCAATCTCTCTTCTTTTCTCTCCTTTGTTTTAATCATGTGTTAATCACCATAAAAGTTCTTAATTAGGCTTAGGGTTATGGATCAATACATCAAGGCTTCTACGCATGCAACATTAATATCAAAGCATTTAGGCTCGGCCACTACGCATAGTCCCAAGGAAGGTGCACAGTTCCAACAAAAGGATGTAGCAGGGTAGCAGATGGAATGGTCTGGAGGGCTGGTCTGGGCAAAGCCAGAGGAAGCATTCCCTGAGGGTAGGTACGCATACCTAGTACCTCATTAAGCTCTCGGATCATTTCCAAAGGCCTAGCAACAACATGCATGATTAGTTCCGGTAGGTGACCCATCGATGTGTGAAGTTTAAGGGAAAGCAAGCATGGGAACATCAGTTGAACAGATGCTCAATTCTTCAGCAAGACTTGGAATTGGTGATCAGGAGTGAAGGTGTTCTGACAAAAATATCAATTGGAGATCAGGAGTGAAGGTGTTCTGACAAAAATATCAATTAAAGTCATAGTCAGTAAAGTAGAAGGTTAAAGTCAATAGCAGTTTCAAAGTCAATAGTAGCAGTCCAGGGAGGAAGGATGACAAAGTGTCCATCTCATCATCAAGTTTAGCAGAAGGGAGTGTCACGTACATGCCCGTGCCATGGCTTGACCTTTGTTCTTGCAATCCTTGTTCACTAGGAGGGAACCTTACCTTCTCCATAGAGACAAGGACAGATGCCTCCTCCAAGAGGGAACCCATATCTTTGGTAGTTTGCAAGTGTCGCTAGTAACGTCGTGTAAGCGACAACCAAAGATACGTCACATATACGATGGTTCATGTGCGATGCAATGTTTTTAGCTCGAAAAAACATCGTTTATATGACATTCGTCATCATGTAAATGAAGCTTTTGTAAAAACCCATCATTTCGGGCCCATTGCTAAAGGGGGGGGGTTATGTTGTAGTGTAGTGGTCACCAAAAACAAACAACTAAGCATACTAACATCTAATAATTTGAGGGCAAAAAATGAGGACACAAAGACTTAAAGTTTAAATGGAAAAACCAAGTAGTTTATGTTATATTTGGATGGTGGCAAGAAATCTATGTACGAATCTAGGTCTTAGGAAGAGAACATACATTTTGTGAATAGCTAGAAGTTTCTAAAAAGGATACGGATAAGGTCCTTCTAAAGTATGATAAGGTCCTCCTAGAGAATGCCAGTGGGAAGTGTTTCAATTAGAGTGGTGTGATTACAATTAGAAAAGTAAAGAACCAGAAGTGGAGATCAATAGCAAAGAAACATCCACTAACTTAAGGGTGTAGTCACCTGGAATCAAAAGCAAAATCAAGCTAAGATAAAATAGTTATCAAGGTGACGATATCATGAAAAGATTAACGGTTGTGTATAAAGGTGAAAATTAAGAGCCTAGATTTGCTTTTACTGGGTCTGCCATTCTGTAGTAAAAAGAATGCCACTGGAATACGCTGATTAAAGAGCAACAAATTAAGTAATGCAATGACGACGTGAACCCGAGAATGCATTGGCGATTACCCTGGTGGGCGCAGGCAATTACGCAGAACCATACGCATATTTCTTGTATGTATTGATGGGTTCTTTATATAGAAATACATGGGTAGTTACAACTATACCCTGTGGAGAACGCATGTATGTGTAAATATATATAATATATACTAGTACTCAGCACTCGTGTTGCTGCGGTATATAAAAGACATTAAGAAGCGAAATGCGCCAGAATACACAGGGTCAATTAGAAAAGGGATTTTTTTCTCTTATTTTTTAGAAATTCAAGATTTCTCTTTTCTCTCCTCTCTTTGTTCCTTGGTTGTCCATGGTTAATATATATATATATATATATATATATATATATATATATTCTCTCTCTCTTGACATGAGGAGAGATTCTTTATTCATGCTTACATGATGCAGGCATGATGTGAATAAGCAGCCAAAATGTTCGGATGATTAATAATTGATGGATAAAGCTTAGTTGCTGTCGACTAAAGTGGAGTTGAGTTTTCTCATGCATGTTTGGACACGTGTTGTTTTCCATGCTCGTGTGTTCTTTTTCCATGGAGCCTTTTTTGTTTTGCGATGATCGTATGGCGATTTTGCCGTCTCCTGTCTTGAAGGATCGTCCTTGCTGTGCTAATCTACGTTCTCCGTTTGTAGACGTGCTTATGTTCGTCGTCGTTCTTCGTGACGGTGGTGGTCCTTATAGTGTTGCTCCTTTGGCTTTATATCGCATTAGCTTCTATGTACCTACTGGTTAGTTCGGTGCTACTGACACTTGTACTTACCGGGCCCTGTGATTTTCGTTTCTTCTCGTGTTCTCGAAGGTGCACGTTCATGGCTCATCTGTTTCTTATTTGGTGGTGCCCTGCCATGATGGTCTAGATGCCGTCATTTGATGCATGTGTTTGTTATTCCAGGTGTATCATCTTTGACATGTTGCTCTGCATGGCTTTGCATGTTGTGGTGTTGTGTATTCTAGAAGCATGCAGCATGTGGACTCCGCGTGCATGCAGCATGTCCCGTTTGTACTTAGTTGTGTTACGTTGTTGGCCTTCTCGAAACTCTGGCGGAACATGGCTTGTTGCTGCTTCTGCCTTTGCATTTCACGATGCCGCGTAGAAGGTTTCCTCTTCCTTATATTACCAAGTCTACGTGTGTTGGTGTTTCTACCTCTCTTGTTTATGATGAAGCATAGGGCACTACCACGACAATACCTAGAAGAGAACATGTGTGATTACTCCAGCAAGGATTCTCACTCCTCCTCCTACGGGATCCACGTCTGTGCGCAGTCAAAAGAGCTACCAAATCTTAAGGTAATATATGTCACTTGTTCTATGCGATTTATATGCTTTCTCTTCGTGGTTGCAAGAAAAAAACTGCTTTGGTTGATGAAAAGTATAGCTCTCTTTCCTTTCTGAAAATAAAAAGTAACCAGCCTGCACATCTTGTATGCCGTCAATATCTCTGCCTTCAATTATTGAAATTTCTTCTCTTTTCCTTGCATGCTCGTCATAAACAAAGAAGTTGTGTTCTGAGGCATCCATTAGCCAATGTCAGAAATCTCCTTTGGCAAAAAAAGAGAGCTTATCAAGGTGTCAATCACCATAGGTGTTGGTAATGGGGACATTGACTTGTCCAACTGGTGGGAGGCAGCGGAAGAATTCATATGGATGGAATGCATGAAAGGCCTCTCTGCACTAGAGAAAGGTGGCACTCTCAATCATCTACACTTCCAAATGGTCGTTTTACAATTATGGCCCCATCTTTGATAAGTATTGGAAAGCTTATTATGAGGTATATGCAGTGGGATTTATTTAAATCACAAGGTGGTCTAGTCATGTGTAGAGCACTTCGGCAAGTACGCATACAAACCTTTGAAGGTATGGTCTGGTATTGTATGAAAGACCTACACAAGAATCATTTTAAGTTCTTCTGCCACAATGTATCGTCTGAAGCAGGGATTTCATTAACGTCTTCACAATTTCGTGATCACGTTAACAAAACCTTTTATTAACATATTAAAACTTGTGATCACATTGTATATTCACATGACCTGAGCAATGACCTGCCAAAACCTACTAGTCCCGTAACCCCGCCGGGGTTCTGTCATGTTTATAAACATTGCCCGACACCCATCATGCAACTTTTGGGGAGATAGTCGTTGTTTTGGGGGCGTGATATCTCTCCTCAAAGTACTTGTAGAGCTCTCGAGTTGCTAGAAGTGTCCTCTTGGGAAGAACGTCCTTATCTTAGGGGCTGTCGTCTTTCCTTGTAGGCACTCCTAAGGCTATTGAGCCACTCGTCCTTAGTTCTTTGAATTGGGGGCAGGGTGTGGTTCGTAGCTAATACTTGTGGAGATTTAGGGACAAAGTTCGTAGCTACGTAGGTAATCTACCTCATTCTGCTTTATGAATGGTTTGATGGAGCCAAGAGTCCTACTTAGGGGCTTGTATTGGTTCTTGATACTTGATATAGTTTAGAGTAGACAAGGGTCTATTGTCCTATACTAGAGTATTGGGCAAGCATAGATCTTTGATTTTCTTTGTGAATGTTAGAGAAGGTCTATTGTCCTATACTAGAGTATTGGGCAAGCATAGATCTTTGTTGTGTAAAGTATCCTTAATTGGGTACAAAAGGCATCCTTCATTGGGGATGCAATATGCATTGTATGCATGCTATCAATTATATGTATCTTAATCTTAGAACACACATTTATGCATTCGTCTTGTCGTGATGCTAAAGGGTTAGCAAGGATTAATATTTATGGTTATGTAAGATAGTTTCGAAGCAGTTTTGTGTTATGTGATGATCTTTTGTGTTTGTCAAGATAGTTTCGAAGTAGTTTGCTTCTGCTGATGTATGTTTTGTAATACGTGAGTGACTTTGTTGTTTTTTCATTTGTGTATTCATTGTTATATGCTTGCTTGAATAGGTTATTTGAGATGGAGGACAATGTTGGATCCAGTGATGTATGTTTTGTAATACGTGAGTGACTTTGTTGTTTTTTCATTTGTGCATTCATTGTTATATGCTTGCTTGAATAGGTTATTTTAGATGGAGGACAATGTTGGATCCAGTGATACCTCTAATAGAGTCCAAATTCCAAATAGTAGGAAAAAAAGGCACCTAGGATAGAGTGGCCATATGCAATTAACATCAGTGATCGATTCATAGATTGGGAGTGTAAGCTATGCCACACAGTAAAATCAGGTGGGGTGCCTCGACTAAGAGAACACTTTTTAGGCGGAGCGAAGAAAAAGTCATGTACCCACCCCTCTGCACCTGCAGTGGCCAAACGCATAAGAGAAGAAATTCAAAAGAAAGATTCAAGAAAACATTACACTCCTACCGTTAATGTATCAAGGCAGCAAGAACACTGTTGTTCTAATCATCAAACTCCGGCTACATCTCCTACTTGTACTCCGAACGTCAATGTGCAACCAGAAAGTAATCTACCCAATGCATCTTCCTGCAAGCGGAACTTTGATGTAGGAAATATACCCATGCGTCAAACTTCATTGCAAGAAAGCCTATGTCAAGGTCGGCTCGATGATGCACAACTCGCCCTTGCTGAAGCGATTTACTTTTCTGGGAGTGCTATGATGATGGTGGATAGTGAGCATTGGAAGAGAGCATGGAAGAAAATTGGTGAGTTTGGACCAGGGTTTTCACCGCCTACGTACCATGCTATGCGAAATGATCTATTAGAGAAATGTTATGCGCAAGTAAAAGAATGTGTACAAAGAATAATTCTTAGCAATATAGAGCTTTCTGAATGTAGTATAGTAAGTGATGGTGGATGGTCTAATGTACAAAGAAAACCATTAATTAATATAATGGTTATTTCACCTAGAGGTGAGACTTTCATCCGTGCCGTGGATTCTGTTGGTTCAATCAAAACTGGGGCTTACATTGCTCAAGTCATTGGCTCTGTGATAGAGGAAGTGGGTGCCAAAAATGTAGTCCAAATTGTCATGGACAATGCAAAGAATTGCAAGAATGCATCCAAAATCCTAAAGCGGCACTATCCACATGTTTTTCCGGTAGGTTGTAATACTCATAGTTTGAATCTTGTATTAAAAGATTGGTATAAAAGTGATGATACCAAATGGTTTGCCTCAATCGTCGACACTGCTCTCGTTACCTTGTGAGATTCATGCTCAAGAGACAGAGAGTGTTAGATATTTTTCAACCTCGCATGGCTAACTCTTGATGCTCGTTTGCTTGTGCTTCTGCCATATTTGCGTGAACGTAAATAACTTTAGGATTTTAATGAACTATAAAGATCAACGTAAGATAAATTGACCATTACCCTCAAAAACTTAAAGTTTAACACCACGAGATGAGATATGAATTGCAAAGACTCAATGAGAAATATCCACTTGACTCAAAGAATATTTCAAACAATGTGCGCACATCAAATTTTGAAGAGAAAACATAAACTTAAACACCACAAGAGGAGAGAGATATTGCAAAGACTCAATGAGAAAATATTTCAAACAGTGCGCACATATCAAATTTTGAAGAGAGATAAACAAAGAGCCATTCTTGAAACTAAATCTCCTGATACTGTTAAATTACAAAATTGGGGTTAATGACACCGATAGCTCTACAAGAGGACGTTGTGCCCTCGTCGGGTCAGTATTTAGTGATCTAAAAAATTCCGCTACTTGCAAAACAGATTTTCACTCGTTGTTCGCGATTAGGTAGATACATCCAATTTTTGACTCTATAAATAATAGTATCCATGGTAACTTTGTCGTACGAACTATTGTCCATCCACAACTCTTGTACTTTCTACCAAAAGTCATATAAAATTTGTAATAAATACCCTAAAGCAAAAACATCAGATGCAAGAGTGTATGCATCCGCCAAAAACAGATCAAAAATTTTCGGGGCTATCCACGGCCGTTTATTTCGCTCTCTGTCTGCGTAGGAGACCGCAGCTGCCACCTTCTCAAGGGTCTTGTCTGTTTCAAATACAAAATTGAGAGACATCCATTTTTTGGGCACTCTCAACTTCAAACCTGTCTCCATTGGAGTAGCAATAGGCTTGCAGTCTTCAAGGCCAAATCTCTGCAACAATGTCTCAATATACTTTGTTTAACACAAAGCAATACCTCCATCATCACACTGCTTAAACTATATCCCCAAATAATGATGCAAATGCCCCAAATAATGATGCAAATGCCCCAAATAATGATGCAAATGCCCCAAATCTGACATCTCAAAAGAGGCATTCAAATCAGCCTTAAAATCAGCAATATGACTCTCATTTGGTCTTGTGAGCAGCATTTCATCGACATAGAGAGCAATGATTAGTTGTACATCATCCACACGTTTAGCATACAAAGTGCTTTCTGTTGGACTATTCTGAAAACCATGTGCAGTCAAATATGCATGTATCTTTTCATACCAAGCTCCATATAAAGCCTTTTTCAAACTTGCACACTTTGTTTTCCTGCCCTCTTTGAACAAAACCACGAGGCTGCGATACATACACCTCCTCATACATACACCTCCTCATGCAAATCTCCATTTAAGAACGCAGTCTTTATGTCCAACTGATGTACATTCCAACCATTATGAGCGGCCAATGCACAAATGCTACGAATGGTAGTCATACGACAAGTGGGAGCAAAGGTCTCATCAAAATCAATGCCCTTTTCTTGAGCATAACCCTTTGCAACAAGTCTAGCCTAGCGATCAACACTGCCATCTGGCTTTCGTTTTCAACTTAAAAACCCACTTACATCCACCAATGGCCTTTTTACCAATAGGCAAATCACACAAAGACCATGTACCATTCTTCATTATAGCATCATATTCACTTTGCATTGCAGCCAACCAATTTTCTGATTTTTGTGCCTCATCAAATGAAAGAGGATCTTCCTCTTCACACATACTAGACACAACCAAAGCATAACAATCTGATGCATAAGAGGCATGCTGAAAACCTGAACGAGTACGACTAGAAATAGGTGCATCAATTTTACTATCACGCAAGGTTTGCACCAGCCATTTAGGCATACCTCTAGCCTCATGAATTACATCCTGTAAATTTGCATAGAAATAGGCTGATCTATGATGTCATTTGAAATCTGCATAGGCTGAATATTTGCCTCATTAGGACTTACATTTGAATTCCCACCTATAAAGAGAGGCAACAACGTATCAAATACATCCCGTGAGCTCACACCTGTCTCTTTTGGTACATGATAACAAAGGCTGCACAGCATCTTCCACAAAAACAACATCTCGACTAATCAAGATACGCTTTGACTGCGGATGATACAATCTATAACCCTTGCTCTCAGCACTGTAACCAACAAAAATGCATTTAATAGCCTTATCATCCAATTTTCTGCGTTGTTGCACTGGCACTAAAGCATAGGCCAAGCAACCAAAGACACGCAAGTGACCAATAGAAGGCTTCCTGCCATGCCAAGCTTCGTATGGAGTAATAGACTACTGCAAGGCCTTAGTGGGACACCTGTTGAGTACATATGCAGCACACATGATAGCCTCAAGCCAAAACGCATGTGGCAAAGCTTGGCTCTTGACCATACATCGTGCCATCTCCATAAGTGACATGTTTTTCCTCTCAGTAACACCATTTTGCTGAGGGGTATATGGCACTGTACATTGGTGTTTTATCCCACGACTAGCCAGAAATGCATCAAACTCTTTAGACATGTACTCCCTCCCTCGATCAGAACGGAGGGTGCCCACAGTACAATTGGATACATTTTCAACCATAAGCATAAACTGTTTGAAGCACAAAAACACTTCGGACTTTGCCTTCAGTGGTTATACCCATGCATGCCTTGAGTAATCATCAATGAAAGTCACGAAGTACAAGTGTTTACCAAATGACGGAGTTTGCATAGGCCCACATACATCACTATGTACAAGTTGCAATTTGCGAGTGGCCCGCCGCACAGAACCATCCTTTGGAAACGTAGAACGCTGCATTTTGCCCAAAATATAGCCTTCACAAACATGTTTCAATGGTGCCTCAAGAGGGGGCAATGAAGCAACCATATCAAATTTCTGCAAACGCAGCAAACTAGCAAAGTTCAGATGACCAAAACAATCATGCCATAGTTTTGCATTTGAAACTGCATTTGCTGAATCTTCCACACCCTTGTCATAAGAATTGAGCCTATACAGCCCACGAAACAAGGTGCCAGATACACCAATGCCCTTCACTGTGTAAGAAGCATTATTGGCACATGTGACAGTATTCCTATTAGGGACAGCCTCAAGACAAGTGAACATATCACGATGTGAGGTAATGTGCTTTGTAGCACCACTGTCAAAATACCATACATCAGAGTCAACAGAAACTACCAACCATGCATCATGTGACAGTATTCCCATTAGGGACAGCCTCAAGATAAGTGAACATATCACGATGTGAGGTAATGTGCTTTGTAGCACCACTATCAAAATACCATACATCAGAGTCAACAGAAACTGCCAACCATGCATCATGTACAGATGGGTTATACTGGCAATACAAGCTAAACGCCCATTCTGTATCCTGCACAACATTTGCAGAATCTGCATTTGTAGAAGCATCCGCTATTGTGGCTGCATTTGACTCTTTCTTCTTTTCCTCTTTAGCCTTTAGCTTAGGGCAATTCTTAATGACATGATCAATTGTTTTACAATAGTTGCACCTCATTTTTTTCTTGCCTTTATCAAGAGCCTTCTCAGATTTATTGTTGCTACCTGTGGAAGGAGAAGAAGTTGCAGACCTACTAATAGGAGAAGAAACACTCGAAGGGGCTACCTTACCACTTCTTCTTTGCTGGGCAGTAACAAATGCCTGATCAATTGCATGCTGCCTAGCCCTGTTTTGCCTGGACTGCGCTTCTTGCAAGAGCTTGTTGACTAAAGTATCATACTTGACAACATCAGGTCTGTCCTCAGTAAAACAAGTCTCCACGTGGAAGCAAAAGTCTGATATGACTCAGGTAAAGCATCAAGAACAGTCTGCACAAGAGAATGATCAGGAATAATCTCACCTGCAGAAATCAACTGTTCCTTGAGATCTTTAATCTCAACAAGAAAAACATTCATGTCATCATCTTCCTGCATAATCTTCGATTCTAGCTCTTTACGCGCAGGTAAGAGATTTTTTCCTCATTACGACCTGCATACAAACCAGCTAGAATATCCCAAGCCTGTTTTGCTGTTTTAGCTAAACGAATATGTGGGGTGATGTTACGTTTCACAGAAAGTGAAATCAAGGCATGAGCTTGCGTATCTTTACCATCCCAACGAGCTTGTTCAGCAGTGGGTAAAACAGCAGCAATAGTAGAGCTGCTAGAACCTGCAACATCCTCAACAAATCCTACATCCACAGAACTTGGACGTACATCCATACCCTGCACAATGTTCCACACTCCTTTTGCAACCAAAACATGATGTATCATGTATGCCCAAAGTGGGTAGTTACTGTCTCCATCCAATTTGTCATCAGCACAGCAGATAACATGCGAAATACATCATTGCTGTTATCAGCCATGGCCACTGACTGAAACTGATGCAAAAGCTACCTGTAATGAAGCAAAGACTAAACAAAAAACAACTTGTGCTATGTAGCACAGTCCACAATAGAATACGTATGCCTATTTTGCAGAAACTGCACTGTCAAAATTTGTGCACAAAATGACGAAAACACCTGTGCAGAACTTGAAATGCAAAAACGGAGCCCGAAACGACCTCAGATGCAATTTTCGCAGAGTATAGGGACCAGCAAGTGCTCATGAAAGCTCACCTCAATCGGAGAACGTGAGTCGAAGGGTGTTGGCGGTGTAGCCCTAGGAGCCGATGTCTGCTCTGATACCAATTGTTGGAATTAGGGTTGCAGGAAAGCACACAAAGCTTGGAGAAGAAGAAGCAAGAAGGCACACAACACACAATGTATTAGATTGTGTCAATGTACAAAAGATAAGTTAGCCCTAGAATGATGGGCGTATATACAAGCCGGGGGAAAAAACCTCCTAAAGAGGGAAAAAGTGCCCCGGTGGTCCTAAGTGTGTTCACACACATCACTGCCTATATATGGCAACAATGAGTGACTTGTATGACATCAAACGTCTGCATGAGCTTCCTCACCTGCTTAGCCACCGTTTAGACTTGAATTTCAACATGCCCAAGTGCCTTGAATTTTTTTAATTAAAGCAATGCATCACCTTTAACATTCAACCTTTTTACCCCATGATCCAAGAATAATTTGAGACCCATGACAAGAGTGACATACTTTGCTTCGTTGTTGGAAGTTATCCCCTCCAAAACTTTTGCTTGCTTGAGAAAGACATCCCTTTAAGGATCATGAATTATGACACCACCTGCAGCTTGACCTGTTTTCCTCCTAAAAGCTCCATCAAAATGAAGAGTGTAAGCATCCTCTTAATCAGCATGTGGAAGGATTAAGGGGGGCTCTTTTGGCTTCGGAGTGAGCTTTTTCTCACGACACCTATGTGTGAGGACATCAGCTAAGCATGCCCTAGTGCTATCAACAATAAAAGTGTAGTCATACTCCTGAATTTGAACTACCCTCTTTGCTATCCTAGTAGAAGTGCCCATGTGCTATATTACATAAGGCAAAGTAGGCTCTACAGTGATCACCACAAACTACCTAGGCAAGAGATAGGGGCGGAACCTCTTCAATGCAAACATTAAGGCCAAGACCATTTGTTCGATTATTATGTACCCTTTCTTCGCTCGCAAGATTCATTACCCGGCTAACGAAATACACTGGCTTCATAAATGAAGTCTAGGGATCTTTTTGCATAAGTACAGCTCCTAGTGTATTTACCCCAACATTAGGATTAACATAAAATGTGTCATCCCATCTAGGTGGTGAAATGGTGGGCAAAGAATTGAGAACATTTTTTACCTCCTCTAGAAGTGTATTTCATCCTCTTCTCCCCATGTAAAAGCACTTTGATGTGTCAACTGCTATAATGGAAATACTACTTGTGGGAGAGGAGATATATGAACCTGCTCATTTACTTGACCTTCTGTATGAAACACACCAACTCTTTTGTGGTTGGCGGTGATGGGAGGGCTACAAGAGCTTGAACCTTTTCTGGATCCGCCTCGATGCCTACCTTTGAGATGACATGGCCTAGGAGAACCACCTTTTCTTCCGCAATGTGACACTTGTCAGGGTTGAGCTTCTCACCCAAATAATGAATTCTATTGAGGCCTTCCTCAACTTTAGCTAGACGTAGAATTCTTGAGCTATAGATGCAAAAATCATCAATGAAGACTCGAATAGAAGAGTCAAAAATAAAGCTGAAAGACATAATTCATAAACCATTGCTAGAAGGTGGTTGGAGCATTGGTGAGACCAAAGGACATTACTTTGTATGAAAGTGGTCTTCTGTTGATCCTCCTGTGCAATTCTTATTTGAAAATAACTAGAATAACCATCACAAATAGTATACACTTCATGACCTATTGCCTCATTCAGAATCTCATCTTGAAATGGAAGTAGAAAGTGATCCCCCTTAGTAATTGAATTCAAAGGTTTGGGGTCAACACAAATCCGCCACTTCCCATTTTTCTTTGGAGTGACCACCACCGGTGAGACTCACTCTGCATTTTCCACTGGATACCCTACACGCAATAATCTCTTCACTTATCCCAATAGTGTTTCTCTCTATACTACTCCCAATCTCCTCAGTTTTTGTGCAATTGGCTTTGCCTCCTTCAAATCAATGTGATGCTCAATTACTGATACCCCCCGTGATGTGTGTATAGTCGGTGATGAATAAATTATGATGCTTCCTCAGCATGCTAATATACAACTCCCTCTCTTATGTGGAAAGACTATTGGCTAACATCCCCTCTAGCTTCCCTTCATCAACCTCGAGTATGGTAGTGTTCTCCTCTCGCCAAGGAGAAACAGGCTCTCTACGGACTAGACCCATCACTTCTAATGAACTCTCTTCCCTCTCACTACTCATCTCGCTCCCTGACGAGGCACTCTCACTAGAACTAAACTCATCTGTTGTGGTGTCACACTCGAGATCCGCCTTCCTTCCTCCTCTTTTCTCATGGTGCGGCTTTAACACTAGCATCCCGGTTTCCCAACGTTGGTCTGCCTTCATTGCTATTAGCCAAGGTCTCCCCATAATTAACGGATATCCCTCCCCCTTGGATGGCATAACATACATGTCCACAGCTGCTTAAATCCCACAAACAGTTACTCTCGCCCCTTTGACTACTCCCACACACTTCACTGAGGTATTTTTTGCTAACCTCGCCTTGTACTTACAAATACGGTCTAGTCACCTATAATCCCAATTTATGTGTTAGCTTCTCACTCATAATGCACATTTGTGCACCCCCATCTACATACCCTTTTGAAAATTTCTACCCCTTGATTTGTGCTTCTACCAGTGGTATTACGTCTCGGTGCAGGTCTGCTGCTCTAATCAAGTTTAGTTCTCTAAGTATCCTTTTTCGAGTGCTAACCATTTTAGACCACTGCCTCCTCACCTTAGGTACCAAATGCAAGAATTACAGCCATACAAGTTTTGGCCCTTAACTCCCCACATCAAAAATTAGATCATAAGGTCAATGACCCTTATCCAAAGAAAAGTCCTCAATGGTAATTTTGCAATGAGGCTTTCTTAGCTTGCTAGTGCTTGCTTCTCCATCTTGCTTTGCTCTTCTTCCTTTTCCCTTCTCCTCTAGCTCGTTTGAGCCCATGTCTTTAGTCTCTTGAAATGGGCTCGTTTGAGCCCATGTCTTTAGTCTCTTGAATTCTGGTTCTCTTCACTAGCATAGTGTCCACCTCAAATAGAGTCTTTAGATCCTCCTCTACTCTTGAAACTTTCTCCAAACCAATAATGTTAACTGTCCTCTCACCTCCTTGGTAGCGGTGGCACTTGAGAGAGAGGATGAGATGCTAGTTCTTGGTGCAGTAAGACTTGCACAAACTGCTGTGGTATTGGTGTAAGCGGGCGATGGTGGGGATCTAGGCCGAGCAAGAGTAATTTGTTGTTGGGCCTTCTCGATGGATAGTAATCCCCCTAGACTCTCCGCGGCGGGTAAGGGCAATTGTACATGTCGTGGCCATCCTCACTGCAATTGTACCAGTGGAACTCCCTTGCTTGCCTTCTTTGCTCTCATTTTTTCCCATTGGTGGTTTGCCTTGCATTTTGCACCAAATTTATTGAAAGGCCTTCCATGAGCCATTACATGAGCTCCTAAGAGTTTGCTTTAGGCTAGATGTGTTGTGGCTATGCTCCTTGAGTAGACACCTTAAAGGGCTAAAACTTGTTCCCTTGCAATTTTTGCCCCTCTAGCTACTTGAACTTGATACTTAAGCTTTCTATCTTTTGACCTAGCCAACTGGAGTGCTTCTTCGAACATTCCCGAGAATTTTGCCTTGACCTTCTCCCTCAATGGTGTAAAAAGCCTTGCTAGGAAGGTATCTTTTCTCAAGAAATGTGGAGCCCTTTCCTACCTCCTAAAGGTTTGGCCCATTTACCCCACAAGTTTTGAAATTTCCACACATATCCCGCATAGTCATGCAAATCCTTCTGGTGCAAATCTAGCAATTTTTCCCAAAGTCTTTTTGGCGTATCCCTGATTTCATATTTTAGGGTGAAGGCCTAGCGGCGGAGGGGTTCCCAGTCCGTTCTAATGTCCCTTGTTAAAGCTTTGTACTAGGCTCTAGCCTCTTCTTTCAACACTAGGGGCAAGGCCCGTACCTTAATTTCATCTTGATCTTGCCCATTCATCAAGAAATCCATTTCTAGACCATCTAAAAACTCTTGTGCATCCTCCCCATACCTCTCGTGAAAAATAGGGAAAGCCATGATGATTTGCCAAGGCTTGAGAAAAGTGCAAAGTGGTTACACGAAAAGAACTCTTTTTTTCTTTTTCTCTTTTTCCCTTTTTTTAGTGGATTACAGGGGCTGGAAAAGAAAGTTACAACAAAATGAAGATGATTACATCAAATGAAAGGTTGTAATTGATCAAAGGAAGGATAAATGGATCGAGTGATGCATTAACTTCTGCTAATCTTTTAGGACCGAATAGAAATGCTATTCTTTGTTAGAAATGCATTTTCAAGCTAATGATTACATGCACAGACTGCCTACAAGTAGGAGAATAGGGCTCTCCCTACCTAAAGGGCTGGGGACCGCTTCAATGTCCATTCATGCTACTAGTAAAAGAACAAATGCAAAAGTAAATTCATAAGGAGATGTCCCTTCACTCAATTTTACCATAAGAATCTATGTTCAAAGGGTTGTAGCCTGGGATCGGCTTCTAGTTAAATCGAGAGACGCGGGGGGCGGTCTCTCCTGATTGTAGGCAGCTTGCCATGCTAGTTTGGTTTCCTCCATACTTCCAAGCCTCCAAGATGGATTTCTTGTAGTCCTCTAAGGTCGTCAAAGTGTTGTTGTTGACAAGCTCATCAAATGGTACAAAGTCTCCTTCCTCCAGTAGTTATACTTCTTTGATTCTTATCCTTGGGGCGAGGCAATAGACATCTAAGGGAGCGATTAAACAAGACACAATTTATGTCTGTGAAGCCAAACTTGGCAATGTGCGCAACAAACATTTAAGGACAAATTATGAGAGCTAAGGGCCACAATGTGTAAAGTGGAGTTACGATTATATAAATGATTTTTTACTCATTTTGGCAATTCTTTTTCTGTTGGTTGATGTATATAGCAAGAGAGATCTTTGAACCCACAGTTGAGCTTATTTAAAAATGATGAACAAGAGAGTTTAGTTGGATGTGAAATTGATATAGTAATTAGCATTATGATTTGCTTTATGGATTTTTTGGTCTTATTAAATCAATCGAGTGATTTTAGTCTTGATTAAGTTTAGTGTTACATTTGAGCCTAGGATTAGGATTAAATTAAATCTTTTGAGATACAAAAATATAAGCTTATAGTATCTTCTACTAGCTCATTACATAGAGAGATCAAGCTTATCTATGCAACTCTCTATTACTTGTTTGTCTATGCAACTCTCTATTAAGCCAAGGATTTTATCTCGTTGTCCATGCCCACCATCTATGATCATCCTAATAGAGGACAATAACATCAAATCCATTGAGCCAAATTCAGGCTCTTTTGAGAACTTCAACACTTTTTAATATATTAGCCACCTTGTCCCAAATGTCTAACCACCTCTTAATACCTTTTTTCCACAATTTCTCAAATTGCATCTTTCCAACAAAAAAAAGAAAAGAAAAGGAAACTAGACTAAATGAAGCACACCAAAGGTTGTTGTTCCTCTCTCAAAGCATTTCCATCTAATCAATGGTTTATAATGCATCTAATCCTTCTAGATAGACCTTGATATAATTGATCCCCCTCAATAAGGTGCTTTTTGCTAAAAAACAATCCTTCTAGATAGGCCTTGATATAATTGATCCCCCTTGAATAAGGTGCACTTCGCTTAAACAACAATCCTTCTAGATAGACCTTGATATAATTGATCCCCCTTCAATAAGGTGCACTTTGCTAAATAACAATGTAAGTGTTTTTAGCTCTTTCTAGATTTCACATCCCCTAAAAACATGCTCGATGTGGCAACATGGACCTCTAATGCCATGTGGCACATACTTAACCCTTTTTTATAGATTTTTTTAGGTGATAGCATGCTGCTCGATGGGCAACATGGTCCTGCGTCACATGTAACCTTAAAATTTTTTTTAAAGATTTAGTGATGGCATGGCACCTGGTGCCATGTGGCATTATGAACGTGCATGGCCACATGGTATACGTAACCCTTTGTTTTACAATTTTATGTGTGCGTGTGTGTGGTGTGTGTGTGCACGCACGCATGGAAATTTTCTCCAAGGGAAGGTGTGTTTCAATATTTTAGGAGAAGGAAATTTAAAGGATTTATGAGGGTAATTTTTTAAAGAGAGATGGGTTGGTTTTTGGAGGGGGTGTTATGTATACATGTATACATGCATGTATGTGAATATGTTAACATGTGTAGAGAGTGTTCACATGTTGGAGAAGTAGAAGCAATTTTAGAGTGGGGAATAATTAAAATATTTGTAATAGATCATGGGGTAGACCTTAGAGTGAATGTAGATAGTAAAATAAGGTGATTTGAGTGGTGGGTCAAAATACATGCATAATGGCCAGGAAAAGTTTATGGGTAAAGGAGTGGTCAATGATAAAAAAAATATGAGAAAATAGAGAGAAAAAGAAGAAACAAGCGTGGAGTTTATGGGAGACTATAGAGAGAAAAGAATCAAAGATTTAGTGTGAAAAATAGCTTAACATTCATCAATGTAATATGTTACAAGCAATAGAGATCAATTTGGGTCTAATATTTATGTTTTCTACACACTTTCTCTCTCTCTACAATTTGAATTTTCTCTCTCTACTATAGATTTTAACATTTTTGACTAATTACTCATTCTTTATGTTAATTATCGCATCACTAAATCAGTGATATATCAACTACAGATAGTATCTTCTATGTGTTTAGACATTAATTCTTTACAATTCTATCAATTTTGAGTGATTTTTGCACTTTCTTGAGAGTCTATAGACATTGTTTTTCTCAAGGGATCAAGAAATGTGAGTGTGGTTTTGCTATAATTTTTTCACACGTGCAAGTGTGAGTGTGTGTATGTGCTACATGCACGTAGGTGCATGTGAATGTTTTTAAATTTTGATCGCTTTTTAGTTTTGTTTTGGTTTTCAAGTTTTTAATCATTCTTGGGTATATGTGTATATACAATTACTCATTCTTGGGTATATGTGTATATACAATTAATAGTAGGAAGTGCTAATTTACATACAATAGGGTTTTCAGGTTTCGGCTTATCGTGTGGTCTCATTAAGTGTGAAGGCAAAGAGTCACTTGCCCATTCATAAGACGAAAACCTTGACGTCACTCCGTGGATTTTTTCTAGCACACTTGATTGAGCTTTATCTTTCTAATTTCAACTGGTGAGTTGGTGTTTGTTTTGGGGTCATGGTGATCTTTTTAAGCCTTGGGGGTTTGCTTGATGGTGATCTTTTTAAGCCTTGGGGGTTTGCTTGATGGTGCCTCAAAAGAGTTTGTATAGCTCTGTTTGGGGTTGGCACCATGGGTGGCTATTCTTTGATGGGAATAGGAATGGGTAAGGCACTTGTACATGGGCAAGGTACTACCTATTGCTGCTTGGAATCCATAGAATCCTGTGACTTCTATAAAGGTGATGCCATCACTCTCTTTTCATGTTGTACGCCTTTTTGGTTGATCAAGAATGTGTGGTATATCAGTGTTTCTTGATGATAGAAATATGAGTATAGGCATCTTCATGTGGTAGAAATTTTAACTTTTTAACTTTGTCATGAAATGTAATCTGTTTTAGATTTCCTAACTAGCACTATAATGTTACTTGTTCTTGCCTCAATATTACCCTTGGTATGAATGTTACATGACCTATAAAATTACTTGTCAAAAAATATAGGTAGTTTAGTAAATATGTGAATCTCATTAGTGCCACCTTGCTTGCTCACACATTCGTAAGTTATCCGATAATCCAATTTGCTTGCTCACTCCTACTCTCGCTCCACAGCAGACGCACCCCTACACAATTAGTTGTTGCAATCCATTCCCTACCAAGGATAATGCTCTCTTTCATTGTTGTTACTCCTTTTTTGTACCTTTTATAATCCTAGCACTAGCTAACTTGTTTTGAACATTGTACATGGCCAAAGGCCTATCATTATAACAAAGCCAACTCATATAATGCTTGAGTGGTATCGGAAACATGTTTTGGTCACCCGATAAGTGTGGGCGGCGACAAAGCCCACTTATATAAAAGAGACTTAGGGGAGTGTGTAAAGACACTTTTAATAATACAATCTACATTTAAGCTCAAGCTTGGGAGCTCCTTCATTCTTTCTTATCTTAATCTCTTTTAATGCTCGCATGATTTCATGTTTATGTTAGTCATTAGCTATAGAGTCTTGTTGAGTTGGTTCTTGCATGTGTGAGTGCTTAAGAGTGTGTGTGTGTGTGTGTGTGTGTGTGTGTGTGTGTGTGTGTGTGCGTGTGAGTGTGCGTGCTTAGGGTGAGCTTGCTTGATTCTTGCTTCTGATTGACTTCTTTGCATTTATGGTCTTTTAGGTTTACCTTAATGGTATTTACCTCTTGACAGAGATAGATGACATTGTAACCACAATCATGAATCATCGACGATTGGCATATAAATCATCAATAATTGGAACATGAATGGTCATCTAAGAATTAGATCATAGTTGGTGGGCCTTTCAAAGTTGACAACAGCAAATGTATGCTCATAGGTCAAGCCACATGATGTTACCTCAACATACATAGGGTCCCATCCGCTAGCTTAAGCCTACTATTTTGGCCCTTTTGAGGAACTTGTTTCCCCATCTTTGCCACATGTACTTGGTAGCAATGCTCACTCCCACTCCCCCCATCAAGGATTGCAATGGTGGGTCACTCCTCCTAAGTTGATCAGAATGGTGGCATTCATATCATCTCCCTCATAGTACTAGAATATCCTTGAATGTTTTTCTCGTGGGTTCTTTATTTTAGCTTGGTCTATCTCCTCAATTTCCTTAATAGGTTTAAGCTTTTCTTTTATCCAACCACTAGTGGACTTCATCTCAAGCTTTTGGCTTGCATGTCAAGTATTCGACCAAGGTTATAGTGATTGGGGCCGAGAGGAATTCTCTTGAGGCTCCCATTTCTCCTTTCAATGCAGGCCTTAAAGATGGCATGTTTGCAACTATCATTGAATCCTCATCCGTACCCATGTAGGACAATGCGGTAGGTAATGAGTTGGTTTAAATTTGCATGATACCCATGCCCATTTTGAAGGCAGATCTCTATGTATCTTTTCATTAGTGATTCTTTGAGGGCATATTGCCTCTCTTGGTCGAACCTCTCTTATGATGTGCTCATGGAGCAACCTCATAGTCTCAATTTACTCAAGCTCTTGGAGCTCTTCTAATGTTTTTGTCTCATTTTCAAGCTCTTCATGAGGCCCTGGCATTTCTGTAGGAAATTCTTATTCTTTACTTGAGAGACTCTCCTCATGTGATTCCTCTCCTCATAGAATCTAACTATGTTGTGATAGCGGTTGAACAACTTTGATCTTAGCATAACTTGAATGGTCCTTTGGGTTGTACTTTCCGCTACTCATATGTTTGACTCGCGTCTTTTTTTCATGAGACTCTGGGCTCAGGTCTCCCAACCTCTCAAAACTTGTTTGGTTTGGTTTTTAAAGTTTTTGCGATTTTTAAAACTTGATAGGAGGTTAGATCTTTTTCATACACTTAAAATCCCACTTCTAGTCTCAGTTATATTCACATTCACCATGGGCCTCTATTGTATTAAAGCTACCATAGCCACAAACCTTGTATTATGGGTAGAGATAGGAAGTGGGCACCCACTTAAGCTGGGCGACAGGGCACCCACTTAAGCTGGGCGACAGGGCAAAGCCCTCTTCTATGTATACAACTTTTGATAATGTGAATGGGTCAATTATATCATTTCTCAAGTGCAACGCTTTCTTCTTCTTCTCTTGAGCTCTTGCCTTCTCACCTGCTTAATTATAGTGTGCATGATTGTGTGTGTTGATGGTGTGTATAGAGTGTGTGCATGCTTGCTTACTAATGTGAAAGAGTGATTGAGCATGATTATAGAAGAGGGTGGTTCAAGCTTCCTAGCTTAACCGTTGCTTGGAAGGATTACTTAGTTGATTAGAGAGTAGAGGAATGGATTAAACAATAAAAATTGACACACCTCTCGGCTTATTTAGCCTCTCCAAATTGACACACCTCTCGGCTTATTTAGCCTCTCCAAATGGGACTTCCATGATCCAAGATAAGTTATCTAACCACTAGTACTATGATTCCTTGCTAGAGAGCAAGAAGAGTTTCTTGACATGAACAAATACCACCGCCACCACTGCTGGGAATTGAGCTAGACTTAGATGAGGTGAGGGAGGAGAGCTATCTTTCTATTCAATTTTCTCCACTCTATATTGCCCCCTTGAATGCAAATTCTTGGTTGAATGTTGAGGAAATGTCCCTAGTGTAATATTATCGGAGTTGCATTGTGTGATTGGAGTGATTTAGGAGTATATTTGTGTGATTAGAATAGGTTTTTACTTCTAACTTTAACCTCTTTGGTGTTTTATGGTGCTCATTTTGTTCAATTCTTTGTCTCATGGGAGTGGTAGAATGAAGAGCAAACTCTCTCCAGTGTGATTAAGGTAAGCTATATCTCCACTTGACAGATTTTATTATAACTATGAGCTTTAGCCTTAGATTAACTAGAACGTTAAACAATGTACAAAAACTTGCATATCCTGCTCTCTAGATTTTTTGGATCGTCACTAAGGACCTGAGAAAAAGTTATGGTAGTCTATGGGAATGGTCTTCAATGCCACATGCTTGAGCAAAAATGTAAATTTACAAAGTACTTAGCATATATTCTATTAAAGGTGAGAAAAGACCCTTATAGTAATTGAAAAGGATGTTGAAACTAGTGCTAATTACCATCTATAATGTGCTTTTTGGATCACCGATCTCAAATTCAGATTGTCGATTCAATCACCAGTCCATTACGATCAATCATGTCCATTTTGATCGTGATAATTTTGTTTGAAATTAAGATTGTCGATCGATGAAATACTCCAATCATCACTGATTCTAAGATCATGTTGATCTAGATTGGGCCTATTCCGATCGTTGTCCGATCATTTGATTCGGATCATCTGAAATTAAGACCACTACTTTAAGATCATGTTGATCTAGATTGGGCCTATTCCGATCGTTGTCCGATCATTTGATTCGGATCATCTGAAATTAAGACCACTACTTTAAGATCATCGATCAATGAAATAATCTAATTATTGACTTGAAGATCGTGTCGTGTATGTAAGATCCATCCTTGCCCTTGTTGTAAAAGAAATTATTAGAAAAGGGTTTTCTAAATGGGTGAAATTGTGCATTTTTTAGGAGATTGAAATTTGCATAAGCATGAAACTAAGCATAAGCACATGAGTGCTCACTCCTTAATAGCCTAAAAATGTGTCAAAATAAGTTGGAATAAAAAAAGGAATCAATGCCCAGCTTAAGTTGATTTATTCACCACTTAGAAAATTTTAAAATGACCAACATTGGTTCCCATGTACACATGTGTGTATGTTTAAAAGCACCCTGACCTTAAAAGAATTTGATAAAAATAAGTCCATAATTAAAATTGGAATATGATCAATATTGGTACCCATGTACCCATGTGCATGTGTAAAAGCACCCTGAACTTAATAATTTGAGAAGCCCACATGGTATCAGAGCCTCATTGTTGCTGCCTTGTCTCATTGTCACTTGCATCCCCTGCCTGTCTACTCCTCGCCTTGCGAACACGCATGTGCTTTAACCTCTGAGCCAAGCTATCACCGACCAAGCTATGCCAAAAAAAACAGTTCCTCTGAGCCCAAGTTGCTTAAGCCTCTAAGCCAAGTCGCTAAGTTGAGCCTATTCCTTCTCTAGTCGCGTGGAGCCTTGTCGGATGATAGGGGGTTGTTGGCAAGTCTTTCTTCCTTTGGCTACCACGTGTGCGCTAATTGTCCCATATGCTTCCTTAGTAGTTCTCTCCTGGCAGATATAGGCTGCAATGGTCTCCCCTCTATCTTCATCCCTCCACCCTCCTTTATGGGGGCTGGATTAAGGGATTCCTAAAGGGTGGAAGTGGTCGTGTCTGAGGCAATGGAGGGGGGCTTTATCATGATCCGTTATGGGGGCTGGATTAAGGGATTCCCAAAGGGTGGAAGTGGCCATGTTTGAGGCAATGGAGGGGTGCTTTATTGTGCTATTGTTTTGCTCGCTATAGCACATATACACATCTATTTGCAAGCCCTTATATACAAAGTAAGTCACTAAACATCTCCTTTTTCAAAATTTTAAGGTATAATGTACATGCTCCCTTAAGGGATTCCCAAAGGGTGGAAGTGGCCGTGTTTGAGGCAATGGAGGGGTGCTTTATTGTGCTACTATTTGCTCGCTAACACTACTATAGTATTTGCAAGCCCTTATATACAAGTAAGTGACTAAACATCTCCTTTTTCAAAATCATATGTGGAAATGTCATTCTTGGAGATAATGTACCCCAAGGATGATTACATAAAATTGGCATTTGAGTGGGATTAATGAGATACGGTACAGTCTTCATCTCTCAAAAAGTAGTCTATGAGATGCTCCTTCTTCTTTGAATGCACACAAAGATCATAAGTGAAAAATCTAAGATCTTCCAAAGGAGATCCTTGAAGGCTAAACACATAAAGCATGGGGCATTGGTCAAGCCAAATGGCATGATGTAATAAGCTTAGGTTACCACTTCATAAGGAAATGATGTCTTGTATTTGTTTGTTGGATCGATAGTCACTTAGTTATAGCCTAAGAATCTTAGATTCCCACTCCGATGTCTTGTATCTCCTAGATTGATTTTTACTTGGTTGTAGCCTAAGAAGCCATCTAAGAGGTTGTAAGATTTTACTTCTGTAATTCTCTCAAATATGTAAGCTATCAAAGATGATGCAATAATTTTAGGTTCAAATGATATCTTGTATTTGCTAGATCGATTGTCACTTAGCTGTAGCCTAAGAAGCCATCCAAGAGGTTGTAAGATTTTGCTTTGGCAAGATGTGGTCGGTATGCATGATGGGAGATAATGATCGCGTGAATTGTGGTGCCATTAACCTTTTTGAGGTTTATGCACGCTCTCTTAAGCTTCCCATTATTTTTGGGAATGATCACCATCATCAATGATAACCACTTGGTGTGCTCTCATATACAAATCCCACGTCGATGAGCTTCTCTAGCTCTTCTTTGACCATTTGTCTCTGTACTTGGGATTCATGTGTGGTAGGTTCTCTATTTTGATGATCTTATGCCCAAGCACAGAGACAAATGGTCAAACAAGATCTAGAGAAGAGACAAATGGTAGGTTCTCTTCTTTTACCATTTGTCTCTCTGAGAGGGATATGTTTGACTCCACTATCAGAGGAATTCCCTTCATACTAGTGTTTTTCCAAGTGAAAACATCTTTAACTTCATAGCAAAGCCTTACCAACTCTCTTTCTTGCTCAAGGGTGAGGTCTTTTGCAATGAACACTAGCTTAGGTTCTTCATCTGAGTTAGCGAGGTCTTTTGCAATGAACACTAGCTTAGGTTCTTCATCTGAGTTAGCGAGGTCTTTTAGCTTAGGTTCTTCATCTGAGCTAGAGAGGTCTTTAGCAATGAACATTGGCTTAGGTTCTTCATATGAGCTAGCGATGTCCTTGGCAAAATGAACATTAGCTTAGGTTCTTCATCCGAGCTAGCTGGCAATGTACACTGGCTTAGGTTATTCATTCAAGCTAGCGAGGTTTACTTTCTTAACCTTAGTAGAGCTGTAAATGAGAGGCATGAGGCTCTCTGCCCAGGCTTCTTTGAGCCTTCTCCATATACCACTCTCTTCCCAATGTTATAAGAAGTACTTGGGCACTTGCCTCACATCTTCCTCTTAAGGCTCAACAAGTTCTTTGAGCTTAGCTTCCTTCTTTGCCTCACATCTTCCTCTTAAGGCTCAACAAGTTCTTTGAGTTTAGCTTCCTTCTTTGCCTTTGCCTTTGATTTTTCTTGGTTACTTACCTTAGATATTACTCTTCAAGCTCAGTGAATTCTTTGAGTTTAGCTTCCTTCTCTGTCTCTAGCTTGATTTTATTGATGTCTAGAGCTTGATTTTGTTAAAGTCTATGTAAGGTTGTTCCTCCTCCAGAGCTTGGCTTCCTCAGAGATAGCAAGCTCCTTGTCAACTTTTGTGGCCACTAGCTTAGATGGGAGGGTGATCTTGTTTAGGTCAGCTTCCCACACTTGTTAGTCCAGGGCCTCATAGTAGCCAAGCCAATGAAGGTTTATTTCCATGGGGAGAACATACCTCTTAGGCTTCCTATGTAGTTTTCTCTTTCGTGGCCATGCAATATGGCAATGGCTTCTTTCGTGGAGGAGTCATTCGCTAGATGACTTCTTTTGTGGAGAAGTCATCACTATAGAATCACTAGCTACTCGTGATTTAAAGTCATTCTTAGTTTTCAAAAGATTGAAAGCTACACTAAGCATGAATATGGAAGTTATTTTCTTTCCGACCAAACTTGCAAACCTTGCTCCAAGCTTGTGTGGAACATTGTCCATGGTTGCCATTATCCAACCACTTATTGCAACTTTTTCAAATGTTGAACAAAGTGGTTTGGATGGTTGTAGCCAACTCATTGGGGTGAGAACGCCTTGTCTCATGGGATGAGTCCTCCCTGATTTCAAGTCTATCTTCAAGGAATGGTGGGGTTACCCTTGTGCATATAAATGTTTTTAGCCCCAATGGTGAACTAGCCTTACGTCTCTCATGTAAGGCCTTGTGTCTCTCGTGTAAGGCCTTGTGTCTCTCGTGTAAGGACTTCCAAGGATTATAGTGTACAACCCTCTTTTCTTTGGAAATCCACCACCACCACTAATGAGTGGTGGAAGCTTAGCCCAAAGGTCTTGATTTTAGCACTTGAAGGATGGTTTTGCTATGTTCCTATCGACAAGATCATGAGACTAGTTTGTGTATGAGTTGGTGCGTATAAGTGGTGAGCTTCCCTAGGCCTCCCAGCAATCCTTGGTGAATGTGCTATGTAAGGCATGTTATATCCCACGTGGTTATTAAACTCACTCAAAGGTGGGCTTATTACCCAATCATATAAGGAATGTGCAATGGCTCCTCCTTAGGAGAGGCAGTGTCTCTAGAGGGGGATAATATGAAGTTGTTTCCAAATCACCTCAGAGAAAATATTATGATAACCCATTAAAGGCCAAATTTCACCTTCTTTTGAGTCCCCTTTCACTTTCACTAACTTCTAGTAATGTGGAGTTTAGTTAAATTGGTTCCAAAGGTAAAGGTTCCAAAATTGACTCTTTTTGAGGTCTCTTTAAGATTCGATCAAGGCCTTTGACAAGCTCTCAAGCTACCTCATAGGTTTTATGATTAGTTCTATGTTCATAAGACTCATAGGTCTTCTATTCTAGGTTCATAAGACTCATAGGTCTTCTATTCTAGGTTCTCTACATTTAGAGGTATAGTCACTGAGTATTTTTGTGTGTACTAGTGTGATTCTTAGAGGAATAGGTTGAGGTGGTAAAATCAGATATGGATAAGGTAATTGTGGTAGTCTATACATTTCTCTAAGTAAGGGGTTTTGATTTGGTAGCATTCAAACCTGATAGGGCTAAGGGCTACCTTGGGATGGAGAGTGTGGTGCCAACAATGAGCTATATCATGGTTCATGTTGCAATTGTAATGAGCATGATTTTTTTTCTATCTTGGCCTTAGCAAACAGACACTCTGTGCTTGTATGGTTTTGGCGGCAAACTACACACCTAACCATATCTCTCTATGGGAATAAGTGAGGGTGTTTGGCTTGAGGAAATTGATTGGGGTTTGCCTTGAGGTTTCCCTTGGGACTAGCCATGCCAAATGGTGGCCTAATCATTGAGCACATTATTTGCCAACATCAATGCTCATGCCCTTGAGTAGGGCTAGTTGTAGTCACTTTGGATGATGCATCCCCTATCTCTTAATTATGGGTGACTGACTTCTACATCCCTATCATAGAGATTGTCTACTAGGTCCATTGCCTTATGATGACAACACTCATCAAATATGTAGTGTCTAGACCTATAGAGGTGGTTGTGAAGCCTCTTGCTCTCCAGGCCAATCATGAACCGATCAAACGAGCGATAAGTCATCTAGTCTTTCTTTGGGACTACATCTCATATGGAGATACTTGGCTTTAGCAATGTAGTCCTGCAATGGTCTCCTGCAATGGTCTCATCTTCCTCTTGCTTGAGAAGGTTATAGGTTTGCACAATGGGGCTCCACTAATGGGTGAGAATGCCACAATGAAAGTGTGTGTCAATACCTCATAGTTGGCCTTTTCACCACTAGCATGCTTTGCCTTCAAGGTGAATTCTGAATGACTAGATCTTGGTGCGATCATCAATCCTTCCCATGGCTCTTCTCTAGGTGTACTGAATGGGATCTCTAGTTCCATCAAATTTGGCCTTGAGATGTGGATTGGCTTAATCCTTTCTAAATCTGGTCCCTTGGGTGCTATATTCATGGTAGCCCCCTTCCCATTTCAAACACCATCTTCATGTCTTCTGCATATTCTCATGGTGGTGGAACATAAGGGGATGGTTATATAAAAACCCTTGTCTCAAGGTTTCGTGCCCCATGGAGTTTGGTCGTACAATTTTTTAATGGCACTAATGGTCCTATGTATGCCTGTAGGCTTACCCTGGTGGTCCTACGTATTTTGGGCTTTGAGGCTAGAGGCTTGCGGCATAGGATACATGTGACTACCCTTGTGGAACACCTAGATTAGTGGAAGTAATCCCCCTGTTTGCTAGTTCGTTACCTTTCCCTGCATTCCCTATTCCTCCTTCGAGCATAGAGGAACTAGAACTTGGTTCCATGGTGAAGAAGCTTCCAAAATTGGGTAAGAAGGTGTTACATTGTGTGCGCTTGCATGTGTGTGTTCTAGGTAGTCCTCGTTGTTTACTCTTGTATAAATAATTAAAATTTAGCGTTAGCTAAAATTTAAGCTTTGCCTAAGTCAGCTGAATAGATATTTAAAGCTATATAATTGGCTTGTAAGGGTGTCTTAAGGCATACTCACAAATACTTTAGTGTATGGTCTCAGTGTACTTGTTCATAGATGACCTTAATAAATAGTACTTGGGATGACACAAACTCACGAATGCTCATAAATGGCCTTCATTTTACTTGTTCTTGCATAGAGTGAGCCAAATAAGTCTAAAGACAAAATTCCTATTAAATGTGTCTTAGGGTTGACATGATTAATTTAGGTCAATTAATAGTTATGCTAAAGTCCTCTTGGGCCTTAATCAATGGTTTGATCTTAATTGAGGTTGATTAGTCTCAATTGAGTAAATTAGCCTCAATTGAGGTCGGATGAGATAATTGAGATTAATTCGTTTGATTTTGGTTCATAAAATTTTAGTTAAAATAATTCATCATGATAATTGAGATTAATTGGTTTGATTTTGGTTCTTAAAGCTTTAGTTGAAATAAATCATAAAATGATATGTTAAAATTTAAGAAATTTTACAATCTCTCAAAATGTTCTCTCTTCAATTTGAGTGGTTATATGACTACTTTTTAGTGAATCTAGGACTTGGAGGACTGTGGCACCTCCGTTCTCAAGGGTTTTGCACACCCTCATTTGCATTTATTTGTCTCATTTCTTCCTAAAGCTCCTTAGTTGAGGAAGATTTGAAGGAATCTTGCCTTTTTGTTAGGGAAGCACTCTATTGAGTGTGATAGTCTTTTGATGGGACCAAAGGCTCGATGGGTTTGAGGAGGTATAGTTTGATGCACTATAGTTGATTGGATTATCATTTCCAACAATTAGTCTATACTAAGTTTGTATTCTTTGCATAAATGGGTTTTTCTCGGGTGATACAATCTTTGGTTGCTCACTATGAGTGATTGGTGGCTGCTTAGCTGAGCAAGTTCAATAACAATATGATAAAAAGCATTAGAGATGTTGCGGCTCTAAGATTGGCCACTCAAGCTAGTATGAATAGAATTAGACACTCAGTACTACACAAATTATAATTTTTTGATATTTTTTTACTTTGAGTTTTTTGGTTTACTGAACCTTTTTTTTCTCACAAAATCACGTCGTATGGCCGACTCACGTTATGTCCTAGTTGGGCTCACATCTGGTGGGATTGAAGCAATTTGGCTCATGTGGAGTTGGTGGGCTCACTTTCTTTAGGTAAAAAAATGTGGCTTGCTAAGCTCACACAGGTCTACTGAGCTAGGCTCACGTGGTTTTGACTTGCTAGATCACATGAATTTGTGATGTAGGTTCAATGCGAGTGTGGTGAGCTTGGCTCATGTCACACCTTGTGGGCTCATGTCATGTCTGGCTAGGCTCGCGTGATTTTGACTTACTAGGATAACACAAATTTGTAATGTAGGCTCATGCGAGTATGGTGAGCTTGGCTCATGTTGCATCTTGTGGACTCATGTCGTGTCATGTATGGATAGGGTCACGTAGTTTTGTACGAATTTATGAGCTAGGATCACACAAATTTGTGATGTAAGCTCATGCGAGTGTGGTGATCTTGGCTCATGCCACACCTTGTGGGCTCATGTCATGTTTGGCTGGGCTCATGCAGTTTTGTGTGAAATAGGCTCAGTTTTGTGTGAAATAGGCTCAGGTGAGCTAGACTCGCATCATGCTCACACCTTGGTGGCTCATGCACAAATTTTTTATGAAATAGGCTCACACCCCCCCTCTTCTTATATCTATCTAGCCTTGCGTGTGTAGTGACTCTCTCTCTCAATGTTAAAAGCAATCACTTGTAAGTTGAGATTGTACCTTTCAGTTAGATGGTGGGGGGTAGGATTGGGCTCTCTCTCTCTCTCTCTCTCTCTCTCTCTCTCTCTCTCTCTCTCTCTCTCTCTCTCCAAGTGTGTGTGTGTGTGTGTGTGTGTGTGTGTGTGTGTGTGTGAGAGAGAGAGAGAGAGAGAGAGAGAGAGAGAGAGAGAAGGGGGGAGGAGGTACCTACGAGTTCAAGCTCTCTCTTTTTTTAGCAAAGGGAAAGTAGATGGTTATGTTATGGTTATTTTAGGTCAACGAAGTTTTTTAAAAACATGAAAGAATTTTAAAATATTTTTTAAATTTGAATAGCAAGTGTGTGTGTGTGTGTGTAAGTGAGAGACAGATATATATATATATATATATATATATATATATATATATATATATATATATATATATATAATTTAGTTATTTGAATAGGAAAAGTGTGTTTGTGTTTGGGGTGTGATTGTGTGTGTGTGTGTGTGTGTGTGTGTGTGTGAGAGAGAGAGAGAGAGAGAGAGAGAGAGAGAAAAGTGTGTTTGTGTTTGGGGTGTGATTGTGTGTGTGTGTGTGTGTGTGTGTGAGAGAGAGAGAGAGAGAGAGAGTGAGAGAGAGAGAGAGAGAGAGAAAAGTGTGTTTGTGTTTGGGGTGTGATTGTGTGTGTGTGTGTGTGTGTGTGTGTGTGTGAGAGAGAGAGAGAGAGAGAGAGAGAGAGAGAGAGAGAGATTGCATTATCTTGCCATGTGTGTGGTTGTGTTTAGAGTGTGTGTGTGTGTGTGTGTGTGTAAGAGAAAGAGATAAATAATTTAGTTATTTGAATAAGAAAAGTGTGTGTTGGTTTGTGGGTGTGTGTGTGCACGCACGCACCTTTTTTTAAAAGGTGAAACTATTATGAAGTATTTTAGTAATTTGAAAAATGTTGAAAGTTTTTAAAAAATATTTTTTTAATTTGGCTAGCAAGTGTGTGTGCGTGTATGTGTGTGTGTTTTAGTTGAAAGTATTACAAAGTATTTTTGTTATTTGAATAGCAAAAGTGTGTGTGTGTGTGTGTCGTGTTTATGAGAGAGAAATATTTTAGTGAAAGTGCTTAAGGAAAGAGAGAGAGAGAGAGAGAGAGAGAGAGAGAGAGAGAGAGAGAAAGAGAGTGTGAAAAATTTTGATTAAATAAAAAGTGTGCGCGTGCGCGTGCGCGTGCGCGTGCGCGAGAGAGAGAGAGAGAGAGAGAGAGAGAGAGAGAGAGAGAGAGAGAGAGAGAGAGAGAGAGAGAGAGAGAGAGAGAGAGAGAGTTATAGCATTAACTTTGTCATGTGTGTGTGTGTGTGTGTGTGTGTTTTTGTAAGGTAAAAGAATTTTAAAATATACTAGAAATATGGAAGTTTATTAAAATGCTTTTTTATAAAATTTCATATTATGGAAGTTTATATTTTTTTAAATTTTGAATAGCAAGTGTGTGTGTGTGTGTGTGTGTGTGTGTGTGTGTGTGAGAGAGAGAGAGAGAGAGAGAGAGAGAGAGAGAGAGAGAGAGAGAGAGAGAGAGTATTATGAAGTATTTTTAAGGTGAAAGAATTTTAAAATATTTTAGTTATTTGAACAACAAAAGTGTGTGGGTGTGCGTGAGAGCGTGTGTGTGTGAAAAAGAGAGAGAGAGAGAGAGAAAGAGAGAGAGAGAGTTTCAAGGTGGCTCAAGCTGTCGACTCGCTCAGAATGTGAGATCTATCATACACTAATAAAATGCTCCCCTTGACAAAAAGTAGTTTAAAATTTTTAAACCAATGAATAGAAAAAAAAAATCATGGAAACTAGGATAAATTGTTTTGAATTTGGAGCTAATTTGAACTTTCATTCATCTTGCTTTTTTTTTAAAAAGGATGGTTGCACATTACAAGGGGTTTTACCCTAGGCATGCAGTCCCACTAGGCTCACTAGGCTCACTAGGCTCACTAGGCTTTGCTCCATTGTAGCATTAGAGGAAGCATGCATTATGCACTCCCCACATTGATATCTTGTCTTGAAGGAATGGAGCCACACTTAATTGGGATTATGGAGTGAAGGATATTGACTATTTTCTTCCATTAGATGGACTAGTGAATTAAAGAAGATTATGTTTCTCAATTGGATGATGATGAACAAAGAAGAATGAATAAGTCTTCATGCTCTTGTTTAACTTTGTAGATAAATCAGGGGTGGTCCTTATTTCCTTATTTAGTGTGGATCCAAGTATCAATTATGTATTGGTATCAAGTAAAGCAATTTAAGGGTAGTGGGAGTTTTAAGTAAGCATAGCATCATTTTGTGCCAAGTGTTTGGCATCCATAAGTTTGTTTATGTTGCATGCTTATTTTCTCTCTCTCATGGATAATAATACTTGTGATGTATTATTGCTTGATGTGGGGCCATCTCCTACATCTTGCTTCTTTACACACAAATTTCTATATTTCAAGGTATATATCAAGGCAAGGCAAGTTTCCATCCTCTTAAGGATCTCATATCAAGATGCATCATGTTCAACTTGGGTCCCACTGAGTGTGGACGAGGTACTATTGTCATAAAATTTCCAATGCTACATAACAAGTTAGGACTACAACCAGTTCAATCATGAACTTGATACTAAACTAAATGACAATAGTGCCCTATGTAACTTGGATGCCATCGTTATTGATTTTATAGTTGTGTGTTGTTTGTCCTACTTGATAATCAAATTAATTATATCATGATCTTAATCGAGTCTATGACAAATTATATGCAAAAAGAAACCTTATAGTTTAGTGGGTTTTCAAATCTAAAGACTGAATGGTTGAAGGTCTAGAACTTTTGGAAATTCAAGAGGATTGAGTTATAAAACCCTCAAAATGCTCAGTGGTGTGGTTGGTCTATTTTGAAAAACGAAAAACCTTTTTTCGTGCTCGTATGGACCCAAAATGTGAGGAATGAGTCAAACTCACTTAGGAGGTTTCCATGCCATGCCAATAATGCACGCATTGGGGAAGCTACACTTGAGAGGTTTGCCATGCCATGCTAATAATGCACGCATTAGGGATTGTGAGAATGTGAAGCTACAAGTTACATTCCATTTGGCTCCATGGCCTAATCAGTTGGTCCATGAGAAAGGTAACTAAACCCCTAAGTAAATGCACACTCACCACAAGAATGAAAAATGTCACACCTAACCACAACACACACACTCCCCTCAAAATAAAAGAATAAATGACCATAGTAAAAAGCAAATTTGTGTAATTTCCAATACAAGTAAAATTTCACAAATTTCAATGCAGGAACATTCAAGGTGGCTCGAGCTATTGTCTTGCTTAGAATGTGAGATCTACCATACACCAATAATGCTCCCCTTGACAAAAAGTTGTATAATTAAATTTTTAAACCAATTAATAGAAAAAATCAAATCATGGAAACTAGGATAATTTGTTTTGAATTTGGAGCTAGTTTAAACTTTCATTGGATTACATCTTGCATTTTTTTAAATAAAAAAGGTGGATGCACATTACAAGGGGTTTTACCCTAGGCATGTAGTCCCACTAGGCACACTAGGCTTTGCTCCATTGTGTTAGAGGAAGTGTGCATTATGCACTCCCCATACTGATACCTTGTCTTGAAGGACTAGAGCTACACTTAATTGGGATAATGGAGTGAAGGATATTGACTATTTTCTTCCATTGGATGAACCAGTGAATTAAAGAATATTATGTCTCAACTTAGATAATGAACAAAGAAGAATGAATAAGTCTTCATGGTCTTGTCTATCTTTGTAGATAAATTAGGGGTGGTCCTTATTTTCTTATTTAGTGTGGATCAAAGTATCAATTATGTATTGGTATCAAGTCAAGCACTTTACAGGTAGTGGGAGTTTTAAGTAAGCACATCATCATTTTGTGGTAGTGTTTGGCATACATATGGTTGTTTATGTTGCATGCTTGTTTTCTCTCTCTCATGGATGATAATACTTGTGCTATATTATGCTTAACGTGGGCCATCTCCTACACCTTACTTCTTTACACACAAATTTATCAAGGCAGGGCAAGTTTCCATCCTCTAAGAATCTCATATCATGATGCATCTTGGGTCGTCCCATCTAGTGTGTGGATGAGGTACCATTGCCATAAAATTTTGAATGCTATGTAACAAGTTAGGACTACAACTAGCTCAATCATGAACTTGATACCAAACTAAATGACAATAGTGCCCTATGTAATTTGGATGCCATCGTTATCGGTTTTATAGTTGATTAACTGTATTATTTGTCTTACTTGATAATCAAAGTAATTATATCATGCCTTAATCAAGTCTATGGCAAAAACCATATGCAAAAAAACCTCTAGTTTAGTGGTTTTGAAGTGTAAAGATTGAATGGTTGAAGGTCTAGAACTTGTGGAAATTTAAGAGGATTGAGTTATAAAACCCTCGAAACGTGTGTTCGGTCTATTTTGAAAGGCGAAAAACGTTTTTCCACGTTGCTATGATGTGAGAAAGTGAGTTTGATGTGAGAAACTGAGTCAAAGTCACTCGAGTCTCACATCGAACTCGCGTGAGAGGTTTCCATGCCATGCCAATAATGCAAGGAAGTGAAGAGGATTTATTTCATCGGCTAAGGTATTAGAGTTATGGATTGAGAAAAAGAGCAATGGCCCCCCTTATCTCCTTTTTTAAGAGTGGGCCCTATGTTGCTGATGTGGCAATAGTGTATTGTGGAGTTGCCAAACAAGCAGAATGGATAAAAAGGCGCCTTTTTGGCACGTTTTTAATGTAGCCAATTGAGACTTGGTGTCTATCCGCCACGTTGAGCGAGCTGTTCCACCACCACCAATGAACAAATTTTTTCGAAAAAAATTGCCGCAGTTTTTCACTATTTAGTTTACGAAACTGAGTTATCATAATATGAAAAACGTTATATATATGAACATAAATATACTCCCACCCACTATCTAATGGGCTGAGCATACCTCAAGGGATTAATTAATGCCACCCATTGCCCATAGATATAATAAGAATTAGTAATGGCACACAAAGAAGACACCTACCAATGGATTAGCATCCGTCAAGGGATTAATACCACCCACCCATTGCCCATAGATATAATAAGAATTAGTCATGACACAAAGATGACACCCATTGCCCACATAAATAATAAAAGCTAGTAATGGTAGTAAGAGACAAAAGAGATCTATTTGTTCTTTCATGGTCCCCTTACATACCTTTAAATGTTCAACACTATTATAAAGTACAAATGTATTTTTACTTCCCAATCAGCAAGATATGTATAACCTTTCAACCTAAAAAGATTTATAAATTCATGTTAATGAAGCAACACTATCAAATAGGAAGATTTCAAATAGGAAAAATCTTACGACTTGGTTCTTTATGTCATTACGTACATGAAATTTTTAATTGAAATGCAAGCAACCAATGTGATTTTTTTATTTTATAATGACCATAGAGTTTTCAATTAAATCGAATTCTCCTTGACCAACAACCTCACGGAAGGAAAACACTACAAGACATATGAACATGTGTGGAAAGCACCCAAGCCTAAAGAGCACATTTGGAAAAACAAATAAAAGATCCTGCAGCAACCAATTTAAAACTTTGAAGTGGGTCAAAGCCAAGAACAAGGAGGAAGTGTTAAGATCAAGCAACCCAGTTTCATGGTAAGCAAGTTATCCAAGTGAGAAGATGAAGAGTTATGATAACTGTAAAGTAATAGATCACCATTATAAAAAGAATACAAAGGCAAGAATCCTAGATGTAATTGTTCTCCTCCTATGGGATTGTAATAATATATGTACTTTTTAGAGTAGAGATTGTGTATAAACTGCATTCTTATACTAGAATATTTCCATTTTTGCATCATCACGATTTTAGTGTGTTATTTTTTAAATGTAGTTCCATTTTATATTTTTCACCTTGTGCTTACATTAATCACCCCATTTCTTGCACTCACTTATCTTCTTTCCGTGTACGAGAAAGGCTTCTAAGTCTCAGGGTAGACTTTAGAGATAGTAGTCCAAGATAGCAATTCCAAATAGTTTGAGCCAATTTGGTCTAGGTTGTTATCTAGCAATCTTGAACCCTCTAACCACCCTCAAACTTATACTATGTGAGTCAAGGGAGGTGGGTGATCATTCAAGAAAGTCTTTACTAAAGTCTGAGATTGACTCCAATCTTCTCTACATGGATCAACTTGGGTTTTTCTTGGAATCCAAGTGCTTTCTTTGAGCACATAGAGATGGACACAAAGATGGATCATTCACATTTGAAATTCCTATTAAGGTTGACAAACTTGGGTTCACAAATTAAGAATTGAGAGTTTCAAATCCTTTAATACATCTTCATATAAGAATTGAGAGTTTTCAATTTCTTTGATACATCTTCATATATGATGAATCATCTTTCCTTTCCATTTTATCCACATTACATATGGACAAGAGGAATCTAATCATGTAAACCCCTCTAGCAGCATGTGGATTAATACACCTTCATATAGGGTGCATCTTTCATTTCTATTTTATCCACATTCCATTGGAGAAGAGGAATCTAGTCATGTAAAGCACTCTAGGAGCATGTGGATTAATAAATTTTCATATAGGATACATCTTTCATTTCCATTTTATTCACATTACATTTGGCCAAGAGGAATCTAGTCATGTAAACCCCTTTAGTAACATGCAAGCTTTGAAAAAAGCATTGAAGATTATCCCCGATGTAGTAATAGAGAGCATGGGAAGAAATTTATTATAGACACAAGAATCCTAATAAGCATGCCAAAAGAACATAACCAAATATTGAAGAAGTTGTAACAAGATCAAGACACAAAACAAATAGAATCCATAGGTATAACAAGAATGTAGACCAAGTTCTCTATGGTTGTAAATGAATAGGAGTTTTGAGGAAGAAATTCCTTCTCTTCTGGAACTACCCTATTTTTGCACCTAGCCAAGCTTAATTGGAAAGATTACACTTTTGGATAGGACACATTTGCAAATTATATGCATGGTATGAACTCTATGGATTACCAAATGCAAGAGAATATTTATAGGGGTTCAATATCAATCTTCAAAAACATAAAGGGGAGCTTCAACTCAATGTATCTAGTAAAAGTGCACACTTTTGAATGAAGGGGTTTGTGTGTATTGTGGAAAAATTTCAATCCTTTGACCAAAGGGAAGATGAGATCCCCAAACTAGTGTGTGACACTAGGGGTAGGGGGTGTGCATGGCCCATAAGAAGGGCCTATTTTGCTTTCTTCCCAGATTTCCCTTGATGGGTTGCTTGGAAGAGAGGTTCATGGATGTTGTCATTCAGGGATGAAGGAATCTAAGAGAGACCTTCATTAATTGCTTTAAGAAGAACACCGGGTTGAAAATCCTCAAACATTTGCCCATTGCATGCCTCTACAAAATAGAATCGAATGTAAGATATTCAAACCGTTGATGGTTGTGCAAGGTCGGCAATTGCTTTAGAGATGTATGCCTCCTCCTCTATGGAGAAATTGGATATAATTGATGCAACAAGGGAGGTTTCATTGTTGATAGGATAATCCAAGACAATCGGCTTATACGATATTAAAATCAAGAAGAGGATCACATTTCCATAGCCCTAGTGTGCATGCCCTAGTGCGCACACGCAATTACAAAGACAAGGTAGAACCATACACAAGAAATAGGCAAATAGGTGACCTATATATTTCTTGTATGTGTTGATGAGCCAGTACATTTCTTCATATAGAGATGCATGGTGGGTTGCAACCATAACCACAAACTTGTCTAGTTTGCTAGCATCTAGAGAATGCATGTGTATTATATGCGTGTGTGTGTGTGTGTGTGTGTGTGTGTGTGTGTGTGTGTGTAAATAAGATTGAAACCTTTCATTTTTCTGGTCTACTGGCATCTAGAGAATGCATGTGTGTGCAAATAAGATTGAAACCTGTTATCCTGACATTGATAGAGTGTTCACGAGAGCCAAGCTTGCATGATAGGAAGATTTAAAAAGTGCCAGAGGCACATGTTACCTTATTTGGTTTGGCGAAATGCTTTACAAGGTCTAAGGTTTTCAATTAGGGCGTAAATAATAGTTTGAAACCAGCCTAAAATGTCAAATGCAAGATAGACTTAAGCCAAATATGGTCCTCAAACTGGAAATTATCAATAGTTTTTTCATAATTCCATAAAAATTGAAAAAGAGTTCCTTTGATTAAGAATGTTAATCATTACAATGAATATATTTGATAAATTAAAGTCACGTAAGGGGACTTTCTTTTTTGTATGTGTGTGTGTGTGTGTGTGTGTGTACACGTGTGCATGCATATGTGCACATGCACGTGTTCATGTACGTATGTGTGTGTGTGTGTGTGTGTGTGCGCACGCGCGCGCTTGAACTTGTGCATACGTGTGTATATAAGTGTGTACTCAATGATACACATGAAAGAATGCTAGTAGAGGTGATAAGAAGACTTACGAATGGGAAGGGAGAGGTCTAAGGTTGCCCACCCAAGGTGAGATGCACTTGGATGCACACATATGCACATTTTCACACAATTATGCTCAGCTCCAAGGAGAGGTCAAAGGCTTAAATCCCACCAGTTGCCCGCTGGAGGTGAGATGCACTTAGATGCATACATATGCACATTTTCACACAATTGTGCTGAGTTCCAAGGACTCCACAAATGATCAACCATTCTTAGTCAAAAAAGGTTTTGGGTGTGTACTCTTTTCGGGCATGGCCCAGGGGGGGCAAGGGGCTAACATTTTAATATGATAAAATGAGCATGTGTCGAAGTGCCCCACATAACCACATAGATTAAACTAGCTTAAACTATATGGAATTGCTATTTCACATTCCAATTCACTATTTGTAATCTTTATTTTTGTACTATGAAAGAAAATTACAACGTGAAAAAAACTAATAATTTGAAGCACATAAATAAATTGATGCAAAACTAATAAGTTGAAGCATATAAATAAAATGATGCACTAAGGAGAATGCAAAAAAAACAGATAAAAAACTTATAATATTGAATTTAGTGTGTACAAAATCTTAAAATGATGCTCTACTATTACAAGTATTTACTTTTTTTAACCATCTCATTCAAAGAGAACAATTACTAATAGCACTCTTGATAACATCTTAGATCTAAGGAGGATCAAAGCGTAGAATTGATTCCATGATTAATAATAATGGCACACTAATTATAATTAGTGAGACTCGATAATAAACACACACAAAATACAATGCATAATATATAGGTGCTTAGCATTATCTTCCAACTTTGACCACTTTAACTCCCATCCTTATCCATAATTTTAGCCTTATCTTCTAACTTTGACACTTTAACTCCTATCCTTATCCATCCTTGTCACACCACAAGTGGCCATCATTTCTTACATCTTTTGGAATCTCTCCTTTTATCTTCCACTAATTTACATCCACCAATCAAATATAACCTTTAAGGACATCAATGTGGCATTGCCATTCCACGTGCTAATTTTTAACACTTTGTCCTTTATATAGTTTTTATAATGGTGAGTTGTCACTTTATGATCGTCATCATGACTCTCCATCTTCCCACCTCAATGACTTGCTTATCACGATAATAGTACGTTGCTTTACAATTGTGAGTTTTCACTTTACGATAGTCACACGACTCTCCATCTTCCTACCTCAATGACTTGCTTATCACGATAATAGTAGGTTGCTCGATCTTCACTATACCTTTTTGTCCTTAGCTTTAACCCACTTCAAATTTTCAAAGTGATTACTTGATTTGTAGTGAGATCTTTCATTTGCCACTCTCTCACTCTCCACTTTCTCTAAAAGAGCTCTCCCAATTTGGGTGCTCTCCACACATGTTCGTATGCCTTGTAGTGTTTGCCTTCATTAAATTTTATTGAAAACTTTATAATCAAACCTTGCATTGATTGCTTACATTTTCATTTCAAATTCATGTACTTAATGACATAAAGCACCATTTTGTGAAAGGGTTTTCCCGTTTGAATAATGTTACTCCATTAACAAGATTATAAACACATTTTCATTAAAAGGTTATGCATGTCTTGCACCAATTGAAAAGTTTGTGTATACACATATTTAAAAATATTATCAAGCATCTAAAGATATATGAAGGGACTATGAAAATATACTTTTCAACATGACCCTTAATATATTTTATAATTCCTTTTAATTTTATGACCAATGGGTCGTATTGACCCCTTAAAGGTATGCTCACCCATGGTGGGTGTTATCTTTGTGTTGTGTCCCTTTATTATTCTTTTATGACTCCAAAATCAATCAATGTATAAATTATGAGCAATGGACTTGTATTGACCCCTTAAGGTATGCTTGCCTATAGTGGGTGTTGCCTTTGTGTGGTGTTCTTTTATGACTCCTAAATCTATCAATTTATAAATTATTTGCATATGCCTACTATAAACGAAATTGTGAACTTCATTTTCATTATCAAAAATTTTATTCTCTTTTAATAAATATTAGCCATCTAAGGTTTCCTTTGACATTCATAAATATTAGCCATCTAAGGTTGCCTTTAACATCCATATATTCGATGCCTAGGGACTACACGACGGTGGCGCGCTTGTTGAGCCAATGGTATATATCCACCTTCCCAACAAGAAACAGAATGGCAAGTTTATTTGCATACAAATGTATTTGTATACATCTCAACTCATGAAACATTATACAAATGTTTGCTTTCAAGAACTTTTAACGACATAATTATATATGTATAATATTTTGAGAGCTAAGGATTTCTTTCATGTTGTTTTTTTGAGCCATATGTCTTTGAATCAATAACTAACATACTCCACAAGAAGGTTTAGGTGGACTAAACATTGAAATTACGTGAATACAATCTTTGCTCCTTCGTGGAGGTGTTTGCCCACACAATTATTATTATTATTATTATTTAAAGTGGGACTATATTAAAGGATAAAGAGAAAATTTACAAAAAATGCTTTTTCAAGAAG